>NC_134689.1:230374386-230748136 GCF_050947455.1 Rhinoderma darwinii | reverse complement strand
GATTTTAAACAATAGTTGCAAATCTCCTCCCACTTCATACTGAAAGTCTCATCCTCAACCCCATATGAGGGAAAAATCTGTATCCTCAAACCTCTTGGAATGAGTTGCTTAATCACATAATTCTCCAGAGATAGTTTATTCCACCAAATTCTTGTTTTAAGATGTAGAGATTTCTTTAATACATTTTTAATCTCACGAACCGTTTTTTGCTCCATATGTTCAATGGGTAGTGAACTGCCACCAAATAATGCATCTGCTTTTGTACGCCAAGATGCTTCACATGCCTGGAAGTCCATTTTGCAAAACCTTCCCTTCTGAAAAAACAGGAAAAATAGCATAAAACCTACTAAGATAGTTGGGCTAATACATGGATATAGCAACTCTAATGAACCGTGTGATATACGAATATGAACACCTATATAAGAAATCACACATGAACCATTATTAGCGAAAAAAAGACAATATTTTATTGAAAGACAAAATCAATAAAAATAAGTACATCGGCAGTAACAATACCCATAGAAAAAGGATCCCCACATAGGTCGAGTCCCACAGCCTCTATAGTAAAGTGCAAATAGTGCATGAAAAGACTGGTACATAAGCAATACGATGAATATGTATAGGAACCATCCAAAGCAAAGTGTGTGAAACATGGAGGGATAGTGTGTAGGTCATGAGGCGCAGAGTGTATATACAGGTGGAAGCCTATTTGTGACGCCTCGATGTGACGCCTTATTTTTGCTTCTTTTGGACACAGCCAGGTCTTTGATGCTGGGAGAGTATGGTGTGCTGTTGTTTGGCATAGTAAGCAGGGTAGCCCGCTCTTTGAATTATCAAGGCGTCACAAATAGGCTTCCACCTGGATATACACGCTGCGCCTCATGACCTACACACTATCCCTCCATGTTTCACACACTGGCACCCCATTATTAATTTATCTTTATTTATGCACTTTACTCATTACTGCCCCCTATATTTCACCCCTATTATCACTTGCACATACTCTATTCATTTCTTATTTTTTACTACACATCTCATGCACCACACGCCACTCCCCTCAAGACTAGTGGGAGTGGTTATTATCATTTAAAGCACCTGCTCACTCCCCTTCATCAGCGTTTCTGACCTGGCTGTGTCCATTTGTGAGTATATTTGTAAAAAAATATAAAAATAGGACCATCGGCGCTGCACGAAGAGACAGAAAATTGGACTACTTAGATGACCATCATGGCAATATTTAATGGAAGCCCTTCCATTAAATATTGCCATGATGGTCATCTAAGTCGTCCAATTTTCTGTCTCTTCGTGCAGCGCCGATGGTCCTATTTTTATATTTTTTTACAAATATTATCGGGACAACAAACCCCATTTGTTGTGATTTGGACTTGGCAGCAGCAGCTTCATTACCACCACTACCTTTGTGTCCTTGGGCCAGGTGAGCGTTTTCTTAAACAAGATTGCTCCTCTGCCCCATCCTGCTTTTACTTTGCACTATGTGGCGCCGTGTCTCCTTTTATTTCCTATTTCATTTGTGAGTATGGCCTTTTTTCTGTGTTTTTGTGTTATATGTCCCCTTGTTTTTATCTGTTTTCTATGTCCTAGAGGAAGTTAAACTGAGCTAGTCACTTGTTAAGATGGATCTTGGTGTACTTGTAGATCATAGACTAAATGATAGCACGCAATATCAATCAGCTGCTTCTAAGGCCAGAAGGATATTGTCGTGTATTAAAAGAGGCATGGACTTACGGTACACGGTGTGACAGGACCAGGGGAAAAGTAGTGTATGGAGTGTACATCTCACCCAGGTTCCTGTCATATAAATTTTAAAAAACAGCATGGAATTGAGCTAGAAGGAAAATGTGTTTTCCTGGCTCAAGGGTTTTCTGGAAAACCTGTGTAAAAGGGCCTGGTTGTTGGAATAGGGAGAGTTGGGAGGGTTCCTATTCCACTAGCCACTTCAGGTATTGCATTGTGGCTAATTACCTGCACAGTTGAGGTGTGCTTTAAAACAGAGGCAGAGTTCACAGTCTCTCTCTCTGCTCCTGGGAAAGCTGGATGTGAGTTAAGCAACTGTGGTGTTGTGTTTGGGAGTTGGAGCTCTAGGCTCAGCTCTTTGTAGTTAGGAACTGCATGTTTAGTTAGTGGCCAGACGGCCTAGGATTTACTTAATGTATTAATTTGTTTTCTGCTACGGCTTTTTTACATAATAAAACTGTCTGAGGCCAGTAGTACCACACTGTGACTGGACTGTAGTCTGTTCTTACTGTGCCAAAAGTGCCTGTCTACCCCAGGAGACAATGATCCGGTGGGCGGCCCCTTACAACGGATATAATATTATCACTGTACAAAGCATTAGTGCATGCTCTATGTGCCCAGCCGGAGTTAATAACACCAGACGTCAGGAAAGAGTTTGTGGTGCAAACGGATGCCTCTGATGTAGGAGTAGGGGCTTTATTGTCACAACTGAGGGGAGGAGAAGAACATCTGGTGGTTTACCTGAGTAAAAAACTAAATGAGCATGAGAAAAACTACGCCATTGTAGAAAAGGAGTGCTTGGTGATAAAATGGGCCTTAGAAGCTCTCAGGAATTAAGTGATAGGGAGAACATTCAGACTGGTCACTGACCATGCCCGCCTCATATGGATGTGCCAAAATCGGGAGAAAAATAGACGCGTGACCCGATGGTTCATGTCGTTACAAAACTTCAGTTTTGTAGTCCAGCATAGACCAGGACGTCAACAGGGAAACGCAGATGCCCTGTCCAGGGTCTATTGCTTGGAGGCACAAATTGTTCTGCCCCCGAGGTCGAAACAGGGGGGGAGGATATGTGACAGGAACAGGGGAAAAGTAGTGGATGGAGTGTACATCTCACCCAGGTTCCTCTCATACACATTTTAAAGCAGCCAGGGAATGGAGCTAGAAGGAAAATGTGTTTTCCTTGCTCAAGGGTTTTCTGGAAAACCTGTGTAAAAGGGCCTGGTTGTTGGAATAGGGAGAGTTGGGAGGGTTCCTATTCCACTAGCCACTTCAGGTATTGCATTGTGGCTAATTACCTGCACAGCTGAGGTGTGCTTTAAAACAGAGGCAGAGTTCACAGTCTCTCTCTCTACTCCTGGGAAAGCTGGATGTGAGTAAAGCAACTGTGGTGTTGTGTTTGGGAGTTGGAGCTCTAGGCTCAGCTCTTTGTAATTAGGAACTGCATGTTTAGTTAGTGGCCAGACGGCCTAGGATTTACTTTATGTATTCATTTGTTTTCTGCTACAGCTTTTTTACCTAATAAAACTGGCTGAGGCCAGTAGTACCACACTGTGACTGGACTGTAGTCTGTTCTTACTGTGCCAAAAGTGCCTGTCTACCCCAGGAGACAGCGATCTAGTGGGCGGCCCCTTACAAATGGTGCGAGAATGCGAGCACAGTAAGATTAGCATTGGCACAAGAATCCTGCCAGTTTGATGTCCTGGGTTAAATCGGCTGTGCTAGTTAAAAAGTCAAACACGGCATATATGGAGGAAGTTGTTAAACAGCTGATCCAAGCAAATGCTCTGCAGCAAAAGACTAATACTAACTAGCAGGAAACAAATGGTTTGCTTCTAGAGTCTACACAAGCCGCCTACAGAGAGCAGCAGGTGATTAATAAAAATCTGGTGGAGCAGATAAAGGTGCTGCCTGAAAAACCTCAAGTCCAGGCAGAAGCTGCAGGTGCTGGAAGGAGAGTGCAAGCCTCGCTCCAGAAAATGACACCAGAGTATGATATCGAAGCATTCCTCAGTATTTTTGAAAGGGCTGCAGAGACAGAGACTTTCAGCAGATCGGTGGGCGGATACAGTTGCTCCGTTTCTCACTGGAGAGCCCCAAAAAGCCTACTTCGACTTAAATGAGCAAGAGGCCAAGCAATACCCAAAGTTGAAAGCTGAAATTCTGTCTCGCTTGGGAGTGACACCTGCGGTTAGAGCCCAGCGGGTACACACCTGGACTTTCCACCTGGATAAACAAGCAAGGTCCCAGATGTACGACCTAATCCACCTGGCTAAAAAGTGGCTGCAGCCAGATGTCATCACTGCTGGACAGGTCATCAAAAGAGTGGTCCTGGACAGATTTTTCAGAGCCCTGCCCATCCGGATACAACGCTGGGTCGGCAAAACTGAGCCCAAGGATGCGGATCAGCTAGTCGCCATCGTGGAGAGATACCTGAATATGGAGGACTATCTCCAGGATTTCTCTGTTACTCGGCCAACCCCAACCAGAAGACCTCTGAACTGGGTAAGACTGTTCCTAATCTAAAGGGGCCGAAAAAGGCCATACTTACAAATGGACATTTTTCATTATTATGTATATTCGCTTCTCTTGGACACAGCCGGGTCTTTGATGCTGGGAGAGCATGGTGTGTTGTTGTTTGGCATAGCAAGCAGGGTAGCCCGCTCTATGAATTATCAAGGCGTCACAAATAGGCTTCTACCTGGCTATACACGTTGTGCCTCATGACGTACACACTATCCCTCCATGTTTCACTCACTTGCACCCCATTATCCATTTATTTCTATTGAGGCACTTCACTCATTACTGCCCCCTATATTTCACTTATAGTATTACACTTGCACACACACTATTCATTTATTATTTCTTACTACACATCCCATGCACCACACACCACTCCCCTCAAGACTAATTGGAGTGGCTATTATTATTTAAAGCACCTGCTCACCCTTTCATCAGCGTTTCTGACCTGGCTGTGTCCATTTGTAAGTATGGCCTTTTTCGGTGTTTTTGTATATGTCCTCTTGTTTTTGTCGGTTCTGTTTGTGCATCAGGAACGTTCTGTTCCAGTTTAGGAGTTAGGGACTCGCAAGTCTGGGGATCCTTGTCGTGGATTGCGAGCTTGCGTCCTTTTGGCCAAAATGATTACCAATACCCCAGGTATTTTTCATTATTATGTATATTCGCTTCTCTTGGACACAGCCGGGTCTTTGATGCTGGGAGAGCATGGTGTGTTGTTTGGCATAGCAAGCAGGGTAGCCCGCTCTATGAATTATCAAGGCGTCACAAATAGGCTTCTACCTGGCTATACACGTTGTGCCTCATGACGTACACACTATCCCTCCATGTTTCACTCACTTGCACCCCATTATCCATTTATTTCTATTGAGGCACTTCACTCATTACTGCCCCCTATATTTCACTTATAGTATTAAACTTGCACACACACTATTCATTTATTATTTCTTACTACACATCCCATGCACCACACACCACTCCCCTCAAGACTAGTGGGAGTGGCTATTATTATTTAAAGCACCTGCTCACCCTTTCATCAGCGTTTCTGACCTGGCTGTGTCCATTTGTAAGTATGCCCTTTTTCGGTGTTTTTGTATATGTCCTCTTGTTTTTGTCGGTTCTGTTTGTGCATCAGGAACGTTCTGTTCCAGTTTAGGAGTTAGGGACTCGCAAGTCTGGGGATCCTTGACGTGGATTGCGAGCTTGCGTCCTTTTGGCCAAAATGATTACCAATACCCCAGGTATTTTTCATTATTATGTATATTCGCTTCTCTTGGACACAGCCGGGTCTTTGATGCTGGGAGAGCATGGTGTGTTGTTTGGCATAGCAAGCAGGGTAGCCCGCTCTATGAATTATCAAGGCGTCACAAATAGGCTTCTACCTGGCTATACACGTTGTGCCTCATGACGTACACACTATCGCTCCATGTTTCACTCACTTGCACCCCATTATCCATTTATTTCTATTGAGGCACTTCACTCATTACTGCCCCCTATATTTCACTTATAGTATTAAACTTGCACACACACTATTCATTTATTATTTCTTACTACACATCCCATGCACCACACACCACTCCCCTCAAGACTAGTGGGAGTGGCTATTATTATTTAAAGCACCTGCTCACCCTTTCATCAGCGTTTCTGACCTGGCTGTGTCCATTTGTAAGTATGGCCTTTTTCGGTGTTTTTGTATATGTCCCCTTGTTTTTATTGGTTCTAATCTAAAGGGGGCCCGTAAAGGAGGACCTGCGACAGAGGTGTTAGCCAGGCAAGTTAGCCATAAAAGATCTATGAATGTAAAAAACATTGTGTGCTGGCGTTGTCAAGGCCTGGGCCATATGGCTGCCAATTGTCCCATAGTCGATGAGGCTATGGAGTGTGATAGTGGGTGGAGACCATCGATGTTTGCTAGACCCGCCTACTCTGCCTTGTTCTCTCCAAACACAGAGCGACAAACCTGCCAGTTGATGATACTCTGTGGAGGCTCTGTTGGACTCTGGTAGTCTGGTGACTCTTGTCCATGCCAGTTTGGGGGACACCCGAAAACTGCAAAACAGGCGAATGGGAGTGGTCTGCATATATGGAGATACAAAGGATTATCCCACGGCTGTGGTGTCTTTTGAAACTCCATGTGGAAATGTAACCCATGAAGTAGGGGTTGTAAAAACATTAATGCATAATATAATTGTGGGGTGACTTTCCTTTGTTTTGGCAAATGTGGGAAAGGATTGAAAAATGTTTGACCAATATAAATGTGAATGTGGTTGACCCTATCCCAGTGGGAGAACCTGACAATGGGCAAGCAGTAGGAGTGACCCTGGGTGAAATGGAGAGTTCTCCCTTAGAGTTTTTTTCAGGAGATGTTGAGGAAGACCCTGCTGAAATTGGTCTCCCTGACTTGCCAGTCTCCAGAGATAACTTTGGCACTGCTCAACTCAGAGACCCTACATTAACCCATGCCAGGGAAAATGTAAAAGTAATAAATGGGGTACCCCAAGACCCCGGGGCTGAGAAAATATTTCCCCATTTTGCCATGGAAAGGGACCTACTATATAGAGTCAGTGAAGTAGGGGGCCAAGTGGTAGAACAATTGGTAGTGCCTAAGACTCATCGCCAAAATGTGTTAGATCTAGCTCACTCACATGTGCTAGGGGGACATCTGGCCTATGACAAAACAAAAGACCATATCTTGTAAAGGTTTTATTGGCCAGGGGTACATGAAGAGGTAAAAATATATTGTGAATCCTGCCCACAGTGTCAATTACACAACCCTGTAGCAAATTTTAGGAGCCCTCTCTTTGCCTCTACCGATTATTGAAACCCCCGTTGAGAGGATTGCAATGGATTTGGTAGGACCTCTGGTGAAGTCCGCCCTGGGATACCAGCATATTCTGGTGATCCTTGATTACGCTACCCGCTATCCAGAGGCTATCCCACTAAGGAAGGTGTCTGCTAAGACCATTGCCAAAGAGTTGTTCTCTATGTTTACCCGGACTGGGATTCCTAAAGAGATACTCACAGACCAAGGGACACCCTTCATGTCAAAAGTTACAAAAGAGTTATGTAAATCGTTGAAAATCACGCACTTGCGTACCTCCGTCTACCATCCCCAAATAGACGGGTTGGTGGAGAGGTTCAATAAAACCTTAAAGGGGATGCTTAGAAAAGTGGTGGCCCAGGATGGAAAGGACTGGGATTGTCTTTTACCTTACCTTATGTTTGCTGTCCGGGAGGTACCCCAATCGTCTACAGGGTTTTCCCCTTTCGAGTTAGTTTATGGCAGACACCTCCGTGGTCTGCTAGATATTGCCAAAGAGACTTGGGAGCATGAACCTACCCCATGCAAAAGTGTGATTGAACACATTGCGCAGATGCAGAACCGAATCGAAAAAGGAATGACACTGGTAAGGGAACACTTACAGCAGGCCCAGGAGAGTCAGTCCCGGGTTTAAAATAGGGCCGCTAAGATAAGGAGATTCAGCCCTGGGGACAGGGTCTTGATACTAGTCCCCACCGTGGAAAGTAAATTCCTGGCAAAATTTCAAGGGCCTTATGCAATTGTAAAGAAGGTGGGAGAGGTAAATTATCGGGTGCATCAACCAGGTAAACGAAAACCCTACCAAATTTATCATGTTGATTTAATTAAATCATGGAAGGACCGTGAAGTGTTGGTGGCCACCAAGAGTACGGATAAAGTGATTCAGGTCTCTGGGATACCAGAGGTAAAAATTCCAAACACCCTGTCAGGTTCTCAAATCCAAGAGGCCAGGGAGTTTGTACAGCGCAACAGAGATGTATTTTCTGAGCTACCCAGTCGAATCAAAGTAATTAAGCATGATATAATAACCGAACCAGGCGTCAGGGTAAACCAAAAGCCTTACAGGGTGCCTGAGGCTAGACGTAAAGCAATAGCCGAAGAAGTGCAAATGATACTAAAACTGGGAGTGACAGAGGAGTCACATAGTGATTGGTGCAATCCGATAGTCTTAATCCCAAAACCTGACGGCAGCTTACGCTTTTATAATGACTTCAGGAAGCTGAATGCTGAATCCAAGTTTGATGCTTATCGAATGCAACGGGTGGATGAGCTAATGGATAGGCTGGGTAATGCCAGGTATTTCACAACCTTAGACCTTACCAAAGGCTACTGGCAAGTGCCATTGACCGATTCGGCCAAAGAAAAAACAGCCTTTAGCACCTCTGAGGGACACTTTCACTATGTGGTCCTTCCCTTTGGTCTGCATGGGGCTCCGGCCACCTTCCAGCGATTGATGAACAGAATTCTAAGACCACATCACAAATATGCCGCTGCCTATCTGGATGATGTGATCATACATAGCGCAGATTGGGAGAGTCATCTACCCAGAGTTCGAGCAGTCTTGAACTCTATTAGAGAAGCCGGTTTGACAGCAAACCCCAAAAAGTGTGCCATTGGACAGGAAGAGGCAAAATATCTGGCATACACAATTAGGCAAGATATTATCAAGCCTCAAATAAATAAGGTTGAGGCCATTCAGAACAGGCTCAGGCCGGTAAACAAAAAACTGGTGAGGGCCTTCTTGGGCTTAACCGGTTATTACCGGCGGTTTATTGAAAATTTTGCTACCATTGCAGCACCTTTAACTGACCTCACAAAGGGCAAAGATTCTGTTATGGTCAAATGGACCACTGAAGCTGAGCAGACTTTGCAGAGTTTAAAGCATGCTCTATGTGCCCAGCCGGAGTTAATAACACCAGACGTCAGGAAAGAGTTTGTGGTGCAAACGGATGCCTCTGATGTAGGAGTAGGGGCTTTATTGTCACAACTGAGGGGAGGAGAAGAACATCTGGTGGTTTACCTGAGTAAAAAACTAAATGAGCATGAGAAAAACTACGCCATTGTAGAAAAGGAGTGCTTGGTGATAAAATGGGCCTTAGAAGCTCTCAGGAATTAAGTGATAGGGAGAACATTCAGACTGGTCACTGACCATGCCCGCCTCATATGGATGTGCCAAAATCGGGAGAAAAATAGACGCGTGACCCGATGGTTCATGTCGTTACAAAACTTCAGTTTTGTAGTCCAGCATAGACCAGGACGTCAACAGGGAAACGCAGATGCCCTGTCCAGGGTCTATTGCTTGGAGGCACAAATTGTTCTGCCCCCGAGGTCGAAACAGGGGGGGAGGATATGTGACAGGAACAGGGGAAAAGTAGTGGATGGAGTGTACATCTCACCCAGGTTCCTCTCATACACATTTTAAAGCAGCCAGGGAATGGAGCTAGAAGGAAAATGTGTTTTCCTTGCTCAAGGGTTTTCTGGAAAACCTGTGTAAAAGGGCCTGGTTGTTGGAATAGGGAGAGTTGGGAGGGTTCCTATTCCACTAGCCACTTCAGGTATTGCATTGTGGCTAATTACCTGCACAGCTGAGGTGTGCTTTAAAACAGAGGCAGAGTTCACAGTCTCTCTCTCTACTCCTGGGAAAGCTGGATGTGAGTAAAGCAACTGTGGTGTTGTGTTTGGGAGTTGGAGCTCTAGGCTCAGCTCTTTGTAGTTAGGAACTGCATGTTTAGTTAGTGGCCAGACGGCCTAGGATTTACTTAATGTATTAATTTGTTTTCTGCTACGGCTTTTTTACATAATAAAACTGTCTGAGGCCAGTAGTACCACACTGTGACTGGACTGTAGTCTGTTCTTACTGTGCCAAAAGTGCCTGTCTACCCCAGGAGACAATGATCCGGTGGGCGGCCCCTTACAACGGATATAATATTATCACTGTACAAAGCATTAGTGCAGCCTCATATAGAATGTGTGGTTCTGTTCTGGGCTCCAGTTCATAGAAAGGATGCCCTAGAGCAGACATGGGCAAACTACGGCCCGCGGGCCACATACGGCCCGTTAGGCTTTTTAATCCGGCCCGCCGAACTTGTCCAAATCATAGTAAAAACCTCCTTTTTTTTCCCCTTTCCCTGCAATGCCCACGTTTTCCCAATAGATGGCGCACTCAAAACACATTGACCGTTGTCCTTAACGCCGAAGGACGGATATATCCGTCCTCAGCAGCTGCTAGTTCGCGCAGGAGGACGGATATATCCGTCCTGTGATGGCGCGGGTACTGCCAGTGTACCCACGCGATCAGCGGCAGGAGCACGGCTGTTATACACAGCCTGGCTCCTGCTGCAACTGCCGGAATCGAAGCGCGCTCCGATTCCGGCAGTTTAACCCATTAAATGCCGCTGTCAATAGTGACAGCGGCATCTAATGTGTTTGACAGAGGGAGGGAGCTCCCTCTGTCACCCGATCGGCGCCCCCGCAAACAAATCGCTGGTCGCCGTCGGGTTTCCATGACAGCCGCAGGTCTGTCTTCCGCAACTGCCTGTTTGGCGATGCCGGAGGCATGACCTAACAGGTTGCCTGTCAGTTTAAGGCCTCATTTACACGAGCGTATTATACGCGCGTGCGACGCGCGTGCTTTTCACGCGTGTCGTACGCACCTATAATAGTCTATGGGGCTGTTTAGACGATGCGTGAATTTTGCGCTGCGTGAGTGCGTTGCGTAAAACTCACGACATGTTCTATATTCTTGCGTTTTTCACGCAACACGCACCCATTGACTTCAATGGGTGCGTGAAAACAACGCATGCCACACTGACGGTCCTGCGTTGCATGCGCGAAAATCACGCAAGAGCTGTCAAAAGGATGAATGTAAACAGAAAAGCACCACGTGCTTTTCTGGTTACAAACATCCAAACGGAGTGTCAAATTAGAGATGAGCGCACCGAACTTCACCGGGTTCGGCCGAACTCGTTTTAACCGAACCCGGCAAAAAATGTTCGGGTACGCGACGTCAGGAGACAGTCACTGCCCACGGTGCTCAAAGACTTAAACTGTTTCAGTACCATGGACAGTGACTTTCGATCACAATATACATATACGTGTAAAAAAAAACAGAAGTTCTGACTTACCGATAAGTCCCGGCTCCTTCCTCCAGTCCGACCTCCCGGGATGACAATTCAGGCCAAGTGACAGCTGCAGCCAATCACAGGCCAAGCACAGGCTGCAGCCAATCACAGGCTGCAGCGGTCTCATGGCCTGCCGCGTCATCCTGGGAGGTGGGGCCGGATGACAAGAGAGGGACGCGTCACCAAGGCAACGGCCGGGAGACCGGACTGGAGGAAGCAGGCAGTTCATGGTAAGTGTGAACGTCTTTTTTTATTCACAGGTTGGTGTATATTGTGATCGGCATTCACTGTCGAGGGTGCTGAAAGAGTTACTGCCGATCAGTTAGCTCTTTCAGCACCTTGGACAGTGACGGGCGTCGACTACCTCATCTCTATGATGGCGGCTGCACGAAAATCACGCAGCCGCGCATCATACACGGATGACACACGGAGCTGTCAATTGCCTTTGGCGCACGCAAAACGCAGCGTTTTTTTGCGCGCGCAAAACGCACACGCTCGTGTAAATGAGGCCTTACACTGACAGGCAATAATGCTTTGGTATACTAAGTATACCAAAGCATTATATATGCGATCGGCACATCGCATAGTGAAGTCCCCTGGTGGGACTTAAAAAAAAAATGTCAATCAGTTAAATAAAGTTTGTTGAAAAAAAATAAAATAATTACAGTCAAAATCAAATAAAACTACTTTTTTTGCCCAAAAAGTGGTTTTATTCAGTAAAAGTGTCAAAACAAATAACACATACACATATATGGTATCCCCGCGATCATAACAACTTGACCAATAAAATGAACACATTAATGAAACCGCCGGATGTACGGCGTCCAAAAAACCCGCAAAAAACAATGGCAAAATTCTCTCTTTTCTCCCATTCCCCCCATAAAAAATAAAATAAAAGTTAATCTATAAGTCCTATGTACCCCAAAATAGTACTAATGAAAACTACGCATTGGCCCGCAAAAATCAAGCCCACATACGGTCACATCGACGGAAAAATAAAAAAATGACGGCTCTTGGAACGCGGCGATGCAAAAACAAGTAATTTTTTTCTAAAAGGGTTTTTATTGTGCAAACATAGGAAAACATATAAAACCTTTACATATTTGGTATCCTCGTAATCGTGCCGACCCGTAGAATAAAGGTAACATGTTATTTATGCTGCATAGTAAAGGGCATAAATTTATAACGTGAAAATTAATGCTGGAATAGCTGCTTATTTTCAATTCTCTCCTAAAATAAAGTTAATAAAAGTTAATCAATATATTGTAAGCATCTAAAAATGGTGCAATTACAAAATACAACTCGTCCCGCAAAAAACAAGCCCTTATACGGCTATGTCGACGTAATAAAAAAAAAGTTACGACACTTGGAATGCGACCGTGAGAAAACAAAAAATAATCCTTGGTCATTAACGTGCAAAATGGCCCGGTCATTAAGGGGTTAATGTGGCGCGTATTTCTCTTTATTTCACTTTAATTTTCACTTCGTTTCACGTCACCATTAAGCCCTTCGGTTTTCAAAGAGTACAATATCAGCCGTCACTTTGCCACGAAGCATGCAAACTATGCTAGCAAGCAGTCAACACAAGAACGGGCGGCTACTGCTCAGAGGTTGGCAGCTAATTTACAGAGTCAACAGAACTTTTTTCTTGATAAATCACAGTGCGTATGTTATTTTAATCTATTTACATTTCCTCCTCCCAGTATCTGCGAAATAGTATGTAAATGCCATATCTTGCATATTCCTTGAGACAAATTTATTAACTGATAAGGGCTATTTTTCACATTTGAAAGACAGTTAATAAATTGGGTTGTAGTGTTCTTACTGTGCTATGAGGTTTGCACACACTACATTTAATGCTTTAGTATATCCGGCCCAAACACTCCCTCCAAATGCTCCTGGCCCGGCCCCTCTGTCAAATTTTAGAACCCATTGTGGCCCGCGAGTCAAAAAGTTTGCCCACCCCTGCCCTAGAGTTATAAAAAATACAAAGAAGAGCAACGAAGCTAATAAGGGGCATGGAGAATCTAAGTTATGAGGAAAGATTAAAAGAATTAAACCTATTTAGTCTTGAAAAGAGACAACTAAGTTGGGGCATGTTTAACTTATATAAATATAAGAATGGCCCATACAAGAAATATAGTGAAATCCTGTTCCATGTAAAATCCCCTCAAAAGACAAGGGGGCACTTCCTCCGTCTGGAGAAAAAAAGGTTCAATCTGCAGAGGCGACAAGCCATCTTTACTGTGAGAACTGCGAATCTATGGAATAGCCTACCGCAAGAGCTGGTCACAGCAGGGACAGTAGATGGCTTTAAAATAGGCTTAGATCAGTTCTTATGAAAAAAAAAAATATTAGTGCATACAATGTATAGAATTCTTGTATGCAGTCTCATTGCCACTTGGGATCAGGAGAGACTTTTTTTCTTTTTAGGGATAATTGCTTAATGCCTTACTGATATTTTTATTTTTTTTACCTTCCTCTGGATCAATAGTTGTAAAACAAAGTTCTATAGTTTACCCGTATCACTTCTATTTCTCCCATTTCTTGGTTAAACTTGATGGACATTTAGACTTTTTTCAACCGTACTAACTATGTTACTATATGTAACTATGTGTAACATTGTAAAAATTAAACCGGTTTCTGAGTTGTGCTATCTTCTATGTCAGGGGATTGACTTGCTATTTTGAGTCTGAGGAAGGGGCTAGTGAAACCCAGAAACATGTTGTAATTTTACACTATACTTGCCTAATAAACCTATGACAAATTCCAAGTTACTGCAGCCATCTAGCTACGTCAAATTATAATCCACCAACAGCCACAATTGCTTAGTCCAATCAATCCATTATGTTTGTTTTACAGTACATTAGATTTTTAAACAAAACAAAGTTAGATTTCTATTTCAGCACTGTGGATTAGAAAAGCTGGTGCAACAGCAATGTAATAATAAAAAGCACAAGTGCAAAGATAGAGCTTAAAAACATCCAAAGATTAAATGGAAAAACAATACACATATATTTATGGCTGTGCTCATACTATGCATTTTTGCTGCAATTTCAGCATGCATTTTTTTTGTTTTGATAGATAAACTCCCATGTCTTTCAATGGGAGATTATCAACCATAACAAAAGACGCATCTTAAAAACTTAACAGAAACGCGCAGTGTAAGCCCAGTTTAAGAGTATTTCAGGTGAATTGTTCGATGTTTTTGTATTAGGTTGTACAAAAACTGCTACATTTGTAAGTGAAAATATCTCATGTCCAATACCTTTACATCCCAGGTATCAACTACAGTATTTGAATTTTTATTCAAAAGCAACTAGGAGACGAAGGCTTCATCACGGTGGAACTATATTTACAATGATTCCTTACTTTTTATGTTGTTTAAGCTCAAATAAAGGGACAGTTACAAAAAAATTAACAAATGGAGAAAATAAATAGATTACTGATATCAGACTCACAAACTTAGGGCCCTTTTACACCGGCCAATTATCGGGCAAATGAGCGTTCACAGAACGCTTGTTCCCAATAATTGCTCCTGGTAAACAGTGCAACGATCAGTCGATGAACGTGCACACACTCATTCATCCACTGATTGTATCGTTTTAAATGCCGAAAATATTTTCACGACCGCAGCACATATCCCTGTGTAAACAGGGAGGCGTGCTGCCGACATGATATAAATTTATGGGGACGAGTCATCGGAGTAAAGAGCACTCGTCCCCATACCAGCCCCTTGTGAAAGGAGCAAATGAGCATCCAAATGATCGGCGCTCATTTACATGATGCACGTCGGGCCGTGTAAGACCACCCATAGATTTAATAAAGCATGTAACTACACAGTGAGAATGAAAGAGCCCTCTAGATGATAAAGACCATATGGGTGACCTGGTGACAGCAAAACTGGTACTGTGAAAAAGGAAATATGGCTGCCAATGCGAGCTTTCAGACATCTACTTTCTGACCCAAAAAGTGAATGCAAGAGACGTTTAGAACAAAAACAGATGGGTTTGTAGGGGAAATACTGCGTAAGACGCGCTGGAAGGTTTGTATTTATGAATGGAAGTACACTTTAATTATGTATAAATATAGAATCCATCAGCGGGTTTAGATGTTAAAGAAGAATATAATATAAAGAGGTTGGCATGCTGAAATACTATGAAAACATCACTGGTGCACAGTGACTGGCGTATATAATGACATATTCTGCTTGAATATATTTATATTTTCTAGCTAAGATTTAAAGGGTTGGCTTTTTATCACAGGCAGATTTACTTAACATGCACATTTAATTGAATTCACATTTTCAATCTGTAGTCCTTCATTGGCTGCACTGTTCTTGAAGATATACTTGCATAATTTGCACAATGTACAGTATAATCAGAATATAAGCTAATGACTTTGCAATGTTCTCTAGGTGGCACATACATCAGTAAAGTGATTATACAAAGAGATTATGTATTACCGTAAGAATGTCTTGTATAAAGCATATAAATGAAAACGCACTGACGATAAAAGGCCCCATAAGGGATTTTCTCCTGAAAATTTACCTTTAAGTCATTTGTTATTCACTTTTGGAATAAAAACTTCCTGGTTGCATTTGCAGTAGTTTAATGTAATTGTCGAACACTCCATGGCCTTTTTTGTAAGCTTGTTACATTATCTGCAATGAATAAAAGCACTTAAAAGAATAACAGGGTGAGAAGTCAAATCAGCAAATGCAATCAAGTAGAAGAAAGCTTGCTAGTATTTTGTAAATTGTTCTTGCCTACAATGAATAAGGGGTTGCAAAAGTAATGTTTTGTGGTATTCATCATGAATCTTCATGTTTAAGGTGAAGATGCGATTTTAATTTAGTACAAAGACATTTTGCCACTAGTGGTAGTCATTTAGACTTAGGGTTTATTCCAGGGGCATAGCTAAAGGCTCATGGGCCCCGATGCAAAGGGTCTTATTGCCCCCCCCCCCAATCTTCTCATGGCTGATGGCCCGCAACTTTCAGCTGCATCGCTGGGTCTCCTAAGTGATCCAACAATGCAGCACTAGAAGCCAGGGGCGTTACTAAGGACTTAAAACATCAGGGGGAATAGCCTCAATACATATGTGCCCCACCCAAAAAAATGTATGTGTATATATATTTTTATATATATATATATATATATATATATATATATATATATATATATAAGACAGCATATCTATAGCAATACGACCCTATAGCTATGGATAGGATTAGATACAGCGGCTCAGCGGACAGTATCACACATGGTAGGATTAGATATAGGGCCCAGCAAACTGTCTCACATGATAGGATTAGATATGTGGCTCAGCAGACAGTATCACACATGGTAGGATTAGATATAGGGCCCAGCAGACTCTATCACACATGATAGGATTAGATATAGGGCCCAGCAGACTATCTCACATGATAGGATTAGATACAGTGGCTCAGCAGACAGTATCACACATGATAGGATTAGATATAGGGCCTAGCAGACAGTATCACACATGATAGGATTAGATATAGGGCACAGCAGACAGTATCACACATTATAGGATTAGATACAGTGGTTCAGCAGACAGTATCACACATGATAGGATTAGATATAGGGCCCAGCTCGCTGAGCTCCAGCGCTGGATCTAGGAAAGGTAAGTATAAGAATTATTTTCCTTTTTTATGTGTTACTAATTATTTTTGTGTGTTTGTATTTTTTTTCACAAGTTCGGTTGTTGGACTACTTCAACTTCGAGGACTACTTCGATAACTGTGTTTTTTTTATTCTCAATAAAATGGATAACGAGGGTTGTGTGGGATTTTTATTTCAATAAAATATTTTATCTATGTCTTTGTATTTGTTTAAACTTTATATCTACCACCTTAGTATTAGCTGCTGGCTGATTGACAACGCCCATTACAAAGGCGGGTCTTCATGTTAGACATGAAGAGGCTAACACTAATCCCCATTATTACCCTGGTACCCACCGCCACCAGGGGTACCGGAAAGAGTCGGGTACTATCCAGTACCCGACCATCTGTAGTGACAGAGGGGCACTGGGGTGGCCGCAGGCTGGTATTATTAGACTGGAAAAGCCAAAAAACAGTGGCCCTTCCCACCCTGGTAAAACTAGCCTGCTGCTGCTGTGTTGTATCTGGCTGGTTATAAAAATGGGGGAACCCCACATCGTGCTGTCCAATTATTTATAAAATACATTATGTGGGGTCCCCCCCATTTTTCATAGCCAGCAAGATACAACGCAGCAGCCTAGCATCACCAGGGTGGGAAGGGCCACTGTTTTTGGCCTTTCCCAGCCTAATAATACCAGCCTGCGGCCACCCCAGTGCCCCTCCGTCACTACAGATGGTCGGGTACTGGATCGTACCCGGCTCTTTCTGGCACCCCTGGTGGTGGTGGGTAGCGGGGTAATAATGGGGGTTAGTGTTAGTCTTTTCACTGGCTAACACAAAGCCTCGCTTTAGTAATGGATGCTGTCAATCAGTCAGCGGCCATTAGTAAGGTGGTAGCGATAAAGTTTAAAAAAAATACAAAGACATAGAAAAAATAGATTTATTGAAATAAAAAAAACCCCACACAACCCTCAACAGAAAGGCAAACTGAAACTTCCGTTTCCCTCACCATTGAGCTCAATGGTGATGGAAACGTTGCTAAAGGTTTCTGTTTGCCACCGTTGTGACAGGTTTCTCTTGTTTTGCATTGTCGACTGCCCTTTTGATTACGCAAAAACAACGGAACCCGTTCACAACGGTGACAAACGGAAACTATTAGCAAAGTTTCCATCACCATTAAGATCAATGGTGATGCAAATGGAAGCTGATGATTCCGTTTGCCTTTTCGTTGAGGGGTTAACCCGACGGAACCCCTCAACGGAAGGGCAGCGGTGATGTGAACAGGGCCTTGGATACAGGGCCCATGTACATGCGTGATACTGTTTGTAGGGCCCTGTATCTAAGCCTAAGGTAGGCTTAGATACAGCGTCTAGCAGACAGTAATCTTTTGCAGTATAAGATTACTGTCTTCTGGGGCCCTGTATCTAAGTCTAACACACGACAGGCTTTAAAGGGGTTGTCCAGTCCCTAAACAGGATAGGCCATCAATAGCTGATGGATCGGGGTCCGACTCCCGGGACCTCCACCAATCAGCTGTTTTGAAGGGGGTGCAGAGCTGGTACGAGCGCTGCTCCCCTCACTTGCTCACACTGTGAATCGCTGACCTATCCGTGTCAGCGATTCAGTGTGAGACAGTGACCGGAATAATGGGGAAGTAGCGCTCGTACGAGCTCTGCACCCCCTTCAAAACAGCTGATTGGCGTGGGTCCAGGGTGTCCGACCCCGACCCATCAGCTTCAGCAAGACAGTAATATTAAACTTACCCCCCTCTTCGGCCGCAGTGGAAGTTCTCACTCCAGTGAGTGTCGGGATGTTGTGCGCAACGCATAGCGTTGTCATGTTATGCGCTGCGCACAGCGCTGTGACGTCAGAACCTCCACTGCCCTCCAGAAAGAGGGAGGGTAAGTACTGTCAGTTACTACAGTAACAGGGGCCCGTGTAGTTTATTACATAGGCCCCAGTTACTATACTAACTTTTCATTGATGCGGTGCGGGGGGCTGCAGGCCCCCTGACTTCGGGGCCGGTCGCAATTGCGACCGCTGTGACCCCTGTAGTTATGCCACTGGTCTATTCACAAGACAGGGTCGGAGTGTCGGCCGATAAAAACTTCCATTTTGTTCCATTTTTCTCAGCCGGTTTACATCCATTCCGGGCCGTGTTTCAGTTTTTAACAGCCGATTTTGACCTGTTTTGCATCCATTTTTTTCCCTGGCCATTTAATTTGTCAACTTTTTTCCACGCAATTCCCTCTGTAGATAATGCCACACACTGGCCACTGTAGATAATGCCACACACTGGCCTCTGTAGATAATGCCACACACTGGCCTCTGTAGATAATGCCACACACTGGCCTCTGTAGATAATGCCACACACTGGCCTCTGTAGATAATGCCACACACTGACCTCTGTAGATAATGCCACACACTGGCCTCTGTAGATATTGCCACACACTGGCCGGTATCGATAATGCCACACACTGGCCTCTGTAGATAATGCCACACCCTGGCCTCTGTAAATAATGCCACACAGCCCCCTGTAGATAGTGCCACAGTCCCCCTGTAGATAGTGGCTTTAGCCCCCCTGTTGGTAGTGCCACACAACACCCTTGTACATAACAACCCCTGTAGATGGCACCCCCACTTCCTGTAGATTGCGCCACTGTTGGGGACCGCTCCGGGATAAGTCCCTGACTTATATGGACAGTAAAGTCAAGGACTTCTCCTGGAGCGGAATCACTGGCCATAGCATCGGGGATTTCGCTTCAGGAGTAGGGGACCACCCAAGGGGAAGCCCCAGACATCACTGTACATATATGTGCAGGGAAGTCAGGGACTTCTCTTGGAGTGGAATCCCTGGTTACAGCTTCGGCAATGCTATGGCCAGGGATTAGGAATTCCGCTCCTACAGGGGGCAAAAAAATATCCTCTTCACATGCACTTCACACTGTGAGGAGGAGAAGAGAGTGAGCGAGTGGCAGAAAGCATGGCCGTCGCTTCGATCACATCCAAGTGACAGCTGTGCTTTACATGGCCCCATGGACTTCTATGGGAGCCGTGCGGCTGGGAGAACAAGCCAAAATAGGGCATGTTCCATTTTTTGACAGCCCGGTTTATTGCCCAACCAGTCATTGTGTTATTGTAGGTAATTATCGAATATTTTTGAAGTGATTACTTGTTTTTATATATTTCTCTTAGGTATTCACTATATTTGCGTGGGAGAAACAAGGAATGCAGTATGCAGGAAGCATTGAGATATCAGACTGGTTTAGAATCTCTGCCGCCCTACTTTTTGGGACTATCTGCCTGCTCCACTTCTGATACAGTTATAGGATTGGAATATGCCCTTTTGGTATTGGGTTTCTGGTTGGGCTATTGTGATTGGAAGTCGTTATAAAATAGTAGCTGGATGTATTAGACAATTGAACCCATTATATGGGGTATTATATTTTAAAAAAAAAATAGCTTTCGAAGTTACTGCCTGGCATGAATTTTCCATTAATTTGGACTATACATTGATTGCAGTATTCATTTGTGCTTAAAAGCTTTTAGAGCCTAAGATGATATATATTCTCCTATAGCCCTTTGTAGATTTAACCTTGTTACTATGTAGAGCTTAATATATTGGAGAGATTAGCCAATGTGTTCTAGTTGGGGCAGGCAGAGCTCTTAAGAAGTTTGAGCTCAGTGATATAGTGTGTTTAGCCTATTTTTTTGTCTACGATTAATGTTCTGGCTAAGATCATTCTCTTTCTTGAGGATGTATTAGCATCAGTGGTTTCCTAGTAACTAGCAAAGGTAATGGGTGAATTAGCGATTTTCTATCTGATGAGGGGACCCATGCGCAGTGTAACTCTAGACGCGCATGCGCAGCTCCCTCAAAACTGTGATCTGCTGCCCTGGGAGACGCCGGATGTGTAGGAGAGGGCTGGGCATAAACAGTAGGGAGCTATGGACGCTACAGATAGTAGAGGTTAAAAACACAGAAAAAGGTCATACTTACAAATGGACACAGACAGGCCAGAAACGCTGATGAAGGAGAGTGAACAGGTGCATTAAATAATAATAGCCACTCCCACTAGTCTTGAGGGGAGTGGCGTGTAGTGCATGGGATGTGTAGTAAGAAATAATAAATGAATAGTGTATGTGCAAGTGATAATAAAAGTGAAATATAGGGGGCAGTAATGAGTAAAGTGCCTAAATAAAAATAAATGAATTATGGGGTGCAAGTGTGTGAAACATGGAGGGATAGTGTGTAAGTCATGAGGCGCAGTGTGTATAGCCAGGTAGAAGCCTATTTGTGACGCCTTGATAATACATAGAGCGGGCTACCCTGCTTGCTATGCCAAACAACAAAACACCATGCTCTCCCAGCATCAAAGACCCGGCTGTGTCCAAAAGAAGCAAATATAAGTAAGAATGAAAAATACCTGGGGTATTAGTAATCATTTTGGCCAAAAGGACGCAAGCTCGCAATCCACGAAAAGGATCCCCAGACTTGCGAGTCCCTAAATCCCTAACTGGAACCATGCACTACACGCCACTCGCCTCAAGACTAGTAGAAGTGGCTATTATTATTTAATGCACCTGTTCACTCTCCTTCATCAGCGTTTCTGACCTGCCTTTTTCTGTGTTTTTGTGTATATATGTCCCCTTGTTTTTATCTGTTTAGATAGTAGAGGTTAGTTTATGTCCCTGTGCAACTGTATTCCTTTGCGATCCTCACATATTTTTAAACTTTCTATTATATAGGTGTTATATAGGTGTTATGTGGGATGTTTATGGACATTTATTATGTATTTTCCACTGTATTGCACGTGTTTGCATTAAATTCATATGGGAAATGATGTCATAGGCTATGTGCTATATAAAGTGTGCATTGAATCATCGTAATTATGATTGATAAAGACCCAACATGGGTTGAAACGTTGCAGCTTTTTACTTGGTGAATTAAGACTAATACATCTTTTGGAAACTCTGAGTGCTGTAGTTCCTGCCACCTATATTGTAGACAAGCTGACTCTTTGGACCTGGGACATTTTCGCTGTGTGCACCACCCTTCATTGGGGATTTGACTTTTCCTCCTCTGGGATACAAACCTGGTTGTGCTGATGATCTCCGGAGATTTAAAGGTTACAGTGTCATAATTCATTACAGGACAGCTCCAGGCTCTAGTTATGGAGAAGACACTGATAAAGGGGCTAGAGGTTACTGTGGGTCATCATTGCATATTACAGGAGATCTGGAGCTGTGCTGTAATATGAAACACAAAGCCCTGCTAGTATCCATTGGGAAACTATAGATAATAAAGAGGCTACTTCTCTAGGTTTATTAGACATTATCTAGTAACAGGGGCATTTTCGTAAAGGTTTTTTTTTTTGCCAGAATCATAAATTATCACCTATCCTTAGGATAGGTGATCATTTTGTAATCGCTGGGACCCCTATCGATTATAAGAACAGGGTTCCGGAACTCCTTATTCCTCCTCTCTTTATGCAGGTCATTGAATGGAGCCGCAGTCGTGCATGCGCGCTACTGCTTCATTCAAAGTCTATGGGAATAACATAAAAAGCTGAGTACAGCACTCGGCTGTTTTCCGTCATTGTCATAGACAGTGAATGGAGCGGCGCATGGTCAACTGCTGCTCCATTCAATGTCCTCACAGTGAGTAGGAATGGGGGGTTCGGGACCCTTGTTCTCACGATCGCCTCCAGCAATAAGAAAATGATCATCTATCCTGTGGATAAGTGATAATTTATGATTCTGGGGAAACCCTTTTAAATAGGTTGCAATTAATAATCAACTGCCCAGGTAGAATTTATCCTGTGCATGAGGACATAGGGGCAGCAATCCCTTTGTGGGGGCAAAAAAGTGGGTATTATTACTGTATAAGGCACAAAGGAGGGCACTATTACTGTGGGGCACAAAATAGGCCAATATTACGGTGTAGAGGCACAAATGGGTTCGCTAGTACAGTCTGGGGAACAAATGGGCCACTATTACTGTGTGTGGCACAAATGGGGCCACTATTACGGTGTAGGGGGCACTAAGAGGTCCATTGGGGCTAGCAGCATAATGAGCAGTTTGTGCAAAAAGAGATACGCTGTGGCTGGAAGAAGTCTCGACCTGGATAGAGAAGAAAAGGGAAATCGGAGAAGATATCTCCTGCGAGTCACTGGATACAACTGTAGTGTATTCACTTTTTACTGTGTAGAGCTCGTATATGACCATTATCTGGTGACTTCCTTATTTAGGTATGCTATCATAAATAGAGCTGCGCCGCTGTAAGCTTGACGTGTTATAAAAGTTATTTTATTCTGTCTCCGATGTACTAGTTTATGTTTTTGTTTTGAGGGGGAAGCAAAACCTATGTGTTGGGGCTTGTGCCCCTGATCTTTTAAGACTGTAACAACCTCCCTGGCTGCTAGTGCTGCATGGATGGGTTACTTTAGAGACCCAGCAATGCAGCTGAAAGTTAGAGGGACTTTGCGTAGGGGCCCCAAACTGAACTTTTGCACCTAGGCCCATGAGCCTTTAGCTACGCCTCTGGGTGACACCATTGTATAGGTAGTATGTGTCCCTAACAGGGGTAGTTTGTAGCCATAATGTGGGTACAGCATGCTTTGAGTACTACCAGATAAAGCAATACTAGTATGTCATTGGTGTCACTACGTCTGGGCCCTTAACCCAGCCTGGACACAGCCTGTTTTGGACTTGTGGACACAGATGATTTTTTCAAATCTGACGTGTCACTTTATGTGTAGACCTAAAAACGAACCAAAACTTTTTAGATTTTGCACTTACTACTACATGCACTTTATACTGTGCAGGCTACGCATATTGACATACTTTACACGCTGTTAAATCTAGTTGATTACATGGCACTATGTATGGGACTCACCACCCCATACTCCCGGGTTTACTAATTATTGATCTATACTTGAGCGTGTGTTAGGTCTCTAGTGGACGGTTGATTCTGTTGGTTTTGGTCTATTCCATCTGACCCTGTTGCATATTTCTCCGTTAATTGTATCATATCTCTTTTCTCATTACTTGTTATTGTTATTATATTTAATAAATAATTTTTTTGTACTTTTATTTTTGGAGTACATTATTTGCTTTACTTGCTTTAGGGCTAATGTCCCATTTTGGTTCGTTTTTAGGTCTATACATTTTAAGGGACCCCAGTACACGCCATCTTTGGTGTGAGGTTGTTGTTTAGGTTGTTTGTTTGTTTTTTTTGTGTCACTTTATGTGGTAATAACTTTGGAATGCTTTAACCTATCCAAGTTATTCTGAGACTGTTTTCTCGTGACATATTGTACTTTATGTTAGTGAAAAAAATTGGTCGATAAATTCAATATTTATTTGTGAAAACCTCAAATTTTAGCACAAATTTGCATTTTTCTAAATTTGAATATATCTACTTGTAAAACAGATAGTAATACCACACAAAATAGTTACTAGTTAACATTTACCGTATGTCTACTTTATGTTTGCACCTTTTTTTTTCACGTCCTTTTATTTTTCTAGGACGTTACAAGGCTTAGAACTTTAGCAGCAATTTCTCATATTTTCAAGAAAGTTTCAAAAGGCTATTATTTTAGGGATCAGTTCAGTTCTGAAGTGGTTTTGAGGGCCTTATATATTAGAAAGTCCCCATAAATCACCACATTTTGAAAACTGCACCCCTCAAAGTATTCAAAACAGCATTCATAAAGTATTTTAACCCTTTAGGTGTTTCACAGGAATTAAGGCAATGTAGAGGTGTAATTTACAAATTAAGTTTTTTTTTGCGAAAATTCATTTGGAATACATTTTTTTCTGTAACACAGAAGATTTTATTAGAGAAATGCATCTCAATATTTATTGCCCAGATTATGCAGTTTTTAGAAATATCCAACATGTGGCCCTAGCGGAATCACTGGCCATAGCATCGGGGATTTCGCTTCAGGAGTAGGGGACCACCCAAGGGGAAGCCCCAGACATCACTGTACATATATGTGCAGGGAAGTCAGGGACTTCTCTTGGAGTGGAATCCCTGGTTACAGCTTCGGCAATGCTATGGCCAGGGATTAGGAATTCCGCTCCTACAGGGGGCAAAAAAATATCCTCTTCACATGCACTTCACACTGTGAGGAGGAGAAGAGAGTGAGCGAGTGGCAGAAAGCATGGCCGTCGCTTCGATCACATCCAAGTGACAGCTGTGCTTTACATGGCCCCATGGACTTCTATGGGAGCCGTGCGGCTGGGAGAACAAGCCAAAATAGGGCATGTTCCATTTTTTGACAGCCCGGTTTATTGCCCAACCAGTCATTGTGTTATTGTAGGTAATTATCGAATATTTTTGAAGTGATTACTTGTTTTTATATATTTCTCTTAGGTATTCACTATATTTGCGTGGGAGAAACAAGGAATGCAGTATGCAGGAAGCATTGAGATATCAGACTGGTTTAGAATCTCTGCCGCCCTACTTTTTGGGACTATCTGCCTGCTCCACTTCTGATACAGTTATAGGATTGGAATATGCCCTTTTGGTATTGGGTTTCTGGTTGGGCTATTGTGATTGGAAGTCGTTATAAAATAGTAGCTGGATGTATTAGACAATTGAACCCATTATATGGGGTATTATATTTTTAAAAAAAAATAGCTTTCGAAGTTACTGCCTGGCATGAATTTTCCATTAATTTGGACTATACATTGATTGCAGTATTCATTTGTGCTTAAAAGCTTTTAGAGCCTAAGATGATATATATTCTCCTATAGCCCTTTGTAGATTTAACCTTGTTACTATGTAGAGCTTAATATATTGGAGAGATTAGCCAATGTGTTCTAGTTGGGGCAGGCAGAGCTCTTAAGAAGTTTGAGCTCAGTGATATAGTGTGTTTAGCCTATTTTTTTGTCTACGATTAATGTTCTGGCTAAGATCATTCTCTTTCTTGAGGATGTATTAGCATCAGTGGTTTCCTAGTAACTAGCAAAGGTAATGGGTGAATTAGCGATTTTCTATCTGATGAGGGGACCCATGCGCAGTGTAACTCTAGACGCGCATGCGCAGCTCCCTCAAAACTGTGATCTGCTGCCCTGGGAGACGCCGGATGTGTAGGAGAGGGCTGGGCATAAACAGTAGGGAGCTATGGACGCTACAGATAGTAGAGGTTAAAAACACAGAAAAAGGTCATACTTACAAATGGACACAGACAGGCCAGAAACGCTGATGAAGGAGAGTGAACAGGTGCATTAAATAATAATAGCCACTCCCACTAGTCTTGAGGGGAGTGGCGTGTAGTGCATGGGATGTGTAGTAAGAAATAATAAATGAATAGTGTATGTGCAAGTGATAATAAAAGTGAAATATAGGGGGCAGTAATGAGTAAAGTGCCTAAATAAAAATAAATGAATTATGGGGTGCAAGTGTGTGAAACATGGAGGGATAGTGTGTAAGTCATGAGGCGCAGTGTGTATAGCCAGGTAGAAGCCTATTTGTGACGCCTTGATAATACATAGAGCGGGCTACCCTGCTTGCTATGCCAAACAACAAAACACCATGCTCTCCCAGCATCAAAGACCCGGCTGTGTCCAAAAGAAGCAAATATAAGTAAGAATGAAAAATACCTGGGGTATTAGTAATCATTTTGGCCAAAAGGACGCAAGCTCGCAATCCACGAAAAGGATCCCC
This sequence comes from Rhinoderma darwinii, assembly GCF_050947455.1. NCBI lineage: Eukaryota > Metazoa > Chordata > Amphibia > Anura > Rhinodermatidae > Rhinoderma > Rhinoderma darwinii. The sequence continues at coordinate 230,721,620 of NC_134689.1, read as the reverse complement.
AGACTTGCGAGTCCCTAAATCCCTAACTGGAACCATGCACTACACGCCACTCGCCTCAAGACTAGTAGAAGTGGCTATTATTATTTAATGCACCTGTTCACTCTCCTTCATCAGCGTTTCTGACCTGCCTTTTTCTGTGTTTTTGTGTATATATGTCCCCTTGTTTTTATCTGTTTAGATAGTAGAGGTTAGTTTATGTCCCTGTGCAACTGTATTCCTTTGCGATCCTCACATATTTTTAAACTTTCTATTATATAGGTGTTATATAGGTGTTATGTGGGATGTTTATGGACATTTATTATGTATTTTCCACTGTATTGCACGTGTTTGCATTAAATTCATATGGGAAATGATGTCATAGGCTATGTGCTATATAAAGTGTGCATTGAATCATCGTAATTATGATTGATAAAGACCCAACATGGGTTGAAACGTTGCAGCTTTTTACTTGGTGAATTAAGACTAATACATCTTTTGGAAACTCTGAGTGCTGTAGTTCCTGCCACCTATATTGTAGACAAGCTGACTCTTTGGACCTGGGACATTTTCGCTGTGTGCACCACCCTTCATTGGGGATTTGACTTTTCCTCCTCTGGGATACAAACCTGGTTGTGCTGATGATCTCCGGAGATTTAAAGGTTACAGTGTCATAATTCATTACAGGACAGCTCCAGGCTCTAGTTATGGAGAAGACACTGATAAAGGGGCTAGAGGTTACTGTGGGTCATCATTGCATATTACAGGAGATCTGGAGCTGTGCTGTAATATGAAACACAAAGCCCTGCTAGTATCCATTGGGAAACTATAGATAATAAAGAGGCTACTTCTCTAGGTTTATTAGACATTATCTAGTAACAGGGGCATTTTCGTAAAGGTTTTTTTTTTTGCCAGAATCATAAATTATCACCTATCCTTAGGATAGGTGATCATTTTGTAATCGCTGGGACCCCTATCGATTATAAGAACAGGGTTCCGGAACTCCTTATTCCTCCTCTCTTTATGCAGGTCATTGAATGGAGCCGCAGTCGTGCATGCGCGCTACTGCTTCATTCAAAGTCTATGGGAATAACATAAAAAGCTGAGTACAGCACTCGGCTGTTTTCCGTCATTGTCATAGACAGTGAATGGAGCGGCGCATGGTCAACTGCTGCTCCATTCAATGTCCTCACAGTGAGTAGGAATGGGGGGTTCGGGACCCTTGTTCTCACGATCGCCTCCAGCAATAAGAAAATGATCATCTATCCTGTGGATAAGTGATAATTTATGATTCTGGGGAAACCCTTTTAAATAGGTTGCAATTAATAATCAACTGCCCAGGTAGAATTTATCCTGTGCATGAGGACATAGGGGCAGCAATCCCTTTGTGGGGGCAAAAAAGTGGGTATTATTACTGTATAAGGCACAAAGGAGGGCACTATTACTGTGGGGCACAAAATAGGCCAATATTACGGTGTAGAGGCACAAATGGGTTCGCTAGTACAGTCTGGGGAACAAATGGGCCACTATTACTGTGTGTGGCACAAATGGGGCCACTATTACGGTGTAGGGGGCACTAAGAGGTCCATTGGGGCTAGCAGCATAATGAGCAGTTTGTGCAAAAAGAGATACGCTGTGGCTGGAAGAAGTCTCGACCTGGATAGAGAAGAAAAGGGAAATCGGAGAAGATATCTCCTGCGAGTCACTGGATACAACTGTAGTGTATTCACTTTTTACTGTGTAGAGCTCGTATATGACCATTATCTGGTGACTTCCTTATTTAGGTATGCTATCATAAATAGAGCTGCGCCGCTGTAAGCTTGACGTGTTATAAAAGTTATTTTATTCTGTCTCCGATGTACTAGTTTATGTTTTTGTTTTGAGGGGGAAGCAAAACCTATGTGTTGGGGCTTGTGCCCCTGATCTTTTAAGACTGTAACAACCTCCCTGGCTGCTAGTGCTGCATGGATGGGTTACTTTAGAGACCCAGCAATGCAGCTGAAAGTTAGAGGGACTTTGCGTAGGGGCCCCAAACTGAACTTTTGCACCTAGGCCCATGAGCCTTTAGCTACGCCTCTGGGTGACACCATTGTATAGGTAGTATGTGTCCCTAACAGGGGTAGTTTGTAGCCATAATGTGGGTACAGCATGCTTTGAGTACTACCAGATAAAGCAATACTAGTATGTCATTGGTGTCACTACGTCTGGGCCCTTAACCCAGCCTGGACACAGCCTGTTTTGGACTTGTGGACACAGATGATTTTTTCAAATCTGACGTGTCACTTTATGTGTAGACCTAAAAACGAACCAAAACTTTTTAGATTTTGCACTTACTACTACATGCACTTTATACTGTGCAGGCTACGCATATTGACATACTTTACACGCTGTTAAATCTAGTTGATTACATGGCACTATGTATGGGACTCACCACCCCATACTCCCGGGTTTACTAATTATTGATCTATACTTGAGCGTGTGTTAGGTCTCTAGTGGACGGTTGATTCTGTTGGTTTTGGTCTATTCCATCTGACCCTGTTGCATATTTCTCCGTTAATTGTATCATATCTCTTTTCTCATTACTTGTTATTGTTATTATATTTAATAAATAATTTTTTTGTACTTTTATTTTTGGAGTACATTATTTGCTTTACTTGCTTTAGGGCTAATGTCCCATTTTGGTTCGTTTTTAGGTCTATACATTTTAAGGGACCCCAGTACACGCCATCTTTGGTGTGAGGTTGTTGTTTAGGTTGTTTGTTTGTTTTTTTTGTGTCACTTTATGTGGTAATAACTTTGGAATGCTTTAACCTATCCAAGTTATTCTGAGACTGTTTTCTCGTGACATATTGTACTTTATGTTAGTGAAAAAAATTGGTCGATAAATTCAATATTTATTTGTGAAAACCTCAAATTTTAGCACAAATTTGCATTTTTCTAAATTTGAATATATCTACTTGTAAAACAGATAGTAATACCACACAAAATAGTTACTAGTTAACATTTACCGTATGTCTACTTTATGTTTGCACCTTTTTTTTTCACGTCCTTTTATTTTTCTAGGACGTTACAAGGCTTAGAACTTTAGCAGCAATTTCTCATATTTTCAAGAAAGTTTCAAAAGGCTATTATTTTAGGGATCAGTTCAGTTCTGAAGTGGTTTTGAGGGCCTTATATATTAGAAAGTCCCCATAAATCACCACATTTTGAAAACTGCACCCCTCAAAGTATTCAAAACAGCATTCATAAAGTATTTTAACCCTTTAGGTGTTTCACAGGAATTAAGGCAATGTAGAGGTGTAATTTACAAATTAAGTTTTTTTTTGCGAAAATTCATTTGGAATACATTTTTTTCTGTAACACAGAAGATTTTATTAGAGAAATGCATCTCAATATTTATTGCCCAGATTATGCAGTTTTTAGAAATATCCAACATGTGGCCCTAGTGTCCTAATGGACCGAAACACCGGCCTCAGAATCAAAGGAGCACCTAGAGGATTTTGGGGCCTCCTTTTTTAGGAATATATTTTAGGCACCATGTCAGGTTTGAAGAGGTCTTGTGGTGCCTAAACAGTCGAAACCCTCCAACAGCGACCCCATTTTGGAAACTACACCCCTCAAGGCGTTTCTTCTAGGGGTATAGTGTGCATTTTGACCCCACAGTTTTTTTGCAGACTTTAGTGGAATTAGTCTGTGAAGATGAAAATCACCTTTTTTTCTGTGAAAACATAGAATTTTTTCATTTTTACAAGGAATAAAGGAGAAAAAGCACCTCAGCATTTGTAAAGCAATTTCTCCCAATTACGGTAATACCCCATATGTGGTCATAAACTGATGTTTGGACTCACAACAGCGCTCAGAAGGGAAGGAGCGCCTTTTGGATTTTGAAGCACAGATTTTGCTGGATTGGTTTTCAGTGCCATGTCGGGTTTGCAACGCCCTGGAGGGACGAGAACAGTGGAAACCCCCCAAAAGTGACCCCATTTTGGAAACTACACCCCTCAAGGAATTTTTCTAGTTCTATAGTTAGCATTTTGACTCCACAGGTTTTTTGTAGAATTTAGTGGAATTAGGCCATGAAAATTAATATCAACATTTTTGTCCACTAAAATGTTGCATTTTTTAATTTTCACAAGGGAAAGAAGAGAAAAAGCCCCCCAACATTTGTAAAGCAATTTCTCCTTAGTATGGCAATACCCCATATGTGGTCATAAATGTTTTTTTTATGCAAAATTAAATTTTCCGTCAATAGAGCGGTGTGAGGGCTTATTTTTTGCGGGAAGAGTTGTAGTTTCTATTGACATCATATAAAGTACCATATAATGTACTGGGAAACTGAACAAAAATTATTTGTTGGATGAAATTGGAAAAAACTGTGATTCCTCCTTTCACCGTGCAGTAAAAACGACAACTTTAGTCTCAATACGATTACGGTGATACCAAATTTATATATATTTTTTTTTATATTTTACTACTTTTACAAAGAGAAGACTATTTGTTAAAAAAAAACTAATTTTTTTGTATCATCACATTCTGAGATACATAAGTTGTTGTTTTTTGGTCGATTGAGCGGTGTGAGGGCTTATTTTTGGCGGGACGAGATGCAGCTTTTATTGGTACCATTTTATGATACATACAACTTCTTGATGACTTTTTATTAAAACATTTTTAGAGCTAAGGTGACCAAAAAACAAAGACTTTGGCATTTTAAATTCTTTGTTTCTTACATCGTTCACCGTGCGCAATAAATTACATTTTACTTTATTCTGCGGGTCGGTACAATTACGGCGATACCATATGTATATAGTTTTTTTTATGTTTTGCAGCGTTTGCACAAAAATCAGTTTCTATAAAATCATTTATTTTCTGTGTCACCATATTCTGAGAGACAGAACTTTTTTTATTTTTTAGTCCAAATAGCTGTGGGAGGTTTTGTTATTTGACGAGTTGTAGTTTTTATTGGTACTATTTTGGGGTACATGTTAATTTTTGATCACTTTTTATTCTATATCTTGGGAGGGGTGGTGACCAAAAAATAGCGATGCTGGCATAGTTTTTCATTTATTTTGTTTGCGGGAAAAATAACATTATAGTTTCATATTTTGGGTCGTTACGAACGCGGTGATACCAAATAAGGGTTCTTTTTTTTAACTTTTTCATTTTTTTCCTATAATAAATGACTTATTATAGGAAAAAAAAACTCTTATTTTTACACTTTTATAAAACATTATTATAAACTTTTTTTTTTTACTTTTTAAACTTTTTTTTTTTACCTGCAGCTCTAATCGCTGCTAGAATACATTACACTACCTAGGTAGTGCAATGTATTCCAACTGTCAGTGTGACGTCACAGTCATTCTGACAGTAAGGGCTTATTCAGACGAACGGGATATACGTCCGTGCAACGCGCGTGATTTTCACGCGCGTCGCCGGACCTATGTTAGTCTATGGGGCCATGCAGACCGTTGCGTGATTTTTACGCAGCATGAGTCCGCTGCGAAAAACTGTCCGTTCTTTGTGCGTATTTCGCGCATCACGCACCCATTGAAGTCAATGGGTGCGTGAAAATCACGCAAACCACACGGAAGCACTTCCATGGGACGAGCGTGATTCGCGCAACAGCTGTCAATTTATGAATGTAAACAGAAAAGCACCACGTGCTTTTCTGTTTACAAACATCCAAACGGAGTGTCATAATGATGGCGGCTGCGCGGAAATCACGCTGCCGCGCATCATATGGGGCTGACACACGGAGCTGTTAAGTACCTTTTGTGTGCGTAAAACGCCATGTTTTTTGCGCACGCAAAACGCACACGCTCGTGTGAATCCGGCCTAAGTCTACGAGGACCAGCCAGAGGCCGGTCCTCATAGGCTTCTATACATGGCAGACCTAGAGGCCGTTGCCTGGCCTCCGGATGCCATCACAAGCATCAGCAACCCCCACAATTGCATGGGGGCTGCCAATATGCTACAAACCCCCTAAATGCGGCAATCGCAATCGATCGCCGCATTTAAGGTGTTAATTTCCGAAATCAGCGGCGATGAGCCGCTGATCCGCAACACTGGAGTGTCAGCTGTGGGGGACAGCTGACCCCCTGGTTCTCTATGCAAACCTTGGCGCCGACAGTATGCATCGGGAACGATACAGTGACTTCCTGTCACTCTGACAGGAAGCCTATCAGGACGAGCTGGAGGTTGGTCCTGATGGACTTCCATCCATGGCAGACAAGGAGGCCATTGTTTGGCTTCCGTTTGCCATGATAACTATCGGCAAACCCCACTGTCGGTGACAGCTGGACTCCCTGTTCCCGGAGCACACTGTCACCGACGGTTAAAGAACATGTCACTTTGAGATTACAATCAAGTTGGTTTTGGATGTGTTGCGAGGCTAATACATGGTGGTGAAGGTGACGTTTACATCTGAATAATTTGCATGGATGATGAAGACTACTGTGCAACAGTTAGCCATTAATGTGGCAAAAGGCAGTTGGCCATCCACTACTGTCCTAGTGTTTTGGTTAGTGGTTAACTATCCCTAAGGCCCCATGCACACGACCAAATTTTTCATCCATAATTACGGACCTATTAATTTCTATTGGCCAAAAGGACCACCTTTCCGTATTTTTACGGATGGGTATCCATGCTGATAAAAATTATGGAACCCGCCCTATTCTTGTCCGTAATTACGTCACGGACTCTCCAATAGAAGCCTATGGACGCTTCCTTAAATACGGACGGTTATGGATGTGCATCCATAAACCATCCATATTTATGTTAGCGTTGCTATGCAACATGTTGGTGACATCATTTGCAGCTTCCCTATTTTTTTTTAAGGATCCGTATATACGGATCAAATACGGATGCACTACGGACTGTATTTGCGAACACCGTTCCGTATATTACATAGTTACATAGTTAGTACGGTTGAAAAAAAACACATGTCCATCAAGTTCAACCAAGGGATGGGAAAAGGGAAGGTAAAAATTTCTACACATAGGAGCTAATATTTTTTTGTTCAAGGAAATTATCTAAGCCTTTTTTAAAGCCATCTACTGTCCCTGCTATGACCAGCTCCTGCGGTAGACTATTCCATAGATTCACAGTTCTCACAGTAAAGAAGGCTTGTCACCTCTGCAGGTTAAACCTCTTTTTCTCCAGACGGAGGGAGTGCCCCCTTGTTTTTTGAGGTAGTTTTACATGGAACAGGATTTCACCATATATTTTGCGATTAATATATTTATATAAATGAATCATGTCCCCCCTTAGTCATCTTTTTTCAAGGCTAAATAGGCTTAATTCTTTTAATCTTTCTTCATAACTTAGATTCTCCATGCCCCTTATTAGCTTTGCTGCTCTTCTTTTATTTTTTCCAACTCCAGGGCATCCTTTCTATGAACTGGAGCCCAGAACTGAACTGCATATTCTAGATGAGGCCTTACTAATGCTTTGTAAAGTGGTAATATTACATCCCTGTCCCGCGAGTCCATGCCTCTTTTAATACATGACAATATCTTGCTGGCCTTTGAAGCAGCTGATTGACATTGCATGCCGTTATTTAGTTAATGATTTACAAGTACACCCAGATCCTTCTCAATAAGTGAATGCCCCAGTGTATCTCCCCCTAGGACATATGATGCATGCAGGTTGTTAGTACCCAGATGCATAACTTTACATTTATCTACATTAAACTTAATTTGCCAACTGGATGCCCAAACACTTAGTTTGTTTAAATCCGCTTGAAATTCACGAACATCTTCCATAGACTGAACTATATTACATAGCTTGGTGTCATCTGCAAAGATAGAAATAGTGCTATCAATCCTATCCGCTATATCATTAATAAATAAGTTGAATAATAGTGGTCCCAGCACTGAACCCTGGAGTACACCACTTTTAACTGGGGACCATTCAGAGTAGGAATCATTGACCACAACTCTCTGGATACGGTCCTTGAGCCAACTCTCAATCCAATTACAAACTATACTATCTAAACCTATAGTCCTTAATTTACCCATTAGACATCTATGAGGGACCGTCTTAAATGCCTTTGAAAAGTCCAAAAACAATATACAGCGGCCCCTCTGTCAAGGTTTTTGCTCACCTCTTCATAAAAATATTTCAGGTTGGTTTGACAACTTCTGTCCTTAGTAAAACCATGTTGGTTGTCACTTATAATACTATTTTTTGTCACATAATCCTGTATAGGGTCCCTCAAAAACCCCTCAAATATTTTCCCCACGATGGATGTTAAGCTTACTGGTCTATAATTACCCGGGGAAGACCTAGAGCTCTTTTTGAAAATAGGCACCACATTTTCCCTACTCCAGTCCCTTGGCACTATACCAGTCACTAGAGAATCTCTGAACATTCTGAAGAGGGAGACTGAAATAACTGAACTAAGCTCTTTAAGAACACTAGGGTGTAACCCATCTGGTCCCGGGGCCTTGTGCACATTTATTTTATTTTATTTAGCTTGGACGAATTTTTGGGGATTTGTTTTACTATCCTTGGCCACCTGGCTTTCATTTTGTATTTTTGCAAATTTTATTACATTTTTACAGATTTTATTATGCTCTTTACAATTTAAAAAGGCTACAGCTGTACCCCCAGATTTGTATTCTTCAAATTCCCTTTTTTTGTCATGTATTGCCTTTTTTACAGAAGCTGTAAGCCATGTGGGGTTTAATTTTAGTTGTTTATACTTGTTACCTATAGGAATAAATTTTGCACTGTAATTACACAAAATAGATTTGAAAATCTCCCATTTATCATTTGTACCATTATTTGACATTAGTTCTTCCCAGTTTATATCCTGAATTGCAGTCCTCATCCTGGGGAAATTAGCCATCTTAAAATTAAGTGTTTTTGCCCTCCCAGCCTGTGTTTGTTTTTTACAGTATAGGTAAAATGTAACTATATTGTGATCACTGTTACCGAGGTTTTCACGAACATTGACATTCCCAACGAGCTCTGCATTATTAGAAATGACCAGATCCAACAGAGCTTCACCTCTAGTTGGGTCTTCCACAAACGGGCCCATTAAATTTTCCTGCAACAGGTTGAGGAAATGTCTCCCCTTTGCAGTTGAAGCCGAACCATGACGCCAATTAATATTTCGGTAATTAAAATCTCCCATTATCACTACAGTACCAGCCTGTGCAGCCCGCTCCATCTGTTTATATAGCTGACCTTCCATCTCCTCAGTTATATTGGGGGGTCTATATATTACACCAACATTTTTTCATTGTTTACCTCCCTTTCTAGTTATACCCACAAGACTTCAACCTCCTCACAATCTTCACCCTCTAATGTCTCTTTCACACTCTCCTTCATATCACTTCTCACATACAGACATACACCACCGCCTTTCCTATTTGTCCTGTCTTTCCGAAAAAGTGTAAAACCCTGTAGATTTACAGCTCAGTCGTGTGAAGAGTCTAGCCATGTATATATACGGATAAGTTGCGGATGACTACAGATCCATATTTACGGACAGTATTTACAGATGGATGAAAATACGGTGGTGTGCACGGGCCATGACTTGCGGCTTGGACGGCTGCGGAGTGTCATCCACGGCCGCATGAAAATCGCGGGCCGTACACATGGCCATGTGCATTCATTTCTATGAGCCTGGACCGCAAAATATGGCCGTAATAAGACATGTCCTATCTTTTTGCGGTCCAGGCTCCTGGGCAATGCACGGACCGTGGAAACCACGGTCGTGTGCATGGGCCCATTGAAATGAATGGGGCCGCAATTCACCCGCAGAGTTGCAGGTGAATTGCAGGCGCAAAAATACTTTTGTGTGCATGGGGCCTTAGTCTGGATTCAGGTTGTAAATAAGGTAATTGGATTCTGACTGACGAAGACTCGTATTACAAGTTTTATTCTAAATACATTTAATAAGTATTTCACATTTCCCAAACACCATTGTGATTTGATATGTTCCGATATCTATAAAGTCGTTTGCTGAATTTATAGTAGGCTTGTGCAGCAGTAATCCATGACAGTTGTAATGTATTATTGATCAGTTGAGATTTCAGCAGATTGTTAATGGTAAGGAAAGTGCTCAGTGGACATTGACATGGGGAAGTTTCAAAGGTAGTCTGTAAAACATCTAAAGAAAAAGAGACATGAAATATACTACAGTGCCATTGGGAGTGGATAGGAAATATTACTAAGGTAAATAGATAATGCATAGGTCTGGGGACCTTTACAAGGGGAAAGAGGTTTGCTGTTATTAATGTTTAATTGTATACTGAATGAGGGGAATCATGAAAGACAGACACACTGAGCAAATGATAGAACAGTGAGAAACTCTAACAAATCGGTTCTAAGACAGGGGTAAAATTAAGCAAAGAACTGTGACAATCCGACTGGATAGCAGACTAAGATAACTTTAAAGAAATACAGATAATGATACAGTAATTATGTCAGGTCTCCTATGCTACCTACCTGACAGCTGCATAGGATAGAGCTGCAGATGCTGTTTTCTCGATATATAGTTTTACATTAATTGATTCAGTATGTTCATGTAGAAAGCAGTTTAAATGCTGCCAGGACTCATAGAGAAAGCCTGTGAGTCTTGCTTGCCCCGCCCACACACTAATGATTGGCAGCTCTCTCTGCTTACAAACTTATACAGGAAAAGCTGTTAATCACTGTGTGTGGTTGGTTGCAGCAGAACTTACAGGCTTCCTCTATGAGTCCTTTCAGCATTTAAACTGCTTTCTACATGAAAATACAGAATTATATAATAGAAAATGATGTAGCCCTGAGCTCAGCATTGTCCCCTCTATACTATAATGCCTCAGATAGGGTAGCATAGGAGATCTGAAAAATCCACTTTAACCCCTTAAGGACACAGCCTGTTTTCGCCTAATGGACCAGGCCATTTTTTTTTGTAAATCTGACGTGTCCCTTTATGTGGTAATAACTTTGGAATGCTTTTATTTTTTTAAGCGAGTCTGAGATTGTTTTCTCATGACACACTGTACTTTATGTACTTTATGTTAGTGATAAAATTTGGTCGACACATTCACTTTTTTTATGAAAAACACCAAAATTTTTAGAAAATGTACAAAAATCAGCATTTTCTAAATTCTAATGTATCTGCTTACAAAACAGATATTAATACTACACAAAATAGTTACTAGTTTACATATTCCATATGTCTACCTTTATGTTTGCATTGTTTTTTTGAACATTCTTTTATTTTCCAGGATGTTACAAGGCTTAGAACTTTAGCAGCAAAGTATCACATTTTCAAGAAAATGTCAAAAGCTTTATTTTTTATGGACCAGTTCAGTTGTGAAGTGGCTTTGAGGGCCCTATATATTAGAAACCCCCTATAAATCACCTCATTTTATAAATACAACTCAATATTTATTGACCAAATTCTGCAGTTTTTGGAAATATCCCACATGTGGCCCTAGTGTGTTAATGGACTGAAGCACAGGCCTCCGAAGCAAAGGAGCACCTAGATGATTTTGGGGCCTTCTTTTTATTAGAATATACACATTGCATTCGGAAAGTCTTCAGACCCTTTCACTTTTTCACATTTTGTTATGTTGAGGCCTTGTGCTAAAATAAAAAAAAAATTACGTTTTTCTCCATCATTTTGCACTCAATACCCCATAATGTCAAAATGAAAACAGAATTTTAGAGACGTTTGCAAATTTATTAAAAATTAAAAACTCAAATTTTCCATGGACATAAGTATTCCGACTCTTTGCTATAACACTTGAAATTTAGCTTTTTGGGCCTCCCATTTCTCTAGATCATCTTTGAAATGTTTCTACTCCTTGATTGGAGTCCCCCTATGGTAAATTCATTTGATTGGACATGATTTGGAAAGACACACCCCTGCCGATATAAGGTCTCACAGCTGACAATGCATATCAGAGAAAAAATGAAGCAATGAGTAGGAAAGAACTGCCTGTAGAGCTCAGAGACAGGATTGTGCGGAGTCACAGATCTGGAGAAGGGTACAAAAACATTTCTGCTGCACTGAAAGTTCCCAAGAGCACAGTGGTCTCCATTTTTCTTAAATTGAAAAAGTTTGGAACAACCAGGACTCTTCCTAGAGCTAGTCACCCCACCAAATGAAGCAATTGGTGGAGAAGGGCCTTGGTAAGAGAGGTGACCAAGTACCCAATGGTCACTCTGGCTGAGCTCCGAAGATCCTGTGTGCAGATGAGACAAACATCCAGAAGGTAAACCATCACTGCAGTACTCCACCAAAGCGGGCTTTAGGGCAGTATGGCCGGAAAGAAGCCTCTCCTCAGTAAAAGACTCATGAAAGCCCGTCTGGAGTATGCAAGAAAGCACATAAAGGCTTCTCAGACTGTGAGAAACAAGATGCTGTGGTCTTATGAAACCAAAATGGAACGTTTTTGCTTCAATTCTAAGTGTCATATCTGGAGGAAACCAGGCACTGCTCACCACCTGGCCATTACCATCCCTACAGTGAAGCAAAGTGGTGGCAGCATCATGATGTGGGGGTGTTTTTTAGTGTCTGGGACATGGAGACTGGTCAAAGTTGAAGAAAAGATGAATGGAGCAAAGTACAGAGATATTCTTCTTAAAAACCTGATCCAGAGGGCGCTGGACCTCAGTCTGGCCCAAAGGTTATTGCTGCCAAAGGTGCTTCAACAAAGTACTGAGTAAAGGGTCTGAATACTTATGTCAATTCAATATTTTAGTTTTTCCTTTTCAATGAATTACAAAGATTACTATCATTCTGATTTCAATTTGTTATTATGAGGTATTGAGTGCAGAATGATGCTGGAAACCTTTATTTTAATTTTTTTTCATTTTAGCACAAGGCCGCAACATAACAAAATGTAAAAAATTGAAAGGATCTGAAGACTTTCCAAATGCACTGTATTTTAGGCACCATGTTTGGATTGAAGAGGTCTTGTGATGCCAAAACAGTGGAAAGACACCCAAAAAGATACAATTTTGCAAATTACACCCTTGAAGAAATTTATTGAGGGGTTAAGTTAGCATTTTAACCCCACAAGTTTTTTTTGCTGATTTAGTGGAATTAGGCTGTGAAATTGAAAATTTTATTTTTTCTAATAAAACGTGGAAATGTTAAATTTTTGCAAAAAATAAAGGAGAAAAAGCACATCAACATCTGAAAATCAATTTCTCCTTAAAATGGCAACACCCCATATATGGCAATAAACTGCTGTTTGGACCCTCGGCAGGGCTCAGAAGTAAAGGAGTGCTATTTGACATTTGGAGCTCAAGTTTTGCTGGAATGGTTTTTTGGTGCCATGTGACATTTGCAAAGCCCCTAAGGGACAAAAATCTGTGGAAAGCCGCAAACGTGACCTGATTTGGGAAACTACAGCCCTTAAAGAATTTATCGAGTGGTATAGTGAGCATTTAAACCCCACAGAATTTTTCTGAATTTTGTGGAATTAGGCTGTGAAAATGAATATCAAATTTTTTTCTACTAAAACGCAGAATTTTGTCATTTCTACAAGGGTTAGAAGAGAAAAAGCTGACCCCATTAGGGGAACTACACCCCTGAAGGAATTTATCGAGGGGTATAGTGAGCATTTTGACCCAATGGGCTTTTCTGATAAAACGTGGAAATGTAAAATTTTTACAAGGAGTAAAGGAGAAAAAGCACCCCAACATTTGAAAAGCAATTTGTCCCGAATACGGCAATACCCCACATATGGTCATAATTTGCTGTTTGGACACACGGCAGGGCTCAGAAAGGCAGGAACACTATTTGGCATACAGATTTTGCTGGATTGGTTTTTGATCGCCATGTTGCATTTGCAAAACCCTGAGGTGCCAGAGTACAGTGGAAGCCCCCAAGAAGTGACCCCATTTTAGAAACTACACCCGCCAAGGCATTTATCATTCACCTGGACATATAACAAGGCTCAGAAGTGAAGAGCACCATGCGCATTTGAGGCCTATATTGGTGATTTTCACAGCATTGGCCCATAATTGCAGAGCTCTGAGGTCAAATAGTAAAATAAACCCCCAAGTAGTGACCCTCTTTTTGGAAACTACACCCCTTAGGGTATTTTAAGGGGTGTAGTGAGCATTTTGACCCCACGGGTGTTTTTTCTTCAGAAATTAATAAGCAGCGGATGGTGCAAAGTGAAAATTGCAATTTTCCACTGATATGCCATTTTAGTGCTCAATATGTTGTGCCCAGTTTGTGCCACTGAAGATAAATACTTCATAAGCTGTTAAGCGGGTTCTCCCGGGTATGGCAATGCCATATATGTGGACGTAAACTGATGTTTGGGCACACTGCAGGGTTCAGAAGGGAGGGAGCACTATTTGGCTTTTGGAGCGCAGATTTTACTTAGTAGTTGTTCTATTTGGGGTTTTGCAGGTATTTCAGTTTACAATGTGGGGGCATATGTAGGCTGGGCAAAGTGCATCAGGGCATAATAAGAGGGTAAAATAATGGGGTAAATAAATAATATTTCACAGATGTGTGGCCAGTGTCGCACTGATAAATGGTGCCCAATCTTAGCCGCTTTTGGAACTCTCTGCACATTTTGTGTCGCTATATTCTGATAGCCAGAAATTTTTTATTTTTTCACCACCGGAGCTGTGTGAGGGCTTATTTGTTGCGGGACAATCTGTAGTTTTCATTGGTACAGTTTTTGGGTACACACAATTTTTTTTATCACTTTTTATTCTATTTTTTGGAAAGCAAGGTAACCAAAAACCAGCTATGTTTTTTATTCTTTTTGTTTTACAGTGTTCACCGTGGGCTATAAATTACATTTTTACCTTATTCTGCGGGTCAATATGAGTATGGCGATATCATATGTATATAGTTATTTTATGTTTTGCACGATAAAATCGCTTTTGTTTTAAAAATATTTTATTTTTTGTGTTGCCATATTATAAAAAAGCCACAACTTTTTTTATTTTTCAGGAAAAAAAGCTTTGTAAGGTCTTGTTTATTGTGGGATGGGTTGTAGTTTTTCTTAGTATTATCTTGGGGTACATGCAACTTTTTGATCACTTGGTATTCTATGTTTTGCGAGGGATGGTTACCAAAAGATAGCTATTCCGGCATTGTTTTTTTGTTTTTTTTTGCAGTGTTCACTGTGTGGGAAAAATAACATTATAGTTTTATAGATTGGGTCATTATGGACACGGTGATACCAAATATGTGTACTTTTTTTATCGGTTTAATTTTTTTCCTATAATAAAAGTCTTATCATAGGAAAAAAGGTAGTGATTGTCTTTATAAACTTGAAACATTTAATTGAACACTTTTATTCAACATTTCTTTAACTTTTTTTGTCCCACTAGGGGACTTGAAGGCCAGCACCTCTAATCTTTACTCTAATACATTGCACTACCCACGTAGTGCAATGCAATAAAGCTGTCAGTTATTCACTGACCGCAAGCCTATTAGGTCCCGCCTCCAGAAAGGGCCTAGTGGGCTTCCATACATGGCAGACCAGGAGGCCATTGTTAGGCCTCCCAACGATCGGCAACCCCGCGATCACATCACGGCGATGACAATCATTTCAAACCACTAAGATGCCGCGAACGCGTTTGATCGTGGCATCCAAGGGGTTAATGACAGGGATCGGAGCTAGCTCCATTCCCTGCCATTGCAGCAGGGTGTCAGCTGTAACATACTTCTGCGCCTGTGCCACCTTCTTTTTGCATCCGAACAACTTTTAGGCCCCCGGAAGGGACCTAACATGCTTCCGTACTTGGCAGACAGGAGGCCATTGTTAGGCCTCTGGTCTGCCAGAGCAGCCATCGGAAGCCCATGATTGCACCGCGGGGTTCCGATCTGCTAGTAAGGTCCATAGATGCAGTGCTCGCTTTTGGGTGCTGCATCTAAGGGGTTAATTGGCTGGATCGGAGGCTAGCTCTGGTCCTGACCATGCAGCAAGGTGTCAGCTGTAATATACAGCTGTCACCCGCTGGCTATGGTGCGGGCTCAGCTTCTGAGCCTGCACCAGCAACACAACGTACCTATACGTTGTGTTGCGTTAAGTACTAAACTACAACGTACTAGTATGTTGGATGTCGTTAAGGGGTTAAATATACATTTGGCCAAAAGTTTGTGGACATCTGACCATTACACCAATATGAGCTGTAATATAGTGTCTGGCCCCCTTTTGCGGCTACATAAGTATCCTCTCTTCTGGGAAGGCTTTCCACAAGATTCTGGATTGTGTTTTGTGAAATGTGTGCCCATTCAACCAAAAGAGCAACTAGAAGGTTTGTCTTACACATCGGTGTACGAATTCATCCCAAAAGTGTTTGATGGGGTTGAGGTCAGGGTTCTGTTCAGGCCACTTAAGTTTCATCCACAACCAACTTGTCAAACCAAATCTTTATGGGCCACTTTGTGCAGAAGGGGACAGTCGTGTTGGAACACGAAAGGGCCTTCCCCGAACTGTTGCCACAAAGCTGAAATCTAACATTTATTATTGTGGGTGGTATTAACAATATGCAGCAGCGCTCGACCATTATTCCTCCTCCACCAAATTCTACAGTAGGCACTATGCACTCTGGTAGGTAGCATTCTACTGGCATTCGCTTAACCTGGATTTGTCCATCAGACTGCCAGATAGTGAAATGTGATTCATCACTCCAGAGAACACGTTTCCACCACTCCTGAGTACAGTGACAGCGTGCTTTACACCACTCCAGGTGACGCTTGGCATTGCACATGATAAATTTAGGCTTGCATGTAGCTGTTTGACCATAGAAACCAATTTCATGAGCTTCCAACACACAGTTCTTTTACTAATGTCTATTTCAGAGGCAGTTTGGACCTCTGCAGTGAGTAATACAACAAAAGACAAGCAGTGTCTACATGCCACGTGCTTCAACACTCAAAGGCCTAACTCTGTGTGTGTTTGTGTGCTCCACTGATTCGTGGCGAGCTGTTTTCTCTTCCTTGATGATTCAACATCACAATAATTGCACTTAAGTTGACCAGGATAGATCTAGCAGATCAGAAATTTTGCAAACTGACTTGTGAAATCCTATGAAGTCACTGAGCTCTTCAGTACAACCCGTACTAATAGCAATGTTTGTTTATGGAGATTGCATGTCTGTGTGATTTATTTTATGCACCTGTTTGCAATAAGTTTGGTTGTTTGGTTGAAACACTTGAACTCAATAATTGGGAGGGATGTCCACATACTTTGGTCATATAGTGTAGGTTGAAAATAGAAAAATTAAGGGCCCAATCTGTGACAGGATGAGTCAAAGTGACCTACAATTTGTATGTTTTTGTTTGGGTGTGTTTTGCTTTTCTGTTATTGTATTTGTTACTTTTACATATTTTGTGCATGCTTTCAATTTTGAAATCTAATTCAATGCATTAGTCGACTACGGTATTGATTCCATTAAAACGACGGAAGTCTTAAACATCTGTGACAAACAGAAACCATTTGCATCAGATCCGTCACCAAGGAAATCAATAGTGATGCAAACCGAAACCTACGAGTTCCGTTTGTTTCTGTTTGGATTCCGCTCATGGGTTCCCCTGACAGAAAGGTCCAACGGAACCCATGAACGTAGTCCCAACGCAGATGTGAACGAAGCCTAAGTGGGGCCTTATCTTTAATATGCACTTCAGTTCAGGGAACTTCTTCACAAAACATATGTCATTGAGCGGAAAAAGGGCAATTAATTTCATAGGGGAGGTGGAAAATCGTTGTTATGAGAAAATATCTAACAATGAATTCTGATAAGAATTGTTCATGGGAATATGATAAAAAAAACTATATATATATATATATATATATATATATATATATATATGTGTGTGTGTGTATATATATATATATATATATATATATATATATATATATATATATATATGTATATATATGAAAAGTGATACTAATACCTCGAACACTATGTCTAAAGAGACACTCTAAATAAAGGAAAAGTGGTTTATTCTACATCTGTGTAAAGGCTTTAGTTTATCAGAAAACAGTTACAACAGCACGTGTTAAGTACATTTTACATAATGTTTTGTAACATAAAATATATTAACTATTTTCATACACTGTTGATCCAGGGGTAAAAAAGTAGTTATGCCTTCCTCTGAAATAAGTAGAGTCACAGAAAAAAACCGACTGATCAAAAAAACTACACAATAAAACATAACTTTTACTTATTATTGATAAAAATGGAGGTAGTCCTTTAAAAAAGAGGGTGGGTCAAAAGATGCTATAGGGAAAAAAAACTAACCCTGATAAACCCTACCAGGTTACCCTGCCTAAACATGGCAACACCCCTACTGAAGGGACGGCCCCGACCTCCAACCTATACGCTAGACGCCCTGTTATTGGCCTATCCGATTTAATAGTCTAGAGAATTGGTTGGGGTGTAAATACACAGTGAAATTTGGTGTGATACCTATAGGTAAAAAAAAAAGAAGATAAAAACAGCAGTGCAGTATTTAGATAAATCACATACTGGCCTATATCCCTCAAGGATGGAAAAGGTATATTGTAAAAAATAATAATATACACGTTACATTCCAGATCTCATTGGCCTTATGTTTCTCTAGTAGAAGGAGGTACTGCACATAAAAAAGAAACAAAATAGGTACAGATAATAAACACAGTTCTGACGTGTTTCCACTGGTAAAATGACACGTTCATCAGGGAAACACACAAAAAAATAAAAACAGATTGCCACCAGGATAACTGGTGCAACCTGACAGAAAAGCTGGATCAAGGTGCTGTTATAATGTATAAGCTGCCCTATATACTTGACAGGTAGACAGAGAAAAAAAGAAAACACTTTAGTAGTCATAGTGTTGTCTGGGTCATTTGTATGTTGCTACTCACGACCCCTGTCACCATGTCAAGTCTGCCCCAGACCGCTGGTAGGTCTGATCATGTCCAGTGGAGACAGTCCAGAGATGATGAGGATGGAGATCCCTCACTGTGGATGGTAATGGATGTGCTGATGATAAGCAGCTGATGAGCAGTGAACTGCCGAGAGATAATGACTACAGGCAAGCACGGTAAACCAGGCTCCACTGCATTGCTATATTCACCACGGATGCCAAGTTATGGCCGTCCGCGGTGCTAGCAGAAACGTAGGAACCAGTACATGCTGGTGAAGGGAATGTGTGTGTGCGCGACGTAAGCTGGGCTCAATCCTGTGCTGTGGCCACTACGGATGGCCATAGCACAGGTATAGATGCAGTATATATGTGGAGTAACTGTATAGCTCCATCCCACATCAATATGGGATGGAAGCTGTACAATACTATCTAAAGAAAGGTTGTGCAACCTATGCTAACCTATTCCTGGGCTGGTGGGAGGATAACATTGTCTTTTCAGAAGGCCTGGCCCAGTACCATGATTATATCACACTATGGGGCTGTTATATAGATGACATCATCATTTGGTCTGGGCCAGTGGACTCTTTTTAATTCTTTGTGGGAGAACTAAATAACCATGTGGGTCTCCAGTTCACTTTTGAGATAAACAGGAGTGAACTCAGCTTTCTGGATGTACTGATAAGACGAAACAGAGCAGGGGGCTCGACACTACAGTCTTTAGAAAACCCACAGCGGGTAATAGTCTCCTACAGTGGAAAAATCATCATCCTGTTCCACTTAAGAGAGACATCCCTAAGGGACAATATCTGTGTATGTGCAGAACGTGTTCCTCCACCAGGTCTTTTAGAAAGGAGTCTGACAAGTTGAGAGAGAGATTCAGACAAAGGGGATACCCCACAAGAGTGCTTAGGGATGCCTATAATTTTGCCCAAGCCCAGAACAGAAGGAAGTTACTGACACCACATCTTAGGACATCAAGTGATCAGGTAATTAGAATTGTGGGGACCTATGACTCTGCGGCCTTTAAGATCAGGAACGTTTTGTCCACACTTTGGCCAATACTAAGGATGGATTCTGCAATTGCAAAGTTCTTAGGCTGGGTTCACACGACCTATTTTCAGGTGTAAACAAGGCGTTTTACGCCTCGAATTACGCCTGAAAACACGGCTCAAATACGTCGGCAAACATCTGCCCATTCATTTCAATGGGTTTGCCGACGTACTGTGCTGACGACCTGTAATTTTATGCGTCGCTGTCAAAAGACGGGATGTCATTTGAGCCATTTTTCATAGACTTCAATGAAGAACAGATCCAAATTACGGCCGTAATTGACGCCTCGCAAAACGCGAGTACGAGCAATTACGTCTGAAATGCAGGAGCTGTTTTCTCCTGAAAACAGCTCCGTAATTTCAGCCGTAATTGTCGTTATCGTGTGCACATACCCTTAGGGAAACACCCTATTATCACCTATAGGAGAGTCAGGAACTTTAGCGATCGCCTTGTACATAGCCACTTTCTGGCACCCCAAACACAAGGAACTTGGCTTTATCGCAGGATTGCTGGTACCTATCGCTGTGGTGGCTCAAAAGCCTGCCGATTTGTAGCAATGCCCAAAACATTTGAAAGCATAACAACTGGATGGACCTATACCTGTCGAGACTTTGCAAATTGCAAAACAGCAGGTGTGGTCTATCTTTGCACATGTCCCTGTCCTCTATCCTACGTGGGAAAAACAAGAAGGGAACTACGTCGCCGAATCCTGGAATAAATTGGGGATATTGAACCTTCTAGGGAGAAACCACTGGCGGTACACATGCGCCAAAAACATCCACGTACCCCCTTTTCAGTTCATTTCAAAGTGGTAGAGGTGATCAGATACACACAAAGAAGGGGGGACTGGGACAGACAGATCCTCAAGAAGGAAACAGTGGATATATAGTTTAAAAACACTGAGTCCAGAGGGTCTGAACGACTCCTTGTCATTTACAATGTTTATCTGACACCACATTGACGTCATATTTGCCTATTATCGTTAACCCCTTTTTCACCCACCTGTTTTTTGCCTCAGGACCATAGTTATAGTTCATTTCATTATATATCTCATTAGTAATATGCCTTTTCCATATATAAGTGATTTCACCTTTTATATAATGGTATTGTATTATACATGTATATCAAAAAATTTTAGTCCATCAATCTCTATCCTCAATTAATGTGACCATCACAGTATATGCACAAACATGTTTATATCTGCAACAAACAGGTTTATCGGTTCGTTCTATCGAGACTATAAATGATCTTTGCAAGCATCACCTGTCTTTAAAATAATAGCTGATGAAATTTATTTATTTCCCCCCCCCCCCCCCATACACACCTGCTGCACTTCCAGCAACATTGCCTCACTGTCAGCACTGACCAGGGACAGCCATTACTTGGCATGTGGTGGCCATAGCACAGGGTTGAGCCCGGCTTACGTCGCACGCACTCATTCCCTTCAGCAGCATGTACTGGTTCCTACATTTATGCAAGCACTGCGGACGGCCATTACTTAGCATCCGTGGTGAATATAGCAAAATGGTGGAGTCTGGTTTACTGCGCCTGCCTGTAGTCAATATCTCCTGGCATCCGGATGCCCATGACTACTGGAAAACATTAAAAGTAATTGTCTGCACTTGCGCATTACTTAGAATGATCACAGGCTAATCATATAGTATATGCTGATCTAAGTGCTGAAAGTAGAAATTAAACTTTCTGTGAGTACCTTACCCAGAGGCGTAGCTAGGTTCTCCAGCACCCGGGGCAAAGATTCAGTTTAGCTTCCGTCCCCCCCCCAACCTCTTTCCCGACATCTCCTTCCCCCTCGCTGTGTTTGTTTTCTCTACCAATCGACGTGTCATTTCTTTTCCACATTTCTTTTTATGTAACGCGAGCATAAAAACATTTGTACATTTTACAAGCAATATAGTTCTATACACAACACAAGAATAGTGCTCAGTACATATATACAGCCCCAGAACCAAGCTCAGTACATATATACAGCACCAGCACAAATACAGCTCAATTTAGTGCAACCCCTGCTGTATAGGTTTGTACGGCGTAAAACTACAGCTCCCAGCATGGCCCGAACAATGGTAAGGATATGCTGGGAGTTGCTGTTTCACAAAAAATAAATCCTATCATAATCATACCACTCATCATCTCGCTGCAGATCATACAGTGACTGCACTAGTCATTAGAGGCAGAATAAACATTTACATTAAGTGACTCACCGGTGACGTCTCAGATTCTAGTTATTTTTCTCCATTCGGTCCAGACCTCTATGATGACTTCTCCCGGTCAAAGCCCATTTCTGCAGTTTGCCGCTCAGATGTCTTCAGCTTCTCACTTTTCCAACATTTCTACACCTATAAATAAAGATAAAGTTCTCATTATACCACACACTACGCCCCTAAATATAATAGCGCCATACACTGCACCTCTAATTATAATAGCACCATACACCGTGTCCCCCACACACACACACTGTGCCCCCTGTAGATAGTATCTGCCATAGAGCCCCCTGTAGATAGTGCCCCCATAGATCCCCGTGTAGATAGTGCCCCATATTGTCCACCCCTGTATATAGTGTCCCACAAATAACTCCCCTATAGTGCTCTACAGATAACCCCTGTAGATATAGCCCATCCCTGTATATAGTGCTCCACAGATAGCCCACCCCTGTATATAGTGCTCCACAGATAGCCCACCCCTGTATATAGCCCCCTGTAGATATAGCCCACCCCTGTATATAGTGCTCCACATATAGTCCTCCCTGTATATAGTGTTTCACAGATAGCCCACCCCTGTATATAGCCCCCTGTACATATAGTCCACCCCTGTATATAGTGCTCCACTAGATAGTCCAACCCTGTATATAGTGATCCACAGATAGCCCACCCCTGTATATACTATATATAGGGGGTGGGCTATCTTTGGAGCACTATATACAGGGGTGGACTATATGTACAGGGGAGCTATATACAGGGGTGGGCTTTCTGTGGAGCACTATAGGGAGAGCTATTTGTGGGATACTGTATACAGGGGTCGGCTATATCTACAGGGGGACTATATACAGGGGTGGGCTATATCTACAGGGGGGCTATATACAGGGGTGGGCGATCTATGCAGCAGTATATACAGGGGTGGGCTATATCTACAGGGGGGCTATATACTATATAGCCCCCCTGTAGATATAGCCCACGACTGTATATAGTGCTCCATAGATCACCGACCCCTGTATATAGCCCCCCTGTAGCTATAGCCCACCCCTGTGTATGGTGCTCCATAGATAGCCCACCCCATTATACAGCCCCCCCTGTAGAGACCCTCCCCCCATAGATAAAGCCCCCCTCATGTAGATAAAGCCCCCCCTGTAGATTAAGTCCCCCCATAGATAAAGTCCCCCCCCGTAGATAAAGTCCCCCTTGTAGATAAAGCCCCCCCCCCGTGTAGACAAAGTCCCCCCGTAGATAAAGTCCCCCAGTAGATAAAGTCCCCCCCGTAGATAAAGTCCCCCCTGTAGATACAGCCACACACTTTTTTATTACAATTTAAAAAAAATAATAATTCAAACTTACCTTAATCCCACTCCCACACCGGCTGACAGCAATGGAGACCTGCTCTCTTCTGCGCAGGTCTCCTGTGGGTTGAACGAAGCGTCTATGAAAGGCGCTGATTGGCTGGGCAGCATGACTTTCCCTGTCAATCAGTGCCTTTCATCGACGGAAGCTTCACTGGTACAAAAGGTACCAGTAGCTTCACTGGTGCAAAAGCGCTGAATAGCCGGGCACGGAACGTGCCCGGTCATTCATTGCTTCTAATTGTACCTGTGACCTATAGACACAGGTACAATTATAGGGCACGAGGAGGTGGCGCTGGCGCCCCCCTCTAAGTTGCGCCCGGGGCACATGCCCCGCCTGCCCCCCCTAGCTACACCCCTGCCTTACCTGTGACTATAGTCCGACACATCTCAATTACATCATTAATGATTAGTACTAATTGCATAGACTGGCATCAGCTGAAGGTGGAGAGGAGGGAATCTCTGTTTGCCTTTAAAAACAGGCAGTTCACTGCTCATTGCTGCTTATCATCAGCACATCCATTACCATCCACAGTGAGGGATCTCTATCCTCATCATCTCTGAACTATCTCCACTGCACATGAGCAGACATACCAGCTGTCTGGGGCAGACTTGACATGGTGACAGGGGTCGTGAGTAGCAACATACAAATGACTCAGACAACACTGTGACTACTGAAGTGTTTTCTTTTTTTCTCTGCTCACCTGTCAAGTATATAGGGCAGCTTATACATTATAACAGCTCAGAGGCGTAGCTAGGGGTTTAGCATAGGGGGCAAAACATACTTGAGTGGGCCCCAACCCAGTGGGCCCCCCTAACGCATGTTTACAACTGAAGAGGCGCATTCTAATTATATACGAGCCATCATCCCTGCGTATAACCCCCATCATCTCTGTATATAACCCCCATCAGCCCTGAATATACCAGCCATCATCCCTGTATATAACCCCCATCAACCCTGTATATACCAGCCATCATCCCTGTATATAACCCCTATCATCTCTGTATATATACCAGCCGGGCTAGTATATACAGGTAAGATGGGGGTTATAAACAGGGAAGATGGCTGCTATATACAGGGATGATGGGGGTTATATAAGGGGATGATGGGGGTTAATGCAGGGATGATAGCTGGACTACCCATCATCCCTGTATATAACAACCATCATCCCTGTATATACCATCCAGACTACCGATGCCGTATAGGTTCGTACAGCAAAAAACTACTGCTACCATCATGACCCGAACAATGGTAAGGATATGCTGGGAGTTGCTGTTTAAAAAAAACCAAAAAAGATCATACCACCCATTATCTCGCTGCAGATCATACAGTGACTACAATACTGATTAGAGGCAGAATAAACATTTACATTAAGTGACTCACTGGTGACATATTTTCAGATTCTAGTTGTTCTTTTTCTCTTTTCTTCTCCATTCGGTCCAGACCTCTATAATGACTTCTCCCGGCCACAGCCCATTTCTGCAGTTTGCAGCTCAGATGTCTTCAGCTTCTCACTTTTCTAACATTTCTGCACCTATAAATGAAGATAAAATTCTCATGGTGCCACACATTATGCACCTAAATATAATAGCGCCTTACCCTGAACATCTAATTATAATAGCACAATATAATGTGTCCCTGATTATAATAGCACCATACACTGTGTCCCTGATTATATTAGCACCATGCACTGTGTCCCTGATTATAATAGCACCATACACTGTGTCCCACACACACACAGTGCCTACTGTAGATAGTGCCCCCATAGATCTCCCTGTAGATAGTACTCACATACAGTCCCCTGTAGATAGTGCCCCACATATAGCCCCTTGTAGTTAGTGCCCCACATATAGCCTCCGGTAGATAGCACTCTACATATAGCCCCCCTGTAGATAGCGCTCTACATATAGCCCCCTGTAGATAGTGCCCTACATATAGCACCCTCTGTAGATTGTGCCCACATATAGCCCCCTGTAGATTGTGCCCTACATATAGCCCCCTGTAGATCTTGTCCCACATATAGTCTCCCCTGTAGATTGTGTTCCACATATAGATCCCCCCATTAAAAAAAGCAACAACTTTAAATACTCACCTTGATCCCGTCCCTGCTCTGCCCTGTGTCAATGCTGGTCTTATGAGCTGGTCTGCTGGGGCTGAACGACGCTTGCGTTGTTGAAGGGGTCTGATTGGCAGGGCAGAATGACATGCCCTGTCAATCAGTGCCTTTCAACAATGGAAGCACTAGCGTTGTTCAAAGGCACTGATTGGCAGGGCAAGTCATTCTGCCCTGCCAATCAGCATCATTGTTAGGTGCCTAATGGTCGGGCACGCTTATGCATGTAATTGTATCTGCGTGCTATAGACACAGGTACAATCAGTGCAGGAGGGGGTGGAGGCGGCTGGTTTCAGTTGCTCCCCCGCTCCCTCAGACAGTCAGCAGGCCACCCTGTGTGGAGTGTCCATGGTGGGGTCAGTGGGAGCGGCAGTCATGGTGGGCCCCACCATCTCAATGGGCCCGGGGCTACCACCCCCCCTGCTAGCTACACTACTGTAACAGCTCCTTGATCCAGCTTTTCTGTCAGGTTGCACCAGTTATTTTTTGTTGTTTTTTTTTTATTGTGTGGTTCCCTTATGAACCTGTTATTTTACCAGGGGAAACACGTCGGGACTGTGTTTATTATCTGTACCTATTTTGTTTATTTTTTATGTGCAGTACCTCCTTCTATTAGAGAAACATAAGGCCAATGAGATCTGGAATGTAACGTGTATATTATTATTTTTTACAATACTCCTTTTCCATCCTTGAGGGATATAGGTCAGTATGTGATTTATCTAAATACTACACTGCTGGTTCATTGTACTTTTTTTGACCTATTGGTATCACAGCAAATCTCACTGTGTGTTTACACCCCAACCAATTCTCTAGACTATTAAATCAGATAGGCCAATAACAGGGTGTCTAGGGTATAGGTTGGAGGTTGGGCCATCCCTTCAGTAGGGGTGTTGTCCTGTTTAGGTAGGGTGACATGGTAGGGATTAACAGGGTCAGTTTGTTTTCCCTATAGCATTTTTTGACCCACCCTCTTTTTTAAAGGCCTTTTATTCATAATAAGTAAAAATTACATTTTATTGTGTCGTTTTTTTGATCAGTCTGTATTTTCTGTGACTTTACATTTTTCTTATATAACCGCTGGCTATTATCTGGCCTACCAAAGCTGTAACATTTATTTGGCTCCATGAAAATGTTTTCCTCTGAAATAACCGGGGGCTTTTAGGATTTATTATAACTTGGTGCTTTTCCCTTCTGCTTCTGAAATCACCTTCCCCAAGCTGAGCATGGTTTTGTAGAAATAAACCATGCAAATGTGTAATAGAAAAAGTTACATTTTTCAAAGGCATAATAAAAGTTCTAAATAACCGTCCAAATAAAATAAATGTGCAAAAAATAGCCTTTATAATTTAATTTAAAAAAATGTAATACCATTTGGAATATATGGCTTGATATAATTAAGGGTAGGTGTATAACCGTGTCAAGTCAGGGGGTAAAGGAGGGAGTCTACTAAAAAGCAATATTTAAAACATTTCTATTTTGTCTCATTAAAGATTAAAGAAATTAGGGAACATGTTTACTAATATTATTGAAATCAGGTTATAGATACAGATTGTACATTCTGCCAAAAGTTTTTGGTCATTCATACACTATATGTGTAATGACAGGGATAGGGAAACAGACAAGTGCGCCCTAAACTACCCGCCACTCAGTCCCTGCCTACTTGCAACGACCCGCCCTAGGCGACGGGGTACAACTGGGCGACGGTCCCTACACTCAATAAGTGTACGACAGACAACAAGACAAGGAAACACAGAACAAAGGGAAACGGGGCAGTTGCCCACGGCAACACCGTGAGCAACAAGAGTAGTGAACAAGCCGAGTCAAACCAGGAGTGTACGAGGTACCAAACGAAGAGCAGAAGAGTAGTCAGTAAGCCAGGGTCAATACGAAGCAGAGACAAGTAGTTCAAGAAGCTGCAGCAGGGCCAGGAAACCAACAGAGAAGAATCACAAGCAAGGAGGAACAGGAAAGGCAGGTATAAATAGACAGAGGGCGGGAGCTAGCTTCGTCTGGCCAGGCTGTGATAGGCTCTCCCACTCCTAAGCCTGCCATCCTGAGTGGTGGAAGATGGAGTCAGTCTCACAGACATAGAAGCAGGTGCAGACTGATTACCTATGGGCGTGGATACAGAAGCTGTGCCTGGCAGATCCTTAACAGTACCCCCCCTTTTATGAGGGGCCACCAGACCCTTTCTAGTTGGACCTGGTTTATTGGGGAAACGAAGGTGGAACCTCCTGGCCAATACCCCAGCGTGAACATCCCGGGCGGGTACACAAGTCCTCTCCTCAGGCCCGTATCCTCTCCAATGGACCAGGTACTGGAGGGAGCCTTGGACCATCTTGCTGTCCACAATCATGGCCATCTCGAATTCTACCCCCTCAGGGGTGAGAACGGGGACAGGAGGTTTCCTCGAGGGAGCCAAGGACGGGGAGCAGCGTTTAAGGAGGGAGGCATGAAACACGTCGTGTACTCGAAAAGATGGGGGCAACTCCAGTCGGAAGGAGACAGGATTGAGGACTTCAATGACCTTGTACGGCCCTATAAACCGGGGAGCAAACTTCTTGGACGGGACTTTAAGGCGCAAGTTCTTTGACGATAGCCACACCAGATCCCCGACCATAAACAAGGGGTTAGCAGAACGTCTTCTATCTGCCTGAGTTTTTTGTATGCTCTGGGACGCCTCTAGGTTCTTCTGAACCTGGGCCCAGACTGTGCACAGTTCCTGATGAACGACCTCTACCTCGGGATTGTTGGAACTACCAGGTGAAACGGAGGAGAACCGTGGATTAAACCCAAAATTACAGAAAAAGGGGTAGACCCCTGACGAGTTACTGACCCGGTTATTAAGGGAAAATTCGGCGAGGGGAATGAATGAGACCCAATCATATTGACAGTCAGAGATAAAACACCTTAAATATTGTTCTAGAGACTGATTAGTCCTCTCGGTTTGGCCATTAGTTTCAGGATGGAAGGCAGAGGAGAAGGACAGATCAATCTCCAACTTTTTACAGAAGGCTCTCCAAAACAAAGAAACAAATTGTACCCCTCTGTCAGAAACAATATTGACAGGGACCCCATGGAGACGCAGGATGTGTTTGACAAACAAGGTAGCTAACGTCTTAGCATTGGGTAGTTTTTTGAGGGGCACAAAGTGGCACATCTTACTGAAGCGGTCTACTACAACCCACACCAACGACTTGCCTTGAGATGGAGGCAAATTGGTGATAAAATCCATGGAGATATGCGTCCAAGGTCTCTGGGGAATGGGCAAAAAACTTAGTAAGCCCGCTGGTCGGGACCTGGGAGTCTTGGACCTAGCACAAACCTCACAAGTGACGACGTAGGCATTAACGTCTTTAGGCAACCCAGGCCACCAATAGTTTCTGGCAATGAGGTGCTTGGTACCCAGGATGTCTGGATGACCAGATAGTGCGGAGTCATGATTTTCCCTAAGTACCCTTAGCCGGAATTGCAGGGGAACAAACAACTTGTTCTCAGGAAGGTTCCCGGGAGCTGAACCTTGATCAGCAGCAATTTCAGAGCCTAAATCAGAATCAATAGAGGAAATAATTATACCTGGAGGCAAAATACAAGCAGGATCTTCCTCCATAGGAGGGCTGGCCATGAAGCTACGCGACAGTGCATCAGCCTTAATATTTTTAGACCCAGCCCTATAGGTAACCCAAAAATTTAATCTGGTAAAAAATAACGCCCATCGAGCTTGTCTCGGGTTTAGCCTCCGGGCCGATTCTAGGAAAACCAGATTCTTGTGGTCGGTAAGGACCGTTACCTGGTGCCTAGCCCCCTCCAGGAAGTGGTGCCACTCTTCAAATGCCCATTTAATGGCTAAGAGTTCGCGGTTGCCAATATCATAGTTACTCTCAGTGGGCGAAAACTTCCTGGAGAAGTAGGCACAGGGACGGAGATTGGTGAGGGACCTGGTACCCTGGGACAAGACAGCCCCCACTCCCACCTCGGATGCGTCAACCTCCACGATAAATGGCTCCATTTGGTTGGGCTGAACCAACACCGGGGCCGAGATAAAGCACTTCTTAAGGACCTCAAAAGCCTGGACAGCCTCAGGAGGCCAGCGGAGGAGATTAGCACCCTTGCGAGTGAGGTTCGTAAGAGGCTTAGCGATGACCGAGAAATTAGCAATAAATCTCCTGTAATAATTAGCGAACCCCAAGAAGCACTGTAACGCCTTCAGGAAGGCAGGTTGGACCCATTCCGCCACAGCCTGGACCTTGGCGGGGTCCATGCGGAATTCATGAGGAGTGAGGATTTGACCCAAAAATGGTATCTCCTGCACCCCAAACACACATTTTTCGGTCTTCGCAAACAGTTTGTTTTCCCGAAGGACCTGTAGCACCTTCCTGACATGCTCAATGTGGGAGGACCAGTCCTTGGAAAACACAAGTATGTCATCAAGGTACACTACAAGAAATACCCGCAGGTAATCTCTTAAAATCTCATTTATGAAATTCTGGAAGACCGCGGGAGCATTACACAACCCAAAGGGCATGACGAGGTATTCGAAATGACCTTCGGGCGTGTTAAACGCAGTCTTCCACTCATCCCCCTCTTTGATGCGGATAAGGTTATACGCCCCCCGTAGATCAAACTTAGAGAACCATTAGGCCCCCTGAACCTGATTAAAGAGATCAGGAATCAAAGGAAGGGGATACTGGTTCCTTACAGTGACGTTATTCAAGTTACGGTAGTCAATGCATGGCCTAAGACCACCATCCTTCTTCCCTACGAAGAAGAAGCCAGCACCTACCGGAGAAGTAGAGGGGCGAATGTAACCCTTGGCCAGGCATTCCTAGATATACTCTCTCATGTTTTCACGTTCGGGACAAGAGAGATTAAATATCCTACCCTTAGGGAGCTTAGCTCCTTGTACCAAATCGATAGCGCAATCGTATTCTCTATGAGGAGGTAACACTTCGGAGGCCTCCTTAGAGAAAACATCAGCGAAGTCCTGAACAAACTCAGGTAGCGTGATCACCTCCTTAGGGGGAGAAATAGAATTAACAGAAAAACATGACGTCAAGCATTCATAACCCCATTTGGTAAGCTCTCCAGTATTCCAGTCAAACGTGGGATTATGCAACTGCAACCAGGGAAGGCCTAAAACCAAATCGGACGATAATCCCTGCATCAACAGTACAGAGCACTGCTCCAAATGCATGGAGCCAACAAGGAGTTCAAAAACAGGGGTATGCTGTGTAAAATAACCATTAGCAAGAGGAGTGCAGTCGATACCCACTACCGGGACAGGTTTAGGCAAATCAATCAAAGGCATAGCTAGAGACATAGCAAATTCCACAGACATGATATTAGCAGACGACCCTGAATCCACGAAGGCACTGCCGGTAGCAGACCTACCACCAAAAGAGACCTGAAAGGGAAGCAAGATTTTATTACGTTTCATATTTACGGGAAATACCTGTGCGCCCAAGTGACCTCCCCGATGATCACTTAGGCGCGGAAGTTTTCCGGCTGCTTATTCTTACGCCTAGGACAGGTGTTCACTTGATGCTTGTCATCCCCACAATAGAAGCAGAGACCATTCTTCCTGCGGAACTCTCTACGTTGTTGGGGGGACACGGAGGCCCCGAGTTGCATAGGTACCTCCGAGTCTTCCGTGGAAGAACGAAGCAACGGAACCTCGGGAGGCATCATGGGGGAGTCAGAGGAGAAAACACAAAAACGTTCACATAAAACAAGTAGAAATTATCGAGGCACTCACCGGATATTCAACAAACTTCTTTATTTTCGGATCTCGGTCAGGATGTGGAATTAGCCTACGGCCGTTTCACGTGCGTACACGCTTTCTCAAGGCCTTGGCGTCACTTCCTCTAACTGCCTTTTTATCCACATGTCAATACAAAATGTTATGCAACAAAATACTAAAAGACAGGGAAATACACAATATATAATATGGTGAAATAATATATCGTATTGTATCAAAATAAAGTAACAATATGTTACTATTTATACATTATGTTTAAAAACAACAGGGTTCTTTTATGTTATAAAGGCACTGAGATCGTTCCGGTCATTAAGACCGAGAGGTCCTAGTGCCCCTGTCTGTGAGATGATTTCTGCCTCTTTTTGCAATAGAACTCGATGCCTGTCTCCTCCAGACACTAACGGTTTAATGTGAACTATGCCCACAAAACGCATGCATCTAGCATTACCTTTATGTTCTACCTGCATATGCTGTATCAATCTAGGACAACCCTCACTTGTGACTAGTGATCTAATATGTTCACGAAATCTAATATACATAGGTCGGATAGTTTTACCTACATAAAATCTGCCACATTTACAGACAATAGCATATACAACATAAAAACATTTTAAATAAAGCTAATAACAATAAACAGTTATCTCTATTACAACACAATAAAAAGAGAAAGAAAAAATTTAATGCAAGAGAAGATAAAAGGTTTGTTTTATCCTTTGGTCATAGTCCAATGAGTGATGTTATCCGTATGAGCATTAGAAAAAATTGGCATCTTGTGGAAAATGATCCTCTATTAATGGAGGTCGCAGTTAGGAAACCAATAATATCTTTCCGTAGATGAAAAAAATTTGAAGGACATATTAGTTCGAGGTCGTTTTTCCCAAAAAGAGAAGGGAAATGAGAATTGGTTATCAGCCATAGGACCGAAAGGTAATCATAAATGTGGACAGTGCAATTATTGCAACTCCATCATTCACACTAGGAACCTTAATTTAGGGAGCTGTGCGTTTGAAATTAATGAGCTGATAACATGTAGAACTCAATATGTTGTATATGCTATTGTCAATAACTGTGGCAGATTTTATGTAGGTAAAACTATCTGACCTATGTATATTAGATTTCGTGAACATATTAGATCACTAGTCACAAGTGAGGGTTGTCCTAGATTGATAAAGCATATGCAGGAAGAACATAAAGGTAATGCTAGATGCATGCGTTTTGTGGGCATAGTTCACATTAAACCGTTAGTGTCTGGAGGAGACAGGCATCGAGTTCTATTGCAAAAAGAGGCAGAAATCATCTCACAGACAGGGGCACTAGGACCTCTCGGTCTTAATGACCGGAACGATCTCAGTGCCTTTATAACATAAAAGAACCCTGTTGTTTTTAAACATAATGTATAAATAGTAACATATTGTTACTTTATTTTGATACAATACGATATATTATTTCACCATATTATATATTGTGTATTTCCCTGTCTTTTAGTATTTTGTTGCATAACATTTTGTATTGACATGTGGATAAAAAGGCAGGTAGAGGAACTGACGCCAAGGCCTTGAGAAAGCGTGTACGCACATGAAACGGCCGTAGGCTAATTCCACATCCTGACCGAGATCCGAAAATAAAGAAGTTTGTTGAATATCCGGTGAGTGCCTCGATAATTTCTACTTGTTTTATTTCAAGCTACATTGTGCTGTACTGATCGATGAGCACCTCCGGGCAACTTAGCTGCTACAATCAGCAAAGATAAGAAAACCATTCTATGTACTCCGTTTATGCAAGTTATTCTGGTTCAGCAGTGCCAGCTGTTTTTTCCTTCTTCCTAATTACAAAAACGTTCACGTTGTCGTTCCCTGAGACGTCGGTCAAATCGTACCGCTAAAGCCATAACCTGGTCTAGGGAGTCAGAAGAGGGATAGCTAACTAGCAGGTCTTTCAGGGTGCTCGACAGACCCAACCTAAACTGGCACCTTAAGGCAGGGTCATTCCACTGAGAAGCTACGCACCACTTCCTAAAGTCAGAGCAATACTCCTCAACAGGTCTCTTACCCTGACGTAAGGTCACCAGCTGACTCTCGGCAAAGGCAGTCCTGTCAGTCTCGTCATAAATGAGTCCGAGAGCAGAAAAGAAAAGATTAACGGAGGAAAGTTCAGGGGCGTCAGGAGCCAAGGAGAAGGCCCATTCTTGGGGCCCTTCCTGGAGCCGGGACATAATTATACCCACCCGCTGGCTCTCAGAACCTGAGGAGTGGGGCTTTAAACGAAAATAGAGCCTACAACTCTCCTGAAAGGAGAGAAAAGTCTTCCGGTCCCCTGAGAACCGGTCAGGCAACTTGAGGTGGGGTTCAAGAGGTGAGGGGCACTACCATGGTAGCATCAGGCTAGTTGACCCTCAGAGCCAGGGCCTGGACCTGTAGGGAGAGACCCTGCATTTGCTGAACCAGGGTCTCAAGGGGGTCCATAGTGGTGTGAGGGACCAGGGTAGAGTAGGTATATGGGCTTGTGATTATGTAATGACAGGGATAGGGAAACAGACAAGTGCACCCTAAACTACCCGCCACTCAGTCCCTGCCTTCTTGCAACGACCCGCCCTAGTCGACGGGGTACAACTGGGCGACGGTCCCTACACTCAATAAGTGCACGACAGACAACCAGACAAGGAAACACAGAACAAAGGGAAAAAGGGCAGTTGCCCACGGCAACACCGTGAGCAACAAGAGTAGTAAACGAGCCGAGTCAAACCAGGAGAGTACGAGGTGCCAAACGCAGAGCAGGAGAGTAGTGAACAAGGCGAGTCAAACCAGGAGTGTACGAGGTACCAAACGCAGAGCAGAAGAGTAGTCAGTAAGCCAGGGTCAATACGAAGCAGGGACAAGTAGTTCAAGAAGCTGCAGCAGGGACAGGAAATCAACAGAGAAGAATCACAAGCAAGGAGGAACAGGAAAGGCAGGTATAAATAGACAGAGGGCGGGAGCTAGCTCCGTCTGGCCAGGCTGTGATAGGCTCTCCCACTCCTAAGCCTGCCATCCTGAGTGGTGGAAGATGGAGTCAGTCTCACAGACATAGAAGCAGGTGCAGACTGATTACCTATGGGCGTGGATACAGAAGCTGTGCCTGGCAGATCCTTAACAATATGGACAAAAATATTGGGACATTTATACATTAAACCTACAGGAGTTTTTTGTCATCCTATTCTAAATCCATAGGCATTTACTTTTTATTCACTATGCATCTCAGCACTATGTGACCCTGCTCTGTAACATTACGTGGTCTGCCACTTTGTGGCTGAGTTGCTGTGGTTCCTAAATGCTTCCACTTTGCAATAGTACTGTTATGGAATTGAAAGTTGAGCTATTCCCCAAAGGCTACTGGAGACTGTCAGGAGAGAGCGTGCAAATTAAACCGCAACCTTAAATCCATCACAACTCTGATCGACAGAGACTAAGGCTACTCTAAGGTTTCTGCTAGAGCCGACCGCAAGGTGGGATGGTCTTTGCTGCATAGAACCCAGGTTGTCTTAGCAGAGTTCAGTGTTGGATAAGAGGTGCAGTGCAGGCAAACCTGAACAGGATAACCAGCCAGAGGGTAAACATAAAGTCCAAAACAGAGCAAGTGGAAATCAGGTACAGTAGAGGTCAGAACCAGCCGGGAGCAGATAATCAAAATCGGTAAACAAGGGGTTAACGAGAGAAAAGCCGAGGTCAGTTTCCAAGAAGTCCAAAAGTCTGAAGTACAGGCAGTGTCAGAGCTTGATCAGAACACCAGAAGACTAGGAAAATCACAAGCAAAGACCAGGTAGAGGAAGCCAGATATAAATACCACTCTACAACTAATTGGCAGAAAGACAGAGAAAAGAGATAGGCTCAAAGTAAAACAGGACCGTCCAGAAGCTAGAACAGTAGTCATGGTGATCTTAAGAGAACAGGCGTTTTCCCCAAAAATACTACTCACAGTTGATTGTGGAATATCTAAGTGGGAAGAAACTTCACAAACTGACTTGTTGCAATGGTGTCATCCTGCTATAGCACAATGTTTAAATCCAGTGAGCTCTGTAGAACTATCGATTTTTTTTCACAAATGTCTGTAAAGGCAGACTACATGGCTAGGGGCTTAATTTTATGCACCTGTGGCAATGGGACTGAGTGAAACACCTGAATTCAATGATTAAGAGGTGTGTCCCAATACTTTTGTCTATATTGTATATATGGATCTTTTGTTTAACACTGACAAGATCAAAAGGGATTATTATACAGTACACTGTTCACTGTAGGGTTATAAAATGGTCTGATTGGTTGTTCTAAGCGATGCCTCTACATATCGTTTGTTAGTTTTCATAAACATATTTTGAGAGAGTCTTTTGTTTTTATCAAACCAGCACAGTATAAACCCCATAGAACATAAAACACATATTTTTCTGCTGTCTTTAAGTCGTCAATGAAGTAATCTTTTATCTTGGAAAAATAGACGTGTAACATTTTGGACTTGCATATTAAAGCCTTACCAGAGTAGCTTAAAAGTGTTGCTTAAAGAAAAAGTGCTTGTGTTCCCTTTTTAAAAAGAAGATAAAATGTATCTCATCTATTTTAAGTTTATTCTCTACAAGTGAAGAAGTGAGTATTAAATTGAACTCCAAAGAGGATATTTCCTTTATGTAGTCCTTCTGGTATACAGAACACACGCCTGATTTATTATAGGTTTGAAGTCAGTATGAGAAGCACTGATATTTTTTAGATTTCATTACTTTTTTTGGTCCAATGAAGCCGTTTTTCTAAACCAATGGATAATATTACTGTGTATTATATATCAACACTATCACTGAAAATCAGGTAAATAATAGTGCACATTGGATTTCATAAATTTAAAATACAATACTTGCAACTAGTAGTCATAAAATATGATTTTTTTAAAAAGGATATGTAAACCTTCAAAGTATTAAAAATAAATAATGTATTATGTGATTTAATGTAACTATTAAGTAAGTTTTTATTAAAAACAAAGTTTTACTTTTTGAGACACAGCTGCTATGTAACCTGTATATAAAGAAGCAGTATCTTGCTGTCAAAGCAAAATTCTTGACGTGGGTTGCGATCCTGCGTTTTCAGATCTTTCGACCTTACAGTGAGTTTGCCAAGGAAAGAATTTACAGACAACCCAGTGCATGTTGCATCTCCAACACTTACAAATGTATTTTTACATGAACACCTCTTCAGATGTTCCATTAAGGCTCAATTCACATCTCGTTTTGTGCACACGTTTGTGGTTTACAACGAAGTATAAGTTTTTAAAGTTACAAAAGCGTATGCATTCTAACATATGTTTACGTTTTTTTGTAGTATACGTCGTATACGTTTTTATACGTCTGTGTCCGTTCTTACTTATAAAAAAAGATACGTTTTGGGTTCCTAGAGCACTGGGCTGACTTTTCATTGGGGTACAAACTGAATTCTGCAGATGATTTGCACCTAAATGGAAGGGGGTCCGCTGTGCTGGGGGAGAGAATTCTAGCTGGGGTGGCGGAGTATTTAAACTAGGGCTGAGGAGGGAGGTCAATGTAGAAAAAAAAGGGGTAGCCAGGTTAGAGAGGGGTCAGACTATATTGGTGGGGGGAGAAACAGAATGTGGGGAGAGGACTAGACAACAAGATAAGGAGATCCTTTCGTTACAAAACATCAGTGTAAATAAAAAGGACCGATTAATGTCAAATCACATTTCTGATAATAAAAGTGAACAACTGACAGGCAAGTTAAAGTGTATGTTCACAAATGCCAGAAGTCTAGCAAGCAAAATGGGGGAGCTGGAGGCCTTGATACTGGAAGAAAATATAGATATAGTTGGTGTTGCTGAAACATGGCTGGACTCTTCACATGACTGGGCTGTAAATCTACAGGGTTTTACACTTTTTCGTAAAGACAGGACAAATAGGAAAGGTGGTGGTGTATGTCTGTATGTGAGAAGTGATATGAAGGCGAGTGTGAAAGAGACAATAGTGGGTGAAGACTGTGAGGAGGTTGAAACCTTGTGGGTGGAACTAGAAAGGGAGGTAAACACTGAAAAAATTACTTTTGGTGTAATCTATAGACCCCCCAATATAACTGAGGAGATGGAAGGTCAGATATATAAACAGATGGAGCGGGCTGCACAGGCGGGTACTGTAGTGATAATGGGAGATTTTAATTTCCGGGATATTAATTGGTGTCATGGTTCGGCTTCAACTGCAAAGGGGAGACATTTCCTCAACCTGTTGCAGGAAAATTTTATGGGCCAGTTTGTGGAAGACCCGACTAGAGGTGAAGCTCTGTTGGATCTGGTCATTTCTAATAATGCAGATCTTGTTGGGAATGTCAATGTTCGTGAAAACCTCGGTAACAGTGATCATAATATAGTTACATTTTACCTATACTGTAAAAAACAAACGCAGGCTGGGAGGGCAAAAACATTTAATTTTAAGAAAGCCAATTTCCCCAGGATGAGGGCTGCAATTCAGGATATAGACTGGGAAGAACTAATGTCAAATAATGGAACAAATGATAAATGGGAGATTTTCAAATCTACTTTGAGTTATTATAGTGCAAAATTTATTCCTACAGGTAATAAGTATAAACGACTCAAATTAAACCCCACATGGCTTACACCTTCTGTGAAAGGGGCAATACATGACAAAAAAAGGGCATTTAAAAAATACAAATCTGAGGGTACAGCTGTAGCCTTTGTAAAATATAAAGAGCTTAATAAAATCTGTAAAAATGTAATAAAATTAGCAAAAATACAAAATGAAAGGCAGGTGGCCAAGGATAGTAAAACAAATCCTAAAAAATTCTTCAAGCATATAAATGCAAAAAAGCCAAGGTCTGAACATGTAGGACCCCTAGATAATGGTAATGGGGAGTTGATCACAGGGGATCAAGAGAAGGCAGAGTTACTAAATGGGTTCTTTAGCTCTGTATATACAACTGAAGAAAGAGCAGCTGATGTAGTCGGTGCCAGTGCTGTTAATATATCAGTTGATATACTGAATTGGATGAATGTAGATATGGTCCAAGCTAAATTAAATAAAATAAATGTGCACAAGGCTCCGGGACCAGATGGGTTACACCCTAGAATTCTTAAAGAGCTTAGTTCAGTTATTTCTGTCCCCCTTTTCATAATATTCAGAGAATCTCTAGTGACTGGTATAGTGCCTAGGGACTGGCGCAGGGCAAATGTGGTGCCTATTTTCAAAAAGGGCTCTAGGTCTTCCCCGGGTAATTATAGACCAGTAAGCTTAACATCAATTGTGGGGAAAATGTTTGAGGGGCTATTGAGGGACTATATACAGGATTATGTGACAATAAATAGCATTATAAGTGACAGCCAGCACGGTTTTACTAAGGACAGAAGTTGTCAAACTAACCTAATCTGTTTTTATGAAGAGGTGAGCAGAAGTCTAGACAGAGGGGCCGCTGTGGATTTAGTGTTTTTGGACTTTGCAAAGGCATTTGACACTGTCCCCCATAGACGCCTAATGGGTAAATTAAGGACTATAGGTTTAGAAAATATAGTTTGTAATTGGATTGAGAATTGGCTCAAGGACCGTATCCAGAGGGTTGTGGTCAATGATTCCTTCTCTGAATGGTCCCCGGTTATAAGTGGTGTACCCCAGGGTTCAGTGCTGGGACCACTATTATTCAACTTATTTATTAATGATATAGAGGAAGGGATTAATAGCACTATTTCTATTTTTGCAGATGACACCAAGCTATGTAATATAGTTCAGACTATGGAAGATGTTCATGAATTACAGGCAGATTTAAACAAACTAAGTGTTTGGGCGTCCACTTGGCAAATGAAGTTTAATGTAGATAAATGTAAAGTTATGCATCTTGGTACCAACAACCTGCATGCATCATATGTCCTAGGGGGCGCTACACTGGCGGATTCACTTGTTGAGAAGGATCTGGGTGTACTTGTAAATCATAAACTCAATAACAGCATGCAGTGTCAATCAGCTGCTTCAAAGGCCAGCAAGATATTGTCGTGTATTAAAAGAGGCATGGACTCGCGGGACAGAGATGTAATATTGCCACTTTACAAAGCATTAGTAAGGCCTCATCTAGAATATGCAGTTCAGTTCTGGGCTCCAGTTCATAGAAAGGATGCCCTGGAGTTGGAAAAAATACAAAGAAGAGCAACGAAGCTAATAAGGGGCATGGAGAATTTAAGTTATGAGGAAAGATTGAAAGAATTAAACCTATTTAGCCTTGAAAAAAGAAGACTAAGGGGGGACATGATTAACTTATATAAAT
Source organism: Rhinoderma darwinii (assembly GCF_050947455.1). Taxonomy (NCBI): domain Eukaryota; kingdom Metazoa; phylum Chordata; class Amphibia; order Anura; family Rhinodermatidae; genus Rhinoderma; species Rhinoderma darwinii. The sequence goes on along the minus strand of NC_134689.1, from coordinate 230,682,034 downwards.
ATATTAATGGCACATACAAAAAATATGGTGAAATCCTGTTCCTTGTAAAACCCCCTCAAAAAACAAGGGGGCACTCCCTCCGTCTGGAGAAAAAAAGGTTCAAGCTGCAGAGGCGACAAGGCTTCTTTACAGTGAGAACTGTGAATTTATGGAATAGCCTACCGCAGGAGCTGGTCACAGCAGGGACAGTAGATGGCTTTAAAAAAGGGTTAGATAATTTCCTAGAACAAAAAAATATTAGCTCCTATGTGTAGAAATTTTTCCTTCCCTTTTCCCTTCCCTTGGTTGAACTTGATGGACATGTGTCTTTTTTCAGCCGTACTAACTATGTAACTATGTAACTATGTAACTAAACAAACTTTGTAAAGTCAAGATTTCCCATATAAGGTTACAAAAACGTATACATTTTACGTATGCAAACGTAGTGTTTAATATTGCATACGTCGTCCATACGTCACCATTGACTTCAATACCGATAAAAACGTATACGTTTTTGAAAAGTACTGAAAAGCGTAGTAGATTAGGCTTTTCAGGACATGGAAAAAAAAAGGATACAACGTTAGCAAACAAAACGTAAGCACAAACTACACTATTAGGGCATCCGTCCTGACCATGGAAATCAATGTACACCCTGTGGTACATGTTTTGACACGGTTTTCTCATGTCAAAACGTGCACATCAGATGTACAGTAAAAATGAGATGTGAACTTAGCCTACCGTGGTCCACTGTGTTATATCAAGTCAGAGTGAACGCAGCCGTCTAGCAGGAAATTTTCGAGAACTTCATGCTTCCCTCTGCTGACAAGTTTTATGGAGATTCTGATTTAATTTTTCAGCAGGACTTGGCACCGGTCCACACTGCCAAAAGTACCAATACCTGGTTTAATAACCACAGTAACACTGTGCTTGATTGGCCAGCAAACTAACCTGACCTAAACCCCATAGAGAACCTATGGGGTATTGTCAAGAGGAAGATGAGACACCAGACCCAACAATGTGGACGAGCTGAAGGCGCTATCAAAGCAACCTGGGCTTCCATAACACCTCAGCAGTGCCACAGGCTGATCGACTCCATGCCACGTCGCATTGATAACAGCTCAGCAGTGCCACGAGCTGATCCCCTCCATGCCTGCTGCATAGATGCAGTAATTCATGCAAAAAGATCCGACAAAGTATTGAGTGCATATACTGTACATAATTTTCAGTAGGCCTACATTTCTGTATTAAAAATCATTTTTGAAGTTGGGCTTATATAATATTAAAATTTTCTGAGACACTAAATTTTGGGTTTTCATTAACTGTTACCATAATCAGGGCCGCCATCAGGGGGGTATTAGGGGTACTGGTGTGAGGGGCCCGGCCAAACCTAATTGAAAGGGGGGCCCGGTAACTGCCGTGACTTTGGCTTTGGTAGAAAAAAACGGGCCCCTGTAATGGGGCCCTTTTTTTTCACCACAGAATGTCGTGAGCTGCGGGGGCCCCCCTCTCATCATGGGGGCCGTCAAACCGCCCGCGTGCGGGCGCGATCGATCTCGCGCACAAGGAAACTCATGCACGTGCGCACTCACGAGCGTCCGCGAGCACGCGCCCACGAACGCCCGCATTCGAGACCGCGCACGCGCGAAAGCCCGGAAGCGCGCACCTGCGATCGCCAGCGCGCGCACCCGCGAACGAAGCGCGCGCAGCCGCGGACACACACATGGACACAACTTACCTGGAGCCTGACTGGAGGTGAAGGACTGGACGTCTGGACCAAAGACATCGTCTGAAGAGGACTGGAGTGGGAGCAGCTCTTCTGACAGTGAGTAAAGTGTTGAAAGTGCTGTTTAAGTATGGCCCTGTTCACACAGAGTGTTTTGCAGGCAGAAAAAAATCTGCCTCAAAATTCCTTAAAGAATTTTGAGGCAGATTTTGACCTGCCCACACTATCTTGCCGCGTTTTTTTGCTGCGTTTTTTGCCCGCGGCGATTGAGGATGGCAGACAAAAAACGCAGCGAAAAATGCATTTTCTGCCTCCCATTGATTTCGATGGCAGGTCAGAGGCGGAACCGCGGCAAGAAAGGAAACACTGCTTTTTCTTTTTTCCGCGACTGGCTCCCATTGATTTCAGATTAAATCAATGGGAGGCGGTTTGGGAAGTTGTTTGGTGCTGATTCTGATGCAGTGTCTGAGTCAATATCAAGGCCCAAAAACTCTGTGAACTGGGCCTTATTGTTAGGACTTATTCAGACGAACGTGTAATACGTCCGTGCAACGCGCATGATTTTCACGCGCCTCGCACGGACCTATGTTACTCTATGGGGCCGTGCAGACTGTCAGTGATTTTCACGCAGCGTGTGTCCGCTGCGTAAAACTCACGACATGTCCGATATTTGTGCGTTGTTGGCGCATCCCGCACCCATTGAAGTCAATGGGTGCGTGAAAATCACGCCCAGCACTTCCGCAGCAGTATAAACTATGAATGAAAACAGAAAAGCACCACGTGCTACAAACATACAAACAGAGTGTCATAATGATGGCGGCTGCGCGAAAATCACACAGCCACGCATCATACGCTGCTGCCACACGGAGCTGTTATGGACCTTTTGCATGCACAAAATGCCACGTATTTTGCGTGCGCAAAAAGCACACGCTCGTGTGAATCCGGCCTTAGGGTAGGAACACACTAGGCATGAACACTGCGCATTTTATGCAACACATTTTATTGTGGAAAATCCGCAGCGTATTACAGTCGCAGCAGAGTGGATGAGATTTGAACAAATCCCATTCACACGCTGCAAAAAAAATTGACCTGCAGTGTGGCTTTTTAAGCCGCAGCGTGTCAATTTATTCTGTGGAATCGCTGCTCCTTCTCTTGCGTAAATGCTGCGATTCTGCCGCAAAAATCACAAATGAGAAAAAAAAAAAGGTACTTTTTTAAATTGATAAAAAAGTTTAGACTTATCCCGGCCGTAGTCCTGGTGACGTGATCCTCTATTCTTAGCGCAGCCCGGCCTCCTGTCATGACGTTTCATCCCATGTGACTGCTGCAGCGGTCACATGATCTACAGCGTCATCCCAAGAGGCGGGGCTACGTTCAGAAGAGAGAGATGCGTCACCAGGACTACGGCGGGGGCAAGTCTAAACTTTTTTTTCCCTACAGGATTCCCGCAGCGGACATGCCTCACCAAACCTGCACCAATATTTGGTGCGGTTTTGCTGGCAAAATTCCCTGCGGCTACCGGGGCGGATAAGCTGTGTAGTTTTACTCAGCATATCCACCTAGTGTGTTCCTACCCTTATGATGTCGCTCCTGGAGCTGCTGCCTGTCTCTAAATAGGCAATTGGTCCAGTAGAATTTGGAATTATTTTTTTTTGTGAACCAGCTTACAAAAAGACAAAACTTTTGTGTTAGGGCCTGTTCACATCACCGTTCGCTTCCGTTCCGGGGTTCCGTCTGAGGTTTCCGTCGGGTGAACCCCGCAACGGAAAGTGAAAGTGACAGCACAGCTTCCGTTTCAGTCACCATTGATCTCAATGGTGACGGAAACATCGCTAATGGTTTCCGTTCGTCACCATTCCTGCTGGTTTTCGGACGGAATCAATAGCGTAGTCGACTGCGCTAATGGTGACGAAAACGGAAGCTGTGCTGTCACTTTCACTTTCCATTGCGGGGTTCACCCGACGGAAACCTCAGACGGAACCCCGGAACGGAAGCGAACGGTGATGTGAACAGGCCCTAATACAAAAGTTTTGTATTTTTTTAAGCTGGTTCACAAAAAAAAAAAATTCCAAATTCTACTGGACCAATTGCCTATTTAGAGACAGGCAGCAGCTCCAGGAGCGACATCATAAGGGTAGGAACACACTAGGCGCATATGCTGAGTAAAACTACACAGCTTATCCGCCCCGGTAGCCGCAGGGAATTCCGACAGCAAAACCGCACCAAATAGTGGCACAGGTTTCGTGAGGCATGTCCACTGCAGGAATCCTGCAGGGAAAAAAAAGTTTAGGCTTACCCCGGCCGTAGTTTAGGTGACGCATCTCTCTCTTCTGAACGTAGCCCCGCCTCCTGGGATGATGCTGTAGACCATGTGACCGCTGCAGCAGTCACATGGGATAAAACGTCATGACAGGAGGCCGGGCTGCGCTAAGAATAGAGGATCGCGTCACCAGGACTACGGCCGGGGTAAGTCTAAACTTTTTTATCAATTTAAAAAAGTACCTTTTTTTTCACATTTGTGATTTTTGCGGCAGAACCGCAGCATTTCCGCAACAGAGGAGCAGCGATTCCACAGAATAAATTGACACGCTGCGGCTTAAAAAGCCAAAAGCCACACTGCAGGTAAAAAATTTCTGCAGCGTGTGGATGAGATTTGTTCAAATCTCATCCACTCTGCTGCGACTGTAATACGCTGTGGATTTTCCGCAATAAAATGTGTTGCATAAAATCCGCAGTGTTCATGCCTAGTGTGTTCCTACCCTAAGGCCGGATTCACACGAGCGTGTGCTTTTTGTGCATGCAAAAGTTCCATAACAGCTCCGTGTGGCAGCAGCGTATGATGCGTGGCTGTGTGATTTTCGCGCAGCCGCCATCATTATGACACTCTGTTTGTATGTTTGTAGCACGTGGTGCTTTTCTGTTTTCATTCATAGTTTATACTGCTGCGGAAGCGCTGGGCGTGATTTTCACGCACCCATTGACTTCAATGGGTGCGTGATGCTTGAACAATGCACAAATATAGGACATGTCGTGAGTTTTACGCAGCGGACACACGCTGCGTGAAAATCACTGACAGTCTGCACGGCCCCATAGAGTAACATAGGTCCGTGCGAGGCGCGTGAAAATCACGCGCGTTGCGCGGACGTATTACACGTTCGTCTGATTAAGCCCTAACAATAAGGCCCAGTTCACAGAGTTTTTGGGCCTTGATATTGACTCGGACACTGCATCAGAATCAGCACCAAACAACTTCCAAAACCGCCTCCCATTGATTTAATCTGAAATCAATAGGAGCCAGTCGCGGAAAAAAGTAAAAGCAGCACGTCCTTTCTTGCCGCGGTTCCGCCTCTGACCTCCCATCGAAATCAATGGGAGGCAGAAAATGCATTTTTCGCTGCGTTTTTTGTCTGCTGTCCTCAATCGCCGCGGGCAAAAAACGCGGCAAGATAGTGTGGGCAGGTCAAAATCTGCCTCAAAATTCGGTGCGTGGTTCCAGTCGGTCGCCGGTGCCCGGGCGGGCGGTCTCGCGCTCGCGGATGCATGCGCTGTCAATCGCGGGTGCGTGCGGTCGCGGGTGCGCGCTCGCGGACGCTCGCGAGTGCACACGCGTGGGAGTTTGCGAGTGCGCACGCGCTGTCAATCGCGATCGGTCGCACAGGCGGTGTTTGACGGCCCCCATGACGAGAGGGGGGGCCCCGCAGCTCATGACATTCTTTTGGTGAAAAAAACGGGCCCCATTGCAGGGGCCTGTTTTTTTTTCTACCAAAGGCAAGTCGCGGCAGTTGCCGGGTCCCCCTTTCAATTAGGTTTTTGCGGGCCCCTCAAATCAGTACCCCTAATACCCCCCTGATGGCGGCCCTGGGTACCATGATATAGTGCTGGACGGAGTACCGTTAACAGGCGGTGCCACGGTAGGGGGGCCCAGAAAATGTAGCTGTATGGGGCCCTGAAATTCCTGATGGCGGCCCTGACCATAATCATAAACATTAAAAGAAAGAAATGTGGAAATAGATCACTCTGTGTGTAATGAATCTATATAATATGAGTTTCACTGTTTGAATTGAATTACTGAAATAAATTAACTTTTTGATGATATTCTAATTCATTGAACAGGACTAGTATTTATATAAAGAAAAAAATGGCAGCACTCCAGCAGGTTTCAGTGAAAGTGGTAGACTTTATTCACCTTGCAACGTTTCAGCTCACTCAATGGAGCCTTTCTCAAGCTTGACATGCAGGATCGAGCTGTTATCGATCACATATATGTCAATAACTTTGATGTGATCGATAACTGGTGGATTCTGCATGTCAGAGAAGCACAGGACCCGCTGACACTAAAACCCGTCAGTCCCACTGACCTGACTTATTGAGGTCTCAGTGCAAGATGTTTTGTATGCAGAATACACCGCAGCTGTATCTCAAAAAGTAAAACATATTTGTAATAAAAGGTAATTGCAAAGTTGCACCAATCACTCTGATACACTGTTTTATTAAAAAAAATAGTTTTCAAAGGTGTACAAAGCCTTTAAAAAACACCTTGAAATACACTGTAACATTTTTAGCTAACGCTGACGTTTCAACATGATTTTTTTTTCACGCAGTTTAAAACATCAAAATATATCTATGTATGAAGAAGGCCTTATTCATTTCCTTCTTTATGGATCAACTCCTGGCTTTGGCTTAAAAACCATGTGTAAATTAAGCCTTAGGATCACACACAGGGTTTTGTTTAGTTTTTTTGCGTTTTGCACTACATATGACTGTGTTTTAGTTTGCTGCTTTTTTAGGCAATTTTGTGGTTAGTGGCATTTTTTTTCCAAATGCAGCATTCTCTGGGTATGGCCTTTTTTCAGGCATTCTCCATAGGGACTAAAAAAAAAAAAAGATGCATGTACAAAATGGCACTAAATAAATATGCCACTAAAAACGCCACTAACACTCTGTTAAACGCTGTTAAACGCTGTTAAAATGTACAAAATGCTGGTGTTTTTAAATGCATTTTCATGCAGTTTAAAGCACCCAAAAAAATCTCTGTAAAGAAGTTTGTAGGCTAGCTTCACAGACACTTAATGTGTTGTGAGGGTTTAGCATCAGGAGAGGTTGGTACAGCGGTTTCTTAGTAGCCAGAGACAGGGACACCGTGCATTAAAGTTCATAACAGGGCTTTGCCTGTGTTTTATTCTTGTCAAAGAAATAGCCTCTTGTACAAAAAGGCAATATACAAAATAAATCCTGCTCGTCTGAGCACTAACTAAACAAGATATTATCTAACTATACCAAGTGCCTTCCTACCAGGCACTGGACACAAAGTAACACAGGTCTTTACTCACATAGAATACAGGCTATTCCAGACTTTTTTTTTTCACATTTGTGATTTTTGCGGCAGAACCGCAGCATTTCCGCAACAGAGGAGCAGCGATTCCACAGAATAAATTGACACGCTGCGGCTTAAAAAGCCAAAAGCCACACTGCAGGTCAATTTTTTCTGCAGCGTGTGGATGAGATTTGTTCAAATCTCATCCACTCTGCTGCGACTGTAATACGCTGTGGATTTTCCGCAATAAAATGTGTTGCATAAAATCCGCAGTGTTCATGCCTAGTGTGTTCCTACCCTAAGGCCGGATTCACACGAGCGTGTGCTTTTTGTGCATGCAAAAGTTCCATAACAGCTCCGTGTGGCAGCAGCGTATGATGCGTGGCTGTGTGATTTTCGCGCAGCCGCCATCATTATGACACTCTGTTTGTATGTTTGTAGCACGTGGTGCTTTTCTGTTTTCATTCATAGTTTATACTTCTGCGGAAGCGCTGGGCGTGATTTTCACGCACCCATTGACTTCAATGGGTGCGTGATGCTTGAACAATGCACAAATATAGGACATGTCGTGAGTTTTACGCAGCGGACACACGCTGCGTGAAAATCACTGACAGTCTGCACGGCCCCATAGAGTAACATAGGTCCGTGCGAGGCGCGTGAAAATCACGCACGTTGCGCGGACGTATTACATGTTCGTCTGATTAAGCCCTAACAATAAGGCCCAGTTCACAGAGTTTTTGGGCCTTGATATTGACTCGGACACTGCATCAGAATCAGCACCAAACAACTTCCAAAACCGCCTCCCATTGATTTAATCTGAAATCAATAGGAGCCAGTCGCGGAAAAAAGTAAAAGCAGCACGTCCTTTCTTGCCGCGGTTCCGCCTCTGACCTCCCATCGAAATCAATGGGAGGCAGAAAATGCATTTTTCGCTGCGTTTTTTGTCTGCTGTCCTCAATCGCCGCGGGCAAAAAACGCGGCAAGATAGTGTGGGCAGGTCAAAATCTGCCTCAAAATTCGGTGCGTGGTTCCAGTCGGTCGCCGGTGCCCGGGTGGGCGGTCTCGCGCTCGCGGATGCATGCGCTGTCAATCGCGGGTGCGTGCGGTCGCGGGTGCGCGCTCGCGGACGCTCGCGAGTGCACACGCGTGGGAGTTTGCGAGTGCGCACGCGCTGTCAATCGCGATCGGTCGCACAGGCGGTGTTTGACGGCCCCCATGACGAGAGGGGGGGCCCCGCAGCTCATGACATTCTTTTGGTGAAAAAAACGGGCCCCATTGCAGGGGCCTGTTTTTTTTTCTACCAAAGGCAAGTCGCGGCAGTTGCCGGGTCCCCCTTTCAATTAGGTTTTTGCGGGCCCCTCACATCAGTACCCCTAATACCCCCCTGATGGCGGCCCTGGGTACCATGATATAGTGCTGGACGGAGTACCGTTAACAGGCGGTGCCACGGTAGGGGGGCCCAGAAAATGTAGCTGTATGGGGCCCTGAAATTCCTGATGGCGGCCCTGACCATAATCATCAACATTAAAAGAAAGAAATGTGGAAATAGATCACTCTGTGTGTAATGAATCTATATAATATGAGTTTCACTGTTTGAATTGAATTACTGAAATAAATTAACTTTTTGATGATATTCTAATTCATTGAACAGGACTAGTATTTATATAAAGAAAAAAATGGCAGCACTCCAGCAGGTTTCAGTGAAAGTGGTAGACTTTATTCACCTTGCAACGTTTCAGCTCACTCAATGGAGCCTTTCTCAAGCTTGACACGCAGGATCGAGCTGTTATCGATCACATATATGTCAATAACTTTGATGTGATCGATAACTGGTGGATTCTGCATGTCAGAGAAGCACAGGACCCGCTGACACTAAAACCCGTCAGTCCCACTGACCTGACTTATTGAGGTCTCAGTGCAAGATGTTTTGTATGCAGAATACACCGCAGCTGTATCTCAAAAAGTAAAAAATATTTGTAATAAAAGGTAATTGCAAAGTTGCACCAATCACTCTGATACACTGTTTTATTAAAAAAAATAGTTTTCAAAGGTGTACAAAGCCTTTAAAAAACACCTTGAAATACACTGTAACATTTTTAGCTAACGCTGACGTTTCAACATGATTTTTTTTTCACGCAGTTTAAAACATCAAAATATATCTATGTATGAAGAAGGCCTTATTCATTTCCTTCTTTATGGATCAACTCCTGGCTTTGGCTTAAAAACCATGTGTAAATTAAGCCTTAGGATCACACACAGGGTTTTGTTTAGTTTTTTTGCGTTTTGCACTACATATGACTGTGTTTTAGTTTGCTGCTTTTTTAGGCAATTTTGTGGTTAGTGGCATTTTTTTTCCAAATGCAGCATTCTCTGGGTATGGCCTTTTTTCAGGCATTCTCCATAGGGACTAAAAAAAAAAAAAGATGCATGTACAAAATGGCACTAAATAAATATGCCACTAAAAACGCCACTAACACTCTGTTAAACGCTGTTAAACGCTGTTAAAATGTACAAAATGCTGGTGTTTTTAAATGCATTTTCATGCAGTTTAAAGCACCCAAAAAAATCTCTGTAAAGAAGTTTGTAGGCTAGCTTCACAGACACTTAATGTGTTGTGAGGGTTTAGCATCAGGAGAGGTTGGTACAGCGGTTTCTTAGTAGCCAGAGACAGGGACACCGTGCATTAAAGTTCATAACAGGGCTTTGCCTGTGTTTTATTCTTGTCAAAGAAATAGCCTCTTGTACAAAAAGGCAATATACAAAATAAATCCTGCTCGTCTGAGCACTAACTAAACAAGATATTATCTAACTATACCAAGTGCCTTCCTACCAGGCACTGGACACAAAGTAACACAGGTCTTTACTCACATAGAATACAGGCTATTCCAGACTTAGTAGTCTCCGGTCTGAGTCAGGGGTGAGACTCACACACACTGTGTCTGCACCTTTTTATACACAGGCTGCAGGTGCAGCTAATTGAGCAGCAGCCTTGTCCTACAAACAGAGATGGACTAGGGATTGGGGAACCCGCCCTGCTCTTCCCCAATCCAACTCCAGGCCCTTTTTCTGGCTTTTCCTTAAGCCAAGATTGGAAAGCTAGAGCTTTCTATTGCAAAAAATACTCATTCCCTGGAGCCTAGGATACATATGACAGGATTCTAGGGGAAATGTACCTTCCCTCAATGACTTTACCTGTCACTGTCTCACATACCCTCTTCCTCTGTTCGAGCCCATGGGATCGGACACATTTAGCTACAAGGCAGTGTGTCCTAGACAAAGCGTCAGCATTGCCCTGCAGTTTTCCTGCTCTGTGTTCCACAGTATATTTGAAGTTCTGCAAAGTAAGAAAACACTGTGTAACTCTTGAATTTCTCTCTTTAGCTTGACACATCCACGTAAGAGGAGAGTGGTCTGTAACCAACCTAAACCGACGACCCAATAAATAATATCTCAGGGACTCAAGTGCCCACTTAATGGCCAAGCACTCCCGTTCAACTATGCTATAGTTTTTCTCAGCCGGGGTAAGCTTTCTGCTCAAATAGGTCACAGGATGTTCCTCACCACCCACCTCTTGTTACAGAACTGCTCCGAGCCCCACATCAGAAGCATCAGTTTGGACAACAAACTCCTTTTTGAAGTCAGGAGTGACTAAGACTGGTTGGTTACACAGGGCCAGTTTCAACTCTTGAAAGGCGCTTTCAGCCTTCGTGTCCCACTTGACCATGACAGACTTACTTCCCTTGGTAAGATCTGTCAGGGGCGCTGCTGTGCTGGCAAAGTTTGGAATGAACCTTCGGTAATAACCTACAATTCCTAGAAAAGCTCTGACCTCCTTTTTGGTTGAGGGCTGGGGCCAGTTTTGGATAGCCTCAACTTTGTTGACCTGTGGCTTTATCACCCCTCTCCCAATTATGTACCCCAGATACCGTGCTTCCTCCAAGCCTAAGGAACATTTCTTTGGGTTTGCTGTTAACTCCGCGGCTCTGAGGGAGTTTAGTACTGCTTGTTCTTTTGGTAAGTGGCTTTCCCAGTCATCACTAAAGATTATAATGTCGTCCAGATATGCCGAAGCATACCGACGATGGGGTTTGAGGACTATGTCCATTAACCTTTTAAAGGACGCAGGAGCCCCATGTAGCCCAAATGGTAAATAAATATATTGAAACAGACCATCCGGGGTGATGAACGCAGTTTTCTCTTTGGCGCCCTCCGTGAGGGGTACTTGCCAATAGCCTTTGGTTAAATCAAGTGTTGAAAAATACCTTGAATGGCCCAGTCTCTTGTCAACTCTTGGCATTGGGTATGCGTCAAACTTTGACATCTCATTTAACTTGCGGAAGTCGTTACAGAAACGTAATGATCCATCTGGTTTCGGAATCAATACAATGGGACTTGACCATTCACTATTTGACTCTTCAATAATGCCAAGGTCTAGCATTTTCTTGACCTCCTTAGATATGGCTTGTCTGCGAGCTTCAGGGACTCTGTAGGGTTTCAAGTGGACCCGAACCTGAGGCTCGGTCACAATGTCATGTTTTATTATACTAGTCTGTCCTGGCAGTTCTGAAAACACGTCTGTGTTTCTCTGCACAAAATCTTTTGTCTCCTGTTTCTGTGGCTTTGCGAGGGATTCTGACACATACACATCTGGGTTAACACTATAGGGGGTACTTACTGCCACGAGGGTCTCTCTTTCTTTCCATGGCTTAATTAAGTTTACATGGTATAACTGCACTGTCTTCCTTTTACCTGGTTGGTAAATTTTATAATTTACATCCCCCACCTTTTCAATTATCTCATACGGCCCTTGCCATCTAGCAAGAAATTTGCTTTCTACGGTTGGCACTAAGACCAACACTCGATCACCAGTGTTAAAATTTCTAACTTTAGCAGTTCGGTTATACACCCTGCTCTGAGCATCCTGAGCTTGCTCCAAGTGTTCCTTAACTATCGGCATGACCGCAGCAATTCGGTCTTGCATCAACGTGACATGCTCAATTACACTCCTATAAGGTGTGGACTCTTGCTCCCAGGTTTCCTTGGCTATGTCCAGGAGACCACGGGGTTGTCTGCCGTATACAAGTCCAAAAGGAGAAAACCCTGTGGATGATTGAGGAACTTCACGTACATCGAACATCAAATAGGGCAGAAGACAGTCCCAATCCTTCCCATTCTTACTAACCACCTTCCTCAACATGCCTTTTAATGTCTTATTGAATCTTTCGACAAGACCATCAGTTTGAGGGTGATATATAGAGGTACGCAGGTGTTTAATTTTCAGCAGTTTACATAATTCCTTGGTGATTTTGGACATAAAGGGAGTTCCCTGATCGGTAAGGATTTCCTTAGGTAAACCAGTACGGGAAAACATGTAAAACAACTCTCTTGCAATGGCTTTTGAAGAGGAATTTCGCGAAGGGACTGCCTCAGGGTAGCGTGTGGCATAGTCCAACACCACTAGGATATATTGATGTCCTCTAGAGGATTTGACTAAAGGGCTGACCAGATCCATGGCAATTCTTTCAAAAGGGATCCCAATGATAGGCAAAGGCACCAGCGGACTCCTAAAATGTGGCATAGGAGCCGTTATTTGACACTCCGGGCAGGACTCGCAATACCTCTGAACTTCCGTATATACCCCCGGCCAGAAGAATCGTTGTAAGATACGCTCTCTGGTCTTTTCGCAACCTAGATGTCCACCCAGCACGTGTTTATGAGCCAGGTCCAACACCGTTCTACAATACGGTAGGGGTATCACCAGCTGTTCAACCACCTCCCCACGTACGTTATCTATCCGATACAGCAAATCCTGGTTAACCGCCATGTGTGGAAACACCTTATCAGCCCCTGGATGTTGAGGCACTCCATTTAATACCTTAGTATTTTCCCTGGCTTTTACCAATGTGGGATCGCTAAGTTGAGCAGTCACAAAATTGTTACGTGATACATTTAACTCTGGTATCTCAGAAATGTCCTCCTGCTCATCTGTTTCACCAGCAAAAACAGCCAGAGGAAATTTATCAGGCTCAGTGGTCACCCCTACTGCTGGCACCTCAGCATCCTCGTTAAAGGGTTCTAGGCTAATCACAGTGCACACATTAATACCATCATTAACATTTACAGTGGAGGTTACATCTTTCTTCCTCCACAAGTCCCAGAACACTGGGAAGTCTCTCCCCAGGATCACACTGTGCATCAGGGACTTGACCACACCCACTTCATGGCAAGCGGTTCCACAGGAAGTCTCTAGAGTGACCAAAGTGGTGGGGTATTCTTTAGTGTCCCCATGAATGCACAGGACCCCTATACTATGTCCTCTGAATGTTCCAGGGTCTATCAGGCTGGCATGCACCAGGGTAACCAGACTCCCAGAATCCAGCATGGCACTCACAGTACACCCTTCCACTTTTACGACACACATTTGTTGCTCAGTCTCGTAAACTTTCTCAGCAGAACAAACAGGACGTGCAAACAAGGATATTCGCCTTGCTGCATCACACTCCATTGGCACAGTAGTCAGGGGACAATTGGCAGCAATATGCCCAGGTCCATAACACCGCCAGCACTGTATGCGGCCCCGGTCCCCAACTTGAGACCCTGGTCTGGCCTTCAGTGTCTCTCTGGGATTTCTTCCCTCCGTTTGCTCCCCTTCTGAGCCACCTCCCTTAAAGACATTTCTCACCCCTCTAGTAAATGGAACAGTCTTACCGGGTGCTCTGCACGATTTGCTGTTCCTGGGGTTAGAACATCCAAGCGGTACTTCTTGGAGTAGATCCTGAGTAGCTCTGTACCTTTCAATAAGGTTCACCAGCTGTTGCGCATCTGTAGGATCTCCTTGACCGACCCAATGCTGAAACTTCGGTGGTAAGGAGCGGATGTATTTGTCAAGCACCACTCTCTCCACGATCTGCGCAGGGGTTGATTCCTCTGGCTGTAGCCATTTCCTTGCAAGATGGACAAGATCATACATTTGTGATCGGGCAGGTAGGTGTTCCACAAAAGTCCAGTGGTGCACCCGTCGAGCACGCACATTCATATTAACACCCAGACGGGCAAGGATCTCACCCTTCAGCTTGGAGTAATCCTTGGCATCCTGCTCATTGAGATCAAAGTACGCCTTTTGCGGCTTTCCGGTTAGGAAAGGTGCCACCACTGCTGCCCACTGATCTAAAGGTAACTTCTCTCGTTCTGCCACTCGCTCAAACACCATGAGATAGGCCTCAACGTCGTCGGTGGATGTCATCTTCTGCAGAGATGTCTGTACCGCTGCACGAGTGGTTTGGCGCAAACCATGAGGCCCCGCTGACCTCTCCACTGAGGCCTGAATTTGGTCTTGCAAATAGCGATTAATTTGCTGCTGTTCTTTTAAGGTCAGTCTGTGGGCTTCACCCAGCAGAATATTGGTTTCAGCCTGTGCACGCATGGCTTCCTCATGCACCATTCGCTGAGTCGCGCTGGCTTCTTGCAGAGCTGTGCTTATCTTCCCCTGGTTGATATTAGCCTGAATCAGCTGTTTAAGTATTTCATCCATTTTAACAGTCTCTTTTTCTAGCCCTGTTGCCGCCTTCACCCAAGACATACACTTCCAAGCACTCTCGGGGAGAAAAAAAATGGTGTTGTTGCCCCTAGCAACGATTTTACGCTTGGAGCAGCAAAAGTCCTTTTAAATAGGTGTATGTCTCTTTAAGACCGTGCCCGCATCGGCCACCATATGTGAGGGTTTAGCATCAGGAGAGGTTGGTACAGCGGTTTCTTAGTAGCCAGAGACAGGGACACCGTGCATTAAAGTTCATAACAGGGCTTTGCCTGTGTTTTATTCTTGTCAAAGAAACAGCCTCTTGTACAACAAGGCAAAATACAAAATAAATCCTGCTCGTCTGAGCACTAACTAAACAAGATATTATCTAACTATACCAAGTGCCTTCCTACCAGGCACTGGACACAAAGTAACACAGGTCTTTACTCACATAGCATACAGGCTACTCCAGACTTAGTAGTCTCCGGTCGGAGTCAGGGCTGAGACTGACACATACTGTGTCTGCACCTTTTTATACACAGGCTGCAGGTGCAGCTAATTGAGCAGCAGCCTTGTCCTACAAACAGAGATGGACTAGGGATTGGGGAACCCGCCCTGCTCTTCCCCAATCCAACTCCAGGCCCTTTTTCCGGCTTTTCCTTAAGCCAAGATTGGAAAGCTAGAGCTTTCTATTGCAAAAAATACTCATTCCCTGGAGCCTAGGATACATATGACAGGATTCTAGGGGAAATGTACTTTCCCTCAATGACTTTACCTGTCACTGTCTCACAGTGTATAGCTTTTTTTTGCCAAAATAATATAGATAGATGAATGTAATACAGTTATAACAGTCCTTACTCACTATATAATCATTAGCTATAATGGGTCTGTCCCTGAGACACATACAGATTGTAATCTTGTATTTTCCCTGCGAGGAGCCATATCTATATCAGGCTCGTAATACAAAGATGGAGCCGGGAGCTGTCTGCTTCATTATTCACCCTGTGACACTTGTTGTATAGGCTTGGCAAAAGCAGCTGCGATGCAGTGATGTCATCACCCTTGCCTGCACCAAGCCACAAAAAGCTGGAGAAGACCTACACCATTTGTTGTGGGAACAGGGCTAGGTGAGTATTTATTTAATTATTAGGAGGCACCAGGGCCGCCATCAGGGCAGTATAGCTGGTACTGCAGTCAAGTGCCTTGCCACAATTTTGGAAAAAAGGAGCCCGTCTGCTTCTTAGTAACTGTAAACATTTCTATCAGGGCCCCAGCGTTAGTTACTTGGAGAAAGGACTGGACCCTTCCGTTCCCTCCTCCGAAGTAACTTTAACACTGGGACCCTGACATGACATTAGGGGAAGTTGCTGCATGAGAAGCATGAAAGCAGTTCCGTGTGAAGATAATCCGCCCAACAGACACAGCCGACAGGATCCTGCAAGACTGGTGAGTGCCCCATCAACATAATCCTTCACAACCCCGCTGAGCCCACTTGCAGAAAATAAAGTGGTTTTTTTTTTCGTTTACCTTGTTGTTTTTTGCTTCGATTTTCGTAAACGTGGTAAAAATGGTAGCGTTTTGCCGCGATTTTAAAAATCGCGTCAAAACCGCCTTATTTGTACAAAAGTTACATAAAAAAATAATCGTACAAAACATGAAAAAAACTGTGCTTTTAGGCTATATTCTCACAGTGCAGTCGAATCACTTTTTTGCTCCGATTTTGAAACAATCGTGGCAAATAAATGGGATTTGACTGCACTGTGTGAATAGACCCTTAATGCCCTTTTACATTGGCCGATAATCGGCCGATGCAGTGAGTGACGTTCAACAAGACATTGTTGATCGGTGCTTGTTTGTTCCTGTCACATGAAGCTATAGATGGGGATGAGCGCTCGTTACTCCGATCGCTCGTCTCCATACGTTATTATCATGTTGGCAGTGCATCTCGCTGTTTACACTTGGAGATGCGCTGTGCTGCCGACAAAGCTAATATTTTACTTTTTTAAAACGATACGACCAGCAGATGATCGTTCATCTGCTGTTCACTGCCCTTTTTACACAGTGCAATTATCGGCAACGAGAGCTCTTTGTAAAACCCCTTAAGGCCACTTCAGACATGGTGGATTTGTCTCTTATTTTCAGTGCTGATTGCGCACTGAAACGCCACTACAAATTACAATACAATTTATGTGACTGGGGTTTTCATAACCCTATTCACATGCAGCAGAAAAAATCTGCATGGACATTAGGGCATTCTGCTGATTGTTAAATCAGCAGCATGCCTATTATGTTGCAAAATTGCCACGCATTTCACCCTTTACAATGCAAAGGGTTAATTTACTGCAAATCCTTAGCAAAATTTGTAAAGTTAAATTCACACGTAGCATAAACACTATGGATTTTCCGCAATGGATTTCATTGGGAAAAATGCGCAGCATATTACAGTAGCAGCAGAGTGGATGAGATTTGAAGAAATCCCATCCACATGCTTCGTACAAAATGCACTAGAAAAACATTGATAAATTGACCTGTGGTGCGGCTTTTTAATGTGCAGCATGTCCATTTATGTTGCAGAATCGCTGCTTTCTGTTGTGGGTTTTCTCCATTGAATTCAATGGGGAGGTAAAACCCACATAGCAGATGTTGCTGTTTATGCGGCGGAAAAGCTGCGATTCTGCCAATAAAAAATTGCAAAAAATAAGCTTATACATACCCAGAACTCTTTGCTTCTACGTCCAGCCCAGCCTCCAGGGATGACGTTTCATCCCATGTGACTGCTGCAGGATGTCAGAGTGACGAGTAGCATGGAAAGAATAGTTTTTTTGTTGTTGTTTTTTCCCTGCCTTAGTGCTCCTTACAGCCTCACAAGTGCTTCACCTTCTCTTAAAGGAACAGTGTCATCACAAATTATTTTTTTATATGTTAAAGATGTTAGTGCTTTATTAAAAACGTTTATATTTATTTGTGTGTTTGTGTTTTACTTTTTCTTATTTTGACACTTTTTCTTCCCTATGGGAGCTGCCATTTTTTGTTCCATTTCTGTATGTGTCGATTAACGACACATACAGACATGGAATACGGCAGCCACAGTCCCATAGGGACTGCGAACGGCTCCCGTCCCATTCACTTGTGTGTACGGCGTCTGTGTGGGAACTGCGCATGCGCCGCTCCCACACAGTCCAATTTGAAATTGGCGCCGTCCGGCGCCATTTTCCTGTGGACCGGAAGTCGCGGCCGGACAGTAAGATTACTACTTCCGGTCGCGGCTTCCGGACTTGGGCATTTGGACCAGCGGCAGCAGACGGAGCGGACGGGCCTGAGGGAGCCGCGGCGGCAGGAGCAGGTAAGAGATTTCAATGTATGTTCGTGTTTGTGTACGTTTACTACTGTATGTTAACCTTCTACACTGTGTGTTAGCTCAAAAAATGGCGACACACAGTGTAGGAGGTTACACCGTTCAAACCCCTCGTTTATCCCGGCACTAGCCAGGATAAAGGAGGGGGGGGATGCGGAGAGCTCACTAGAGTGAGGGCTTTTAACCCAATGTTGCAATGCTGCAATTTTGGGAATAGCTCCATCTAGTGACCAGAAATGGGAAATATTATAAATTAGAATTAATTTATAATATTTCCTGACTCGTGAAAAAAATAAAAAAAATTTGAACAATGTTTAATCACCCACACACTAAATGTTTAATTAAAAAAAAAAAAACATGTTTTTCTGGCAACACATTCCCTTTAAGGCACCCTACACATCGTGTTATCGCTCTACGTTTATCTTGTACGTCGGAAAAGCTCCCGACGTACACAATAAATGTGTTCATAGGGTTCCATTATGTCCTTTTGGTCTCCGTCGGGTTAATATACTTCGGTATACCTTTGTTTTTTTAAGGTGGAATAGCGTATTTGTAGACTCTGCTTATTCCATCCTGAGAGATCCCGTAAAAACAACGTATATGGCTCCTGACAACACTATATGGACAGTAATGTCCGCATCTTCCCAATGCCGGAGTCTCCAGGCAGAGCATCACAAGCACTCTGCCCGTGGACTTTGGCCCAGGTAAAGCTCCTGACATCTCTGTTCATTTATGGACAGTGACTTCAGGAGTTTCCCCATGGCCATTCCCCAGGCAACGTATCCCATTGTATGACATATGTTTTTATATAGTTCACTGTTTTTATATCAATATCCAGGCGCTATCTACAGGGGGGAGCCTGGCGCTATCTTCATGGGGGTGTGGCACTATCTACATGGACATTGTGGCACTATATAGGGGCACTATCTACAGGGGACACTGCAGCACTAGGTACATGGGCACTATATACATGGGCACTGTTAC
This sequence comes from Rhinoderma darwinii, assembly GCF_050947455.1. Taxonomy (NCBI): domain Eukaryota; kingdom Metazoa; phylum Chordata; class Amphibia; order Anura; family Rhinodermatidae; genus Rhinoderma; species Rhinoderma darwinii. Next base: position 230,663,163 of record NC_134689.1, on the reverse strand, counting down.
TATCTGCAAGGGCACTGGCACTAGGGGCAGCTAAGGAGGCATTATACTGTATTGGGCAGCTAGGGGGGCATTATGCTGTATGGGGGAATTTGGGCATTATACTGCATGGGGGCATCTGTATGGGCATACTGCATCGTAGAATATGTGTGGGCATTATACTGTATGGGGGCATCTGTGTTGGCTTTATACTGTATGGTGGCAGCTATGGGGCATTATACTGTGTAGGGTGGACTATGGGACATAATAGTGTGTGGGGGCATTATTCTGTGTGGGGTATGAGGTTTGATGTGAGATGGCACTAAAGGGGCATGATAATGTGGGGTGGCACTATAGGGGCATGATAATGTGGGGTGGCACTATAGGGGCATGATGCTGTGGGAGAGCAGTATGGGGGCATGATAGTGTATGAGGGCACTATGGGGGCATCATACTCTGTGGGGGCAATATGGGGGGCATCATACTGTGCGGAGACACAATGATAGCATCTTACTATGTGAGGGCACTATAGTAGCATCTTATTGTGTGGGAGCACTATGGGGCATGATACTGTGTGGGGGGAATTATGGGGGCATGATCCTGTGTCCAGGCACAATGGGTGCATGATATTGTGTGGGGGGCATTATGGGGGCATGATCCTGTGTGCAAGAATTATGGGTGCATGATATTGTGTGGGTGTCACTATGAAGGCAGGATACTGTGTTGGAGCACTATGGCGGCATTATACTGTGTGGAGGCACTATGATGGCATAATACTGTGAGAGGGCACTACTAGGCATGATACTGTGTAAGGGCACTATGGGGACATGATACTGTGTGGGGTACTATGGGGACATGATACTGTTTGGGGGCACTACTGGGGCATGACACTGTCTGGGGGTGCTAAGGAGGCATCATTACTGTGTAGGGGCACAAAGGAAGTATCATCACTGTGTGGGGGCACTATTACTGTTGCCATACAAACAGGGCACTATAAAAATCCGTGGGGCACAAAGGAGCAATATTACTGTCTGTTACCTAAAGTTGGGCACAATTACTGCGCTGCATGAGTTGACCCTCTTTGCGATTGTTGAAAGTTAGGTGGTATGCAATATTACAGGATAATATGTATGCCCCTGTTAATAGGATGGTGAAGGGAAAAGGGAATTAATGAAATAATACCCATTGCTCTAGGGTGGTTAAGAGCTCAGTTATTGTGCAGCTGCAGAAGTGGAGCCCTTGCTATAACTGACAACCGAGGTCTCCTATGAGAAAGCAGATGTGGTTTAAAACTTCATATCTGTTAAGAGAGTTGCTTCTGTAATGGCTGCTTAAAATGGGGGTTGGCAGCCATATATGAACAATATATTACACATTTGAAGCGGGAATAGTTATGTTCCATTATGAGACTACTTACCTATAGTATATTGTAAATAAATTTATTGGTACTTTGATAAAAAGTCAAAATTCTTTCAAAATCAAAGAAATGTCTTAGCGAGTCCAGCCCTTTGCTAGAGTTACCGAAGCCATCAAATAACACCATTCATTTTAATCAAGATTTCAACTGATAAACCATCACAAATTAGTTGTGTTAAGAATAAATTTGGTTGATATATAATCTATATGTTTGTTGTAGAAAAATAGATGACATCCCACAACTCTTTATCTTCAATGTTGAAAAAAAATAAAAAAAAAATAAATAACATAACTGGAAATTTACACTACTTTGTTACATTGGTGAATTTGTGCCTTTGTCTCATGCTGGAGATAATAGTTCTTCAAATATTCAAGTGATTGCCTGTACGTGTTGTCTGGCACTATCCTAATGGATGCGGTCATTGGAGAACTAGCATGCTAGAGAATTTAACGCTGGTAAAAATAAATGCAGTCAAGAATTATGACATGTATTGATCTGGCAAAAATGTCAATTAAACGGTTGTCTCATGAAGGCAAAACCTGTTTGTATGCCCTATTAGATGACATAGTGAAAGTCTCTGCTTAGAGCCGCCCTCTATGAACCAGATCGGAAAACCACTCTGTAAGACCAGCTCCCATACTGTCAGGCTCAAGCTATCTATGTATTGTTTCCAAAGGTTTTGCCTTTCAATACCACATTTTCCCTGCAGCCGCTGCTGCAGGGGAAATGCCTGCCTGGCCACGTCTTCCCCCAGCAAAACCAGCTGTTTGCTGAAGGTGCCAGGAGACGGATTGGTGTCTCCGTTATGAAAGGTGATATCTATGATGAAGTAACCCCTTTAATTTGAACTTTTAGTGACAGCCAGGTATAAAAATGTTGTCAATAGATATGTTAACCAGTCAATAAATGCTAAGTCTAGTAAAGTAGGGAGGCATTAGGCATGGTCAAGGTTTGTAGGTCTCCGCAGGGATTCTATGTATGGCCTATGACTTGTCAGTGCGTAGCTGTTTTCGGTGGAAACAGTGGTGTTAATGGATAAAGATGGCAAGCTCTTGCTTGGTTGGTTCTCTTTCAATCCCAATATTTTCCTGATAGAAACTCAATTTCCCCCTAGGATATTTGCTTACATTTTGGGATGCAAAGTTCTGTTAAAAAAAGTGTATACATATTTTAAGATTGATGAAAAGTAATTGTTAAAAGTAAATCATAACTATTGAACATTTTGGATGGCCAGTTTTTTATTTATACCTTCTGTATACTAGCCACAAGGAGCACCTTCAGCAATCGCATTATTATTCAGTGATGCTAGTAACAGGGATGAGCGCTTTGACAATCTCAAAGTTTTTTATGAAATGTCACCATTAATAAATTAAATATATGTCGTAAAAGGTGTGTGGATCTCATAAACGTCTCTGCAAAATGTCAAATGGCTGCACAGGTAAAGTCAGGATAGACAAAGAAAGAAAGAAATATGTAGCTCAGCTTAGTGTGTCAATGCCTCAGGTTTTAATGTCTTACCAGTCAATGCTTTTCAGGTTTTAATGTGTTACGTCTGCTTATTTGTGACTGCGGTGCAAGAAACAATAGCTGCCCCACTTGTGATTTGCAAGAAAAAAGAGCAGCGTTCAGTGATTCGTTTTTTGTGTCTAGTGACGATATTTATCAAAGACATTGTTTACAGTATGGAGAAAGTGTTTTATCGAGAAGAAATCTGTATTAATTGATAGAGGAGTTCAAGGAAGGTCACACAAGTGTCAGCCATGAAGGAGGAGCTGGACACCCATCCACGTTCACGACTGATGACAACATTGGATAGACTATCACCTGTTTGGTGCCCTGAAAAAAATCCCTACGTGGAGGAAGATCCTTGTCTGATGAAGAGGTGAAGACAGTGGTGCATTCGTGGCTCGCAGCCCAGCCTAAAACATTTTTTAATGTGGGAATACGTAAGCTTGTGGACAGATGGATAAAGTGTATTGAAAAGAAGGGTATTTGGTATTTGTCTTTTCTGAAAGTTAATTAACATAAATTCTACAGCCATAATGCAGATATATGCAAACTGCACTGTCGGATCTCTATGATGTTTAATATTAAAAAAATGGACCAAAAATTATCTTTTTTGGGGGAGTAGCAACATGTTTGGTGTTATTTAAAGAAAACATTTATATATATATATATATATATATATATATATATATATATATATATATATATATATAGATAGATATATATATATATATATATATATATATATGTATGTGTGTGTGTGTGTGTGTATGTATATATATATATATTGTAATGACAGGGGTGGGGAGACAGACAAGTGAGCCCTAATCTACCCGCCACTCAGTCCCTGCCTACTTGCAACGACCCGCCCTAGGCGACGGGGTACAACTGGGCGACGGTCCCTACGCTCAATAAGTGCACGACAGACAAACAGACAATGGTACACAGAGCTAGGGGGAGAAAGGGGCAGTTGCCCACGGCAACACCGTGAGCAACAAGAGAAGTGAACAAGCCGAGTCAAACCAGGAGAGTACGAGGTGCCAAACGCAGAGCAGAAGAGTAGTGAACAAGCCGAGTCAAACCAGGAGTGTACGAGGTACCAAACGCAGAGCAGGAGAGTAGTCAGCAAACCGGGGTCAATATGAAGCAAGGACAATAGTACAAGAAGCTGCAGCAGGGCCAGGAAACCAAACGAGAAGAATCACAAGCAAAGGAGGAACAGGAAAGGCAGGTATAAATAGACAGAGGGCGGAAGCTAGCTCCGTCTGGCCAGGCTGTGATAGGTTCTCCCACCTAAGCCTGCCACCCTGAGTGGTGGAAGATGGAGTCAGTCTCACAGACATAGAAGCAGGTGCAGACTGATTATCTATGGGCGTTAACCCCTAAGCTGTGCCTGGCAGATCCTTTACATATACAGAGAGAGATCCAAAAAACAGGCCACATCTCTGACCGGTGCTGCTGGATTTTTTCATTTATATATATATATATATATATATATATATATATATATATATATATATATATATATAGTATACACTACCGTTCAAAAGTTTATGGTCACTTAGAAATTTCCTTATTTTTTAAAGAAAAGCACAGTTTTTTTCAATGAAGATAACATTAAATTAATCAGAAATACACTCTATACATTGTTAATATGGTAAATGACTATTCTAGCTGCAAACGTCTGGTTTTTAATGCAATATCTACATAGGTGTATAGAGCCCCATTTCAAGCAACCATCACTCCGTGTTCTAATGGTACATTGTGTTTGCTGACTGTGTTAGAAGGCTAATGGATGATTAGAAAACACTTGAAAACCCTTGTGCAATTATGTTAGCGCCGCTGTAAACAGTTTTGCTGTTTAGAGGATCTATAAACAAGACTTTCCTTTGAGCTAGTTGAGAATCTGGAGCATTACATTTGTGGGTTCGATTAAACTCTCAAAATGGCTAGAAAAATAGAGCTTTCATGTGAAACTCGACAGTCTATTCTTGTTCTTAGAAATGAAGGCTATTCCATGCGAGAAATTGCCAAGAAACTGAAGATTTCCTACAACGGTGTGTACTACTCCCTTCAGAGGACAGCACAAACAGGCTCTAACCAGAGTAGAAGGAGAAGTGGGAGGCCCCGCTGCATAACTGAGCAACAAGACAAGTACATTAGAGTCTCTAGTTTGAGAAATAGACGCCTCGCAGGTCCTCACCTGGCAGCTTCATTAAATAGTACCCGCAAAACGCCAGTGTCAACGTCTACAGTGAAGAGGCGACTCCGGGATGCTGGCCTTCAGGGCAGAGTGGCAAAGAAAAAGCCATATCTGAGACTGGCTAATAAAAGGAAAAGATTAATATGGGAAAAAGCACACAGACATTGGACAGAGGAAGATTGGAAAAAAGTGTTATGGACAGACGAATCGAAGTTTGAGGTGTTTGGATCACACAGAAGAACATTTGTGAGACGCAGAACAACTGAAAAGATGCTGGAAGAGTGCCTGACGCCATCTGTCAAGCATGGTGGAGGTAATGTGATGGTCTGGGGTTGCTTTGGTGCTGGTAAAGTGGGAGATTTGTACAAGGTAAAAGGGATTTTGAATAAGGAAGGCTATCACTCCATTTTGCAACGTCATGCCATACCCTGTGGACAGTGCTTGATTGGAGCCAATTTCATCCTACAACAGGACAATGACCCAAAGCACACCTCCAAATTATGCAAGAACTATTTAGGGAAGAAGCAGGCAGCTGGTATTCTATCTGTAATGGAGTGGCCAGCGCAGTCACCAGATCTCAACCCCATAGAGCTGTTGTGGGAGCAGCTTGACCGTATGGTACGCAAGAAGTGCCCATCAAGCCAATCCAACTTGTGGGAGGGGCTTCTGGAAGCATGGCGTGAAATTTCTCCCGATTACCTCAGCAAATTAACAGCTAGAATGCCAAAGGTCTGCAATGCTGTAATTGCTTCAAATGGAGCATTCTTTGACGAAAGCAAAGTTTGAAGGAGAAAATTATTATTTGAAATAAAAATCATTATTTCTAACCTTGTCAATGTCTTGACTATATTTTCTAGTCATTTTTCAACTCATTTGATAAATATAAGTGTGAGTTTTCATGGAAAACACAAAATTGTCTGGGTGACCCCAAACTTTTGAACGGTAGTGTACTTATGTATATCTAAATATTTTCTTTAAATAACACCAAACATGTTGCTACTCCCAAAAAAAGATAATTTTTGGACGATTTTATAAATTTATAAATTTTAAAAAGCATAAAACATCCAACAGAGTAGTGTGTTTTTAAACAGGCTGTTAGTTACCACCAACTACCACCCACAAAGCCATATATGTTGCTAATGCTGTCTTGGCATTGAAGAACTTGAAAGGGGCTGGATACAGTTCTAGAAGACCTCAGAATGTCATACTTAACTTTTATGGGCAATTAGTGCACTTTTAAAGAGGCTCTGTCACCAGTTTAATACTTCTCTATCTCCTACCTAATCTAATTAACGCTTTGATGTAGATCACTACTGTTTTTAAAAAAAATAAAAAACCGTTTATTGACAAAGTTCTGATCATTTTTAGGTTTATGCTCATTTTTTCTAAATACCCAACTCGGCGTTTTTGTTTTTTTCGTTGTGAAGAAAAGTGTATGACGCTGACCAATCAGCATCATACACTTCTCTTCATTCCAGCCCAGTTTATTCACAGCACAGCGCGATCTCGCGAGAATAGGCTGTGACGTGACTTCCTCATGCAGGTTCTTCACCGGAGCAACGGGAGAATGACCAGACATCGCCTCCAGCCTTATGCTCCTCAGCAGCAGTCTTGGCATGGCTGAAGACGATGTCTGGTCATTCTCCCGTCGCTCCGGTGAAAGAACTGCGGGAGGAAGTCACATCACAGCGTGATCTCGCGAGATCACGCTGTGCTGTGAATAAAGATGGGCATGAATGAAGAGACGTGTATGACGCTGATTGGTCAGCGTCATAGATTTTTCTTCGTAACGCCCACTTGGTGAAATGAAAATAAACACTCAGTTGGGCATTTAGAAAAAATTTGCATAAATCTAAAAACGATAAGAACTTTGTCAATAATAAACAGTTTTTAAAATAAAACAAAAAAAACAGTAGCTATACTACATCATACCGTTTATTAGATTAGGTAGGAGAATTATTAAACTGGTGACAGAGCCTCTTTAAGATGCAATTAATTCATTCAGACAGAATCAAATCTGACAGCCAGTTCGACCGAATCGGACTCAAACAAAATTTCATTAAATTCGCTTATCTCGCTTGTCTGGCTCTTCAGTGTCTTTTTTTTTTTAAAAGGCTTTATTGCAATATATGCGTTCTCTGAGCAGCTGATGCAGATCTTCTGCCTGTCTTTCAAATGTATCCAGTCCCGAGCAAATCCTTTTGATTAGGTGCTTTATGGGAGTATTTTTCACGGAGAAGAGCGTTGACCACCGTGTTAATCCTAATGATGTCCAAATGGATGTACACTAGGTGGTCCACCTGAAACAGAATATCCAAGTCCATGTTAGCTCTACCCATTTTGTGTGTTGGTCTAATATTCCAGTTGTTGATCTCAAGGAAGTTCATGAATATTTCCAACTCCTCCTTGGTGCCCTGCCAAATCATTAAGACATCGTCTGTATACTGACCACAGGACTATACTGCATAACACCTTTAGACTATATTATATGAATTTTTGTCATCTGTTGTAATTCATTATAAGGGTAAATGTTTTTCATGAATTTGTGTGTCACCATTTTTTGTATATACATTTTTTTGGGTATTTTTATTTATTGTTACCACCTAGGGGAGCTTTTCACACTCTTACTATAAATATATTTTTATTTCACCCTCACTTTCTAACCACTATGAATTATAATGTTTATATTATTACCAAGGATGTATCCATGTAACCTTTAACTTATGTATTAAATGATTTGTCTATTTTCTTAACATTTCATCTGATTACTAAGTTTACGTATAGCCTGGTGTATGGATGAGGTATATGTGTGCCACCATAACAGATGGATACCTTGCATCTTAATGGCAGGCATGGGAAAGAAAGGAATCTTATTTCTCCTGGCTCATTACCAGTTCTTCCTTCCTACTTCAAAGGCTAGCTCTTAATTTTATAAATGCACAATTGAAGTAGGTCTTTATTAATGTGCCCAACAGAAGTCTAGGCTACAGCATGATGGTCAGTACTGTGAGTAGTCTCAATATATAGCCAATGGTGTTACATTACACAACTCTACTACAACAGAAGGTGCCTGTGTGAACAATAACAGCTGGGGATTATAACCTTTTCACACCAATCCATTATTATGTTAATCTGCAGTAAATCTCAAATCTGCACCTTTTTCCACCAACTTTATCATGAGTTGTTACCTAGCCATTTGCACATTGTTCTTGTGCTTTATTTTCTTAAGATGTTTTTAAATGTAATTTCATGAGGGTTTTTTTTTTTAATAAAGTATTATTTTTTCTATTTGTGACATGCTGCCTGTACGCTTGTCCTATGTTCCAGGGTGCTCTAAAGAGGATGGTGGCAGAATCTTTAACTCCTTAACGCCGAAGGACGGATATATCCGTCCTCAGCAGCTGCTAGTTCGCGCAGGAGGATGGATATATCCGTCCTGTGATGGCGCGGGTACTGACACTGTACCCACGCGATCAGCGGCAGGAGCACGGCTGTTATACACAGCCTGGCTCCTGCTGCAACTGCCGGAATCGAAGCGCGCGCCGATTCCGGCAGTTTAACCCATTAAATGCCACTGTCAATAGTGACAGCGGCATTTAATGTGTTTGACAGAGGGGGGAGCTCCCTCTGTCACCCGATCCGCGCCCCCGCAAACAAATCGCGGGTCGCCGTCGGGTTTCCATGACAGCCGGGGGTCTAACAAAGACCCCCAGGTCTGCCTTCAGCATCTGCCTGTTAGGCGATGCCAGAGGCATGACCTAACAGGTTGCCTGTCAGTTTTACACTGACAGGCAATAATGCTTTGGTATACGAAGTATACCAAAGCATTATATATGCGATCGGCACATCGCATAGTGAAGTCCCCTGGTGGGACTAAAAAAAAAAAAATGTAAAACAGTTAAATAAAGTTTGTGAAAAAAATAAATAAATAATTACAGTCAAAGTCAAATAAAACTACTTTTTTGGCCCAAAAAGTGGTTTTATTTAGTAAAACGGTCAAAACAAATCACACATACACATATATGGTATCCCCGCGTTCGTAACAACTTGACCAATAAAATGAACATATTAATTAAACCGCCGGATGAACGGCGTCCAAAGAAAATGCAAAAAACAACGTCAAAATTCTCTCTTTTCTCCCATTCCCCCCATAAAAAATAAAATAAAAGTTAATCTATAAGTCCTATGTACCCCAAAATAGTACTAATAAAAACGACACATTGTCCCGCAAAAATCTAGCCCACGTACGGCCACATCGACGGAAAAATAAAAACGTTACGGCTCTTGGAACGCGGCGATGCAAAAACAAGTAATTTTTTTCTAAAAGGGTTTTTATTGTGCAAACATAGAAAAAACATATAAAACCTCTACATATTTGGTATCCCCTTAATCGTGCCGACCCATACAATAAAGTTAACATGTTATTTACGCTGCATAGTAAACGGCGTAAATTTATAACGTGAAAATTAATGCTGGAATAGCTGCTTATTTTCAATTCTCTCCTAAAATAAAGTTAATAAAAGTTAATCAATATGTTATTAGCATCTAAAAATTGTACAATTACAAAATACAACTCGTCCCGCAAAAAAAAAAGCCCTTATACGGCTATGTCGACGGAATAAAAAAAGAGTTACGACTCTTGGAATGCGACCGTGAAAAAACAAAAAATAATCCTTGGTCATTAACGTGCAAAATGGCCTGGTCATTAAGGGATTAAATATGAATTCAAAATGTATTGTAAAATGTAAATTATTGGGATGGATAACTTCCTGCAAAGAAGTTTCCCTGTAAAAACAGTTAGATTCTTATTTTGTCACATATGAAAATGATTAAATAAGAGCTAAATGATAATTGCCACGATTTGAGCCCAGATACTCCTTTGTCCCAGTCAGGGGCTCTTCTCTTTAAGCCACCTGAAATGTTGGACAGCTCCACTGCTGAATCTATTGTCCAGGTTCACTTGATTTCTGCCTCTTTGGATTCCTTGCCTTCATTGCTTTCACCCTTTTTTGCTTCCTATAAAAGTATTGCCCTTATACTTTGTCGTGGAAGTCAATGGCTCAAAATATATTAGACTGAAATTTTGACGAGTGTTCCAACAGACCCTCATGCCAGGCACTTTATCCAGCATCCTAATCAGGATATTTCATACCGATATATATTGAGAGAGGAGAAATAACACACAGACGCTGCTGGTATGCTCAAAATACTCCTCTGGGGGTTTATTACCAAACTCAATTATAATAATATCATTCAAATGGGGTGTAGACTTGAGGTTAAACAATCAGAGGCAATGTGACAATATTTCTTATTCAGCCAATAACAGACATACGATACATTGCAGATACAGCATTATAATTCTTCACACATGAGGTTTACAGGTATCTTATCTCTCTTGGCAAGAATATTCCTGTAAGATGGGGGAGGCATTCCCACAAGCATATTTGCCGCCCTCCTATCTCACTCCCTTTCCCTTCTCGGCAAGCTTCGTATGGGAAACAAGGTCAAAGATAACTAACTAAGAAACATACAAAATCAACATTGATATACTTATCTTAAAGGAACAATGACTTTCTTATTCACTACAAAAGAACCAAGATGGGAACTCCAGACAAGATGGCTGCTGCAAGAAATTAAATCATTTAAACATTGTTTTAATCACTTTCACATCATGTACACAATACAAAATGGAGAATACATATCTTAGTAATTTGGCATCCTGCTTGGTAATTCATAATGCAATTTAATACAGAGAATATAAGCAAATAAACCCTCCTTCACAACTTCCTGACTATTGAGCTTCCTGCCTGGAGTCTAGTTCCTTGCTGACACTCTACAAACTGTTGTTGCTCATTTGTGTACCGAACATAGATTTTTTCCCCATCCCGTTTCTGCCTCATGCTATAACCTGTTAAAGCTTATCTGTGTGCCAAACCTGTACTGTTGCTTAACTACTCTTGCTAATAGCACCCTGATCACTTCAGCCACTGGACTTCCAGTGACAATAATATATACAAAAAACTCCAACAGATGTGGCTCAAGGTTTTGAGCATCTCACGGTGTAAGCTCTGAAAAGTCATCCACATAGACGGAGCCATCCACACAGCAGCAGTAAAATCTCCAAAGAAGGCCAACTTACTCAGGGTCCTAAGGAGAAGATAGAGAGCGAGACAGATGCTGTTATTCGTGGGGCATTTTGGGTGGTAGTAGTTGGGGCAAAATAGCTAGTATACATGGAGGCATTGTGGCTCATGAAGGAGTCGTTTAGCTGACGATAATGGATACATTGTAGCTAGACCAAAGGGAAAGCTCTATGTCTGGTATTCAGGGGAGGTACTGTGGCTGTTGTTATGGGGCACTTTGGCTGTCACTGTTATGAAGGCATTTTGGCTCATAGTATGTTTCAGAGGGGGTAACATTCTGCATTGTTTGCTTCAGGCACAAAAAAGCGCTTGTCCCTGAACCCTGAAAAAGAGTATCAAGGCACAGGAATAAAATACTTTAATGAAGACCATTGTAATATTTGTAATATTCCCTTGCACGTATAGTACATAGCTGTGTGTATCTGCTTTCTTTAAAACAATTACATGTGTAATGTACAATAATTTAAATTCAGGATCAATAAGACTGATTTTTTTTTATGGTTTTATGGAAAAAGATTATCATGAAAAATTGTATTTATGTATTAACTTACAAGGGATGATGAGACCGCCTTAGAATTCATTATGTCTATTTGTGACATTCAATCTGCTTTTTCAAAACAAGCAGACACAGAAATGCCAGACAAGCTCCAATACCTTTCACAGTCTAACACCTCGGCACATCATACAGTTTGTTTATAATATGCCTCAAAAAGGACATTTATGGAGGCAATTGGAAAACATGGTGTGTCTCTGCATTCCAATTATGTTCCAGGAAATGTGAGCATTTCTTTACAAATTATTAACTATTTTTAGAGATTCTCAGGAAGGACAATTTGCATATGTTTGTTAGTTGAATGTTCTAGGAATTGTCACTACTTCATTGTGTTTTTGTTTTATTACTTTTGGGAAGTCATCAATTAGTTCAGTTATTATTAGCTCTAACTTTCTAGATCCCATATTTGGTGCAACTTAATAGGAATCAGATGGCAAGATAAACAGCCTTGTCACCCAAGACAGAACTGGCAAATTGGTCACTCACTATTCAGCAGTATCCAATTAATTATTCTTTGCTTTATATGTATCTACACTTCTAATTGTTTCTTTTGTTTTTTTTAATTGCTATAAGCTTACCGAAAGATGTTAACCTCTAATCACATAGCCTCTGAGTACACTGAAGCAAAATATTGAATTACGGCTGAACGAAAGTCTTAACTACAGTGACCCAAAGAGTTTATATCGTTTTTAATTGATGTATATGTCGGGGGTATATGGGCCATTGAATTTCTGTCTCGCTACTCGATTGAAAAAATTCACAGTCATCAAGCACCTTCATCTATTTGGGCGTAAACTCAGATATACATTTTTTTGGAAAAAGGTGAGAAACCAATCCAAGAGGACACATTGGATGACACTCCTGACACTGTGGCATTACAGATGATGTCAGAAGTGGAAATGGAAGCCATTAGAGATTTAGAAGAACTCTCTCTGGAAAATACCAATACCGGAGGGTCTGAAAGTTTAGGATTTGAGACTAGAAAACTACTAAAGCCCAAATCTACAACTATGCCATCTTTAGATACATGCCCAGCAGTTAAGGTCTTTGTGGAGTTAGTGAGTAAAGACATCCTCTTGCTTCCTAATCATACAATACAGGATAATATTCAATCAGAAGAACAAAGACCGATTAAAGAACTTCGAACATGGGAGGATGTTGTGTACAAACAGTCCGATAAAGGCGGTAATGTAGTCATCTGGCCCAAGGACAAATATGTGCATGAGGCCAAGGGACAACTGCTGGACAAAAACTGTTATAGACCTTTGTGGAGAGATCCCGCAGTGCAATTTGTACAGGAGTATAACACAATGGTGGAAGAGAGGTTTAGCTCAAAAGCATTTACTCTCAATGAAAATACTTTTTGCCCCAGAGTTGCAACCTTTTACATGCTTCCTCGGATCCATAACAATAGTGACAATCCACCTGGTAGGCCTATTGTCTCTGGTGTAGGAAACCTTACGGAAAAATGTGGTTGGGTCGAGAACTTAAAGGGAATGTGTTGCCAGAAAAACATGTTTTTTTTTTTAATTAAACATTTAGTGTGTAGGTGATTACACATTGTTCAAATTTTTTTTATTTTTTTTCACGAGTCAGGAAATATTATAAATTAGATTCTAATTTATAATATTTCCCATTGCTGGTCACTAGATGGAGCTATTCCCAAAATTGCAGCATTGCAAAATTGGGTAAAAAGCCCTCGCTCTAGTGAGCTCTCAGCATCCCCCCCTCCTTTATCCTGGCTAGTGCCGGGATAAACGAGGGGTTTAAACGGTCTAACCTCCTACACTGTGTGTCGCCATTTTTTGAGCTAACACACAGTGTAGAAGGTTAACATACAGTAGTAAACGTACACAAACACGAACATACATTGAAATCTCTTACCTGCTCCTGCCGCCGCGGCTCCCTCCGGCCCGTCCGCTCTGTCTGCTGCCGCTGGTCCAAGTGCACAAGTCCGGAAGCCGCGACCGGAAGTAGTAATCTTACTGTCCGGCCGCGACTTCCGGTCCACAGGAAAATGGCGCCGGACGGCGCCAATTTCAAATTGGACTGTGTGGGAGCGGCGCATGCGCAGTTCCCACACAGACGGCGTACACAGAAGTGGATGGGACGGGAGCCGTTCGCAGTCCCTATGGGACTGTGGCTGCCGTATTCCATGTCTGTATGTGTCGTTAATCGACACATACAGAAATGGAACAAAAAATGGCAGCCCCCATAGGGAAGAAAAAGTGTAAAAATAAGAAAAAGTAAAACACAAACACACAAATAAATATAAACGTTTTTAATAAAGCACTAACATCTTTAACATATGAAAAATAAATTTGTGATGACACTGTTCCTTTAAAGGTGTTGTTTACCAGCTTCCTTCCTTACGCAGAGACACCATTCAAATTTTGAAAGAAGTAGATGGCCTCAACTTAAGCCAGGACAAAATATTGGTGACTTATGATGTCGAGAGTCTCTATATGAGCATCGATCATTCCAGAAGCTGTGCGGCAGTAGAAATGATTTGTTCCAGAAATGAGTAATACAGCCCATTCCCAAAAATTTTTGTTCTTCGTATCTTACATTTATTTTGACACGCAACTACTTTCTGTTCGATGGCCATTTTTATTTGCAGGGGCAGGGCACATCCATGGGAGCTGCAGTGGCCCCAACCTTTGCAAATATCTACCTGGGATGGTAGGAAGAGGAGATGGTTTTTAACGACCGTATGAAAGAATTTAATGATAATTTTAGCCTGTGGCGCCATTATATAGACGATATTCTGAGTGTGGGGTGGTACTGTTTCATAATTACAAGAATTTATTAGTTTTTGGAATAATAATGAATTCAATTTTAAATTGACGTTGGTTTTTGACCACCATTCGATCACTTTTCTGGACATCAGAATATATACGGATGTCAAGGGAGAGATAAACACTGACCTTTAACCCTTTCAGGACCAAGCTCATTTTGAGCCTTGGGGACCAGCCCCATTTTTTCAAATCTGACGTGTCATTTTATGTGGTAATAACTCTGGAATGCTTTTGCCTATCCAAGCGATTCTGAGATTGTTTTCTCGTGACATATTGTACTTTATGATAGTGGAACAATTTGGTCAATAGATTCATTGCTTATTTGTGAAAAACACTAAAATGTAAAGAAAATTTGCACAATTTTTCTAATTTTATATGTATCTACTTGTAAAACAGATAGTAATACCACACACAATTGTTGCTAATTAACATCCCCCATATGTCTACTTTATATTTGCATAATTTTTTGAACATTATTTACCTTTTCTAGGGCATTACAAGGCTTAGAACTTTGGCAGCAATTTCTGTAATTTTCAAGAAAATTTCAAAAGGCTATTTTTCAAGGACAAGTTCAATTCTGAAGTGGCTTTGAGGGCCTCATGTACTAGATAGACCCAATAAATCACCCCATTTTAAAAACTGCACCCCTGAAAGTATTCAAAACAGCATTCAGAAAGTGTTTTAACCATTTAGGCGTCTCACAGGAATTAAAGCAAAGTAGAGGTGAAATTTACAAATTTCATTTTTTTTGCCGAAATTTATTTGTAATAAAAAAATTCTGTAACACAAAAGTTTTTACCAGAGAAATACAACTCAATATTTATTGCCCAGATTCTGCAGTTTTTAGAAATATCCAACATGTGGCCCTAGTGTGGTAATGGACTGAAGCACCGGCCTCAGAAGCAAAGGAGCACCTAGAGTATTTTGGGCCTCCTTTTTTTTTAGAATATATTTTAGGCACCATGTCAGGTTTGAAGAGGTCTTGCGGTGCCAAAACAGTGGAAACTCCCCAAAAGTTACATCATTTTGGAAACTACACACCTCAAGGAATTTATCTAGGGGTATAGTTAGAATCTTGTCCCCACAGTTATTTTGCTATATTTATTGGAGTTTGTCTGTGAAAATGAAAATCTCCTTTTTTTCTGAAAAAATGTTTTTTAATTTTTACAAGGAATGTAGAATAAAAAGCACCCCAAAACTTGTAAAGCTATTTCTCCCAATTGTGGCAATACCCCATATGTGGTAATAAACTGCTGTTTGGACCCACGGCAGCGCTCAGAAGGGAGGGAGCAGCATGTGGCTTTTGGAGCGCAGATTTTGCTTGGTAATAGTTCGGTTTGGCGTTTTGCTGGTAATCCAGTTTATAATGTGGGTTCATATGTACTGGGCAGAGTACATCAGGGCATAATAAGAGGGTATAATAATGGGGTAAATAAATAATAATTCATAGATATGTGGCCGGTGTCGCACTGATAAATGGTGCACAATCTTATCCGCTTTTGGAACGCTCTACACAATTTCTGTCGCTATATTCTGATTGTCCGAACTTTTTAATTTTTTCGCCACCGGAGCTGTTCCGTTACAATCTGTAGTTTTCATTGGTACAATTTTAGGGTACATCACTTTTTATTATATTTTTTGGCAGGCAAAGTGACAAAAAAACATACATTTTGACAATGTTTTTTGTCCTTTTTTTTATTTATTTATTTTTTTACAGTTTTCACTGTGCGCTATAAATGTCATTTTACTTTATTCTGCGGGTCGATATGATTATGGCGATACCATATGTATATAGTTTTTTTTATGTTTTGTGGCGTTTGCAAAATCAAATCACTTTTCTTTAAAAATAATTTATTTTTTGTGTCACCATATTCTGAGAGCCATAACTTTTTTATTTTTAAGTCGTAAGGGCTTGTTTTTTGCAGGACAGGTTGTAGTTTTTATTGGTACTATTTTGGGGTACATGCCACTTTTTCATCACTTTTATTCTATATTTTGGGAGGGATGATGACCAAAAAAATAGTGATGCTGGCATTGGTTTTTTTTTTTGCGGTGTTCACCGTGCGGGACAAATAATATTATAGTTTTATAGTTTGGGTCGTTACGAACGCGGTGATACCAAATATGTGTACTTTTTTTACTTTTTAATTTTTTTTCCTATAATAAAAGACTTATAGGAAAAAAGCATTTTTTGTTTTTAAACTTTTATAAAACATTTTTGTTACTTTTTGTAAAACTTTTTTTACTTTTAGACCTGCAGCACTGATAGCTGCTATAATACATTACACTACCTATGCAGTGTAACGTGTTATAAACTGTCAGTGTGAGGCTGAGAGTCACACTGACAGGAAGCCTATGAGGACCAGCCTCTGGCTGGTCCTCATAGGCTTCCATGCATGGCAGACCCGGAGGCCATTGTATGGCCTCCGGTTTTGCCATGCAACCGACGGCAGCACCCGCAATCGGTCCCCTGGAAAGTTTGTTGTAGCAACAGACTCTCCAGTTTGTTGCTACAACAAACTTTCCCTGCGATCACATGATCGGGACCTGAACCAATCAGGTCCCGATCATGTCTCCGGGACCAGAGGCAGGGGTTAAAAGCGCAATCCGGGTGTCAGCACTACTCTGAGACACCTGGATCTCGCTTTTAACACCCACTGTGAATTCACAGAGCCCAGCAACCACCGACGTGAATTTACTGTGGGCGGTCGGGAAACAGTTAAAGAGGCTCTGTCACCAGATTATAAGTGCCCTGTCTCCTACATAATCTGATCGGCGCTGTAATGTAGATAACAGCAGTGGTTTTTATTTTGAAAAAAAATTATTTTAAAAAAAGTTATGAGCAATTTTAGATTTAGTTTCTTAATGCCCAACTGGGCGTGTTTTTACTTTTGACCAAGTGGGTGTTGTAAAGAAGTGTATGACACTGACCAATCAGTGTCATACACTTCTCATTGTTCCAGCCCAGCATGATCCACAGCACAGTGAGATTGTTCAGTGAAAGAAGCTGGGCTGGAACAATGAGAAGTGTAGGACACTGATTAGTCACTGATTGGTCAGCCTCATACACTTCTTTACAACACCCACTTGGTCAAAAGTATAAACACGCCCAGTTGGGCATTAAGAAACTAAATCTAAAATTGCTCATAACTTTCTCAAAAATGATCGTTTTTCAAAATAAAAACCAGTGCTGTTATCTACATTACAGCGCCAATCAGATTATGTAGGAGATAGAGCACTTATAATGTGGTAAGAGAGCCTCTTTAAAATTGGTGATCATATTCTCTGTAGCTGAACCAATCGGTTCGGCTGTCAAAGAACAGATTGCTGGGGAGCCGAGGACACTGACACCGCTGGCGTCAGTGCGATCTCCACAGCGCTATGCTGGAAAAAGCAGAGATCTGCAGATTCACGTCCTCGCTGCACGGGCTATATGTGAATAGGACATGAATCTACAGATTGTCGGCATGAAAGAGTTAAAAAAATGAAACCTCTACAAATAGTTTATGGGATGCCAGTAGTTCACTCCATCTCACTCCATCAGTACAATCAGGGAGATTTCCAAAGGGGAGTACCTATGACTAAAGCGAAATTGCTCGACTTTCTGTGTCTTCAAACAAAGAGCTCTGGAATTAAAATCCAGACTCCAAATGAGGAATTATTTAAACAGGAGTATCAAAGAGGCATATAATTTAGCCTTAAGAACTAATCGAGAAGATCTGTTAACTCCCAGGAGGAAAGGTGAAGACTTCAAAACAGACTTGTATCTGAACAATATCTTGGGAGACAAGAGTCCCTTCGGGCTATCAAAAAGGAAAAAGTATATCTAATCTTCTTGTTTCTAGTATTTTTTCCCGTAAGGACACTAATGGAACAACTATAACTCCAGGATTCTTTCCATGAAAATTATGTAAGGCCTGTAGATTTCTTAGAACCACTAAAGAGATTCAATATGGCTTTGGGAAAAAATTTACTATTAGGGATCATATTAGATGCACATCAGAAGGTGTAATTTTTTGCCTAGAATGCCCTTGCGGCCTTAGATATTTAGGCAAGACCATAAGAGAACTGAGTATTCGAATTAGGGAGCACATTAGCTCTATCCAACTTTGATAATAATGAGAGAGGCAGTCTAATTCGTAATAAATCTTTTACCCCACTCCAATTTCTAAGCATTATAAAAACAGACATGTAACCTAGACTGGACAAGTCTCAGAGGCCGGGCAATTGGCTAATTAAAACTGGGCATAAGGGGAGGTAATCCGAATGAGGCTTTCCTCAAGAGGGAGAGCCAATGGATTTTCCAGATTAACTACATCAATCCCCACGGCCTCAATGAGAGCTTCAATTTTGGCTGTTTTTTGTATAAGCATTATCCTCTAATCCATCTCCTTTATGATCCACTTATTCACTCTCCCATTAATTTGAGAGCTGTTGATATATCTCCCTTTATTACAATGTGTCAGGTGCCTGTCCCCACTTCTGTTATTAGAATATAAAGACTTTTGTAATTATCCATTTATCTATGTCCATTTATATTCATAACATTGAGCCATTTACAAGGCAATGTATACAACTGGCCCTGTCATCACACACTAAATATAGTATTCTTTTCATATTGATCTTATTGGCCCTTGATGCTATCAATCAATTTTACTCTATTTAAGGGCTGTCAATCTGGCAGTTGCCACCCTTAGGAGAAGCTGGAAATGCCAGCGAAACGCGCATCGGGTGTCCAGTTTTAATCAGTCTAATGATAGTTCTAAGTTCCATGCCTAACGTTACTATGCACTAACACATTATCGTCCCCCAATCCCAAAGTCCAATTGCCTCCCTCTCCCACTTCCTCCGCACTTACCATGAGTGGTGTGAGCGTGAAAAAGGAGAGCAGTGCTTACCGCTCTGTCACACAGACAGGAGTGTATCACACAGCCAGGAGCGACTCACATCGGTGAGAGCGGCTCGGCGGCTGGCACTGCTGATACAATTGCTCTGTCCTTTCCTGCTGCTCTTACATCTAACAACAGCGGTGTTGGCACAGAGCAGGAGGACAGTGTTCACCGTTTTTATTTACAGATGGGTATGGATCTCACAGTCCAGTATGGCTCTGCAGTCAGCAACTCTACACCACATTCCAAATTATTATGCAAATGTTATTTTTCACTGATTTTACTAAATAGTCGATGCAAATGACAGTCAGTATAATCTTCAAGCCATCAACCGTTGGAGTATAATGCAAATTTTATTGAACAAATCTCCTAATGATAACAGATTTTTTTTAGAAGAAAAAAACTCAAAATGCACAAATTATTATGCACAACAGAGATCAAAACATTTTAAAGGTTGTAAAGAGAACTAAAATGGTAATTTGTTGAATTTGCAGCATCACTAGGTCATATTTACAGAAATGAAAAGCTCTTTCAATAAAAAAACAAACTTAAGAGGCCAAGTTACATGTTAACATAGGACCCCTTCTTTTATATCACCTTCACAATTCTTGCATCCATTGAATTTGTGAGTATTTGGACAGTTTCTGCTTGAATATCTTTGCAGGATGTCAGAATAGCCTCCCAGAGCTTCTGTTTTGATGTAAACTGCCTCCCACCCTCATAGATATTTTGCTTGAGGATGCTCCAAAGGTTCTCAATAGGGTTGAGGTCAGGGAAACATGGGAGCCACACCATGAGTTTCTCTTCTTTTATGCCCATAGCAACCAATGACACAGAGGTATTCTTTGCAGCATGAGACGGTGCATTGTCATGCATGAAGATAATTTTGCTACGGAAGGCACGGTTCTTCTTTTTGTACCACAGAAGAAAGTGGTCAGTCATGAACTCTACGTACTTTGCAGAGGTCATTTTCACACCGTCAGGGACCCTAAAGGGGCCTACCAGCTCTCTCCCCATGATTCCAACCCAAAACATGACTCCGCCACCTCCTTGCTGACGTCGCAGCCTTGTAGGGACATGGTGGCCATTCACCAACCATCCACTACTCCATCCATCTGGACCATCCAGGGTTGCACGGCACTCATCAGTAAACAACACGGTTTGAAAATTAGTCTTCATGTATTTCTGAGCCCACTGCAACCGTTTCTGCTTGTGAGCATTGTTTAGGGGTGGCCGAATAATAGCTTTATACACACTTGCAAACCTCTGGAGGATCCTACACCTTGAGGTTCGCGGGATTCCAGAGGCACCAGCGGCTCCAAATACCTGTTTGCTGCTTTGCAATGGCATTTTAGCAGCTGCTCTCCTAATCCTATTAATTTGTCTGGCAGAAACCTTTCTCATTATGCCTTTATCTGGACTAACCCGTCTGTGCTCTGAATCAGCCACAAATCTTTTCACAGTACGATGATCACGCTTAAGTTTTCTTGAAATATCCAATGTTTTCATACCTTGTCTAAGGTATTGCACTATTTCACGCTTTTCGGCAGCAGAGCAATCCTTTTTCTTTCCCATATTGCTTGAAACCTGTGGCCTGCTTAATAATGTGGAACGTCCTTCTTAAGTCGTTTTCCTTTGATTGGGCACACCTGGCAAACTAATTATCACAGGTGTCTGAGATTGATTACAATGATCCAAAGAGCCCTAAGACACAATACCATCCATGAGTTTAATTGAAAAACTAATAATTAAATGTTTATGACACTTAAATCCAATGTGCATAATAATGTGGAACACAGTGAATACAGTCAGCCAAATTGCTGACATTTATGGTGCTTTTCAATATTCATAGGGACTCAAAATATCATGAGTGGGGACTATTGATTTATTAGATTGATGGCATAGCCACATCATACATATACTGTCTATGGCTATACATTGTTCATATGATAAATTCATGCATGTGGTATAGTCTGACACAAATTGCAACAATTATGGCTAAACAGTCAACAACATAGTTTGTGTCACGCTCTGTGGGTATGAGGACCCACTAGTCCGCACCGCCATAGCGGAGTAGCAGCTGGCCAAACAACAGTCCTAGTACAAGAGTACCTTTGATAGTCCAGACAGTAGCGGAGGCTGAGGCACAGATGAACTTGCAGGCAGATTACACCAGACGTGGTGTATAACAGCAGGCGTGACAGATGACACAACACGACTGCAACACTCTAAGGCACAGGAACAAATGTAGCACAGGATACAGGATACAGGTAGCAGGGCACGGGAACAACGGGAACAGTATAACACTAAGGGACCATTTACTAGCTAAGGCTAACATGGGTAAACACAACAATGCTCAGGCAATGAGTGAAAGGGCAGAGCCTTTTTTATATTCTAGGGGATTCATGGGCTAATTACAGATTTCACAAATGTGTGTGTACTGGCCCTTTAAGGCCGGGTGCGTGTGCGCGCGCACCCTACGGGAACCAGTGCAGAGATGCAGAATTGAGTGCCGGCGTCTCTCAGGAGGGAGATGCTGCCCTGCACTCACTCGTCCATGGCCGTTGAGGGCTAAGTTAGAACGATGGTCCGCGGCTGTGGACGTTACAGTTTGTAGCAGTACAGTTAGACATAACACATCTACAAGGGCTCATTTTTGACCCTTTACAGTGCAGAATTAGGGGTGCTCTGCACTAATACTTACTTTAGACATTTTAACAATTGTGTGTTATATAATTTAATAAAGTTTATTATTTTCTTAATATATGTTTATTTTAATTTAGCCACACACGTTTCCTCCTTTCCCTTCCCCATTAGTCATTATACTTACATATCTCTAAGAGCATAAGCAGCACCTACAGTTGGATAAAAAAAGGAAGTGGAATTACCTGGATTTATAAATTGTTTACTAATAAAATGTGGTCTGATTGTTATCTTAGTTACACTTATTGACAAACACAATCTAACTTAACTAATAGCACACAAATAGTTGTGCTGTTTATGTCTTTTATTGAGCACATTGAATAAGCATCCACAGTGCAGGGAGAAAAAGAAAGTGTACTCTATGTTAATGATTTTTCCAAGAGCTAATTGGCAAGCAGTGTTTCAATGGGTTTCACGGGTGCTTTGTGTATTAACCCCTTAATGACCGGCCTATTTTGGACCTTAATGACCAAGCTATTTTTTAAGTTTTTCAATCGTCGCATTCCAAGAGCTATAACCTTCTTATTTTTGCGTCGACATAGCTGTATAAGGTCTTGTTTTTTGCGGGACAAGTTGCACTTTTTAATAGCACCATTTTTAGGTACATATTATTTATTGATTAACTTTTATTAACTTTTTTTTGGGGGGGAATAGAAAAAAATCTGAAATTTCCCCACTCTTTTTTGCGTCCTAAATCTACGCCGTTTACCGTGTGGTATAAATAACACAATAACTTTATTCAGCGGGTTGTTACGATTGCAATGATACCAAATTTGTATAGTTTTTGTATGTTTTACTACTTTTACACAGTAAAAACGCCTTTTTTTCAAAATTATTTGTTTTTGTGTCTCCATATTTGAAGAGCCGTAACGTTTTTATTTTTTTGGCCAATGCGGTCGTATGAGGGCTTTTTTTTTGCGGGAAGACTTGTAGTTCTTATTGGTACCATTTTGGAGTAGATGCGACTTTTTGATCACTTTTTATTACATTTTTTTAAAGTCAGTATTCACAGAAAACAGCAATTTTTCCATAGTTTTTTATTATTTTTTTTACGGCGTTCACCATGCGGGTTAAATAATGTAATAGATTTATAGTCGGGGTCGTTACGGACGCGGCGATACCAAATATGTGTAACTTTTTAACTTTATTTTGTTTTTTTAATAGTAATGCATTTTGTAAGGGGAAAAGTTGGGTTTTTCCTTTTTTTCAAATTTTTTTTTTAATTAACTTTATTAAACTTTTTTTTCACTTTTTTACTAGTCCCACTAGGGGACTAGAATATGCGATTCTGCGATCGCATTTATAATACACTGCAATACTTCTGTATTGCAGTGTATTACTGCCTGGCCGTTTAACACGGACAGGCATCTGCTAGGTCATGCCTGCGGCATGATCTAGCAGGCATTCACTCCAGGCAGCCTGAGGGCCTTTATTAGACCCCTGGATGCAATTACAGACACAGACACTCGGCGATCATATCGCCGGGTGTCGGTGGGGGAGAGAGGGAGCTCCCTCCCTCTCTCCAAAACCACTCAGATGCGGTGCTCGCTATTGAGCACCGCATCTGAGGGGTTAAACGTGTGAGATCGATACTAATATCGATCTCACCCGGCAGAGCAGGGACGCTCCCAGCCCTCAGCTACCTCTAGCAGCTCAGAGCAGGGAGATCTGACAGTTCCCTGCTCTGTAAACTTATTCTGATGCCGCGACGTAAAAAGTCTATGGCATCGGAATAAGGCCCGTTAGTGACCGACGTAGAAACACGATGGGTCATTTACTAACGGGTTAAATAAGGTCACACAAACCTGGATACTGACGAATCAGATCTCCTCAAGAAAGATTGGTTAGTGCAAACATTGCATTGAGGCAAGCAACTTTGAGTTATAGAGACGCATGAAGTGGGGGAAAAGGCTACAAATGCATTGCTAATGACCTGGGAGTATATGAATCTATGATTAGACAAAATTGTCTACAAATTGAGAAAATTCAGGACTGTGGCAACTCTCCCTAGGAGTGGAAGTCCTGTAAAAACCCAAGAGCACAACAGGCAATACTGAAAGAGGTGAGGAAGAACCCAAAAGTAAGAGTAACAGCAAAAGACCAACTGAAAACTCTACAAACTGCAAAAATCTTTGCAACTGTGACCACAATTAGAAAAACACTGGACAAGAATAGTGTCTATTGAAGGACACAGCAAAGGAAGCTGCTGCAGTCCAAAAAAAACATTGAGGCCCATTTCAAGTTTGTTTGAGAGCACCTGGATGTTCCACAATGTTTCTAAAAAAGAATATTCTGTGGAAAGATGAGACAAAAGTGGGATTTTTTAGCAAAAACAAACAACGCTATTTTTTTTTAGGAAAAAGAGCACTGCACAGCAACACGAAAGCCTCATCCTAGTTGTGAAGCATGGTAAAGAGAGCATCATGGTTTGGGGCTGCTTTGCTGCGATCATTGCGGAAACAATAATTTCAAATGACCCTAAGGTGAAGAGACTTTGGGTGATGCAACAAGACAATAACCTAAAGCACATAAGTAAAATAACTAAAGAATTGTTGAAAAATAAGAAAATCTCTGTTTTCGATTTGTCAACTGTCCATAACCCTATCGAGATGCTGTGTCATGACCTGGAGAGAGCTTGCACACAAGGCATTCTAGAAATATTGATAAACTAAAACACATTTGCAGGGAGGAATGGTCCAAAATTTCTCCTCAACATTGTGCAAATCTTAACCCCTTCCCGTCGTAAACAACTTTCAGATTTAAATTTTAGTTTTTTCCTCCCCACATTCCAAAAGCCATAACTTTTTAATTTTTCCGTCTATATAGTCCTATGAGGGCTTGATTTTTGCGGCACGAGTTGTAGTTTTTCGTAGCACCATTTATTGTGCCATATAATGTACTAGGAAATGGGAAAAAATTATTTGTGGGGTAGAAAATGAATAAAACAGCGATTCCTCCATTGTTGCGCTTCGTTTTTACGGAATTCACTGTACAATTAAAACAACATGTAAACTTTATTCTACTGGTCAATGCGATTACGGCGATACCAAATATATATAGTTTTTTTCTATATTTTACTACTTTTACAAGTAAAAATCTAAGTGTAAAAAATAAAATTGATTTTGTGTCGCCAAATTCTGAGAGCCATAAAGTTTTATTTTTCCATCGATTAAGTGGTATGAGGGCTTATTTTTTGCGGGATAAGCTGTAGTTTTTAATAATACCACTTTGGTGTACATGCAACGTTTTGATCACTTTTTATTCCATTTTTTGTATGAGATGAGGTGACCAAAAAATAGTGATTCTGGCGTTTATTTTTTTTACGGCGTTCACCATGCGGGTAAAATAATGATATATTGTAATAGTTGAGACTTTTATGGATGCGGCAATACGAATTATGCTTTTTTTTTTTTTTACTATGCTCTAGGGGGAAAATGGGAACTTTAACTTTTAATATTTATAATTTTTTACATAACCAAAAACTTTATTTTACAAATTTTAACTTTTTTTTATTAGTCCCCCAAGGGGACTTCAACCAGCGATCATTGGATCGCATGATCTATATACTGTAATACTAATGTATTGCGGTATATCGTCTTTCTGACATGCTTCTTTTAAGCCCTGCCAGAGGCAGGACTTAGAGGAGCACAAAGATTGCGGACCTGGGGGCCTTCATTAGGCCCCCAGGCAGCCATAGCAACCATTGCCACCCCGCGATTGCATTGCAGGGGGCACGATGTGCTGCTAGAGTGGGTCGCCCCCTCTTTCTAAAGATTTAAATGCCGCAGTCTGTTGACCACGGCATTTAACGGGTTAAACGATATGTCTGACAGGAAGTAGCTTCTTCTTGAGTCACAATTTGACGGTAGAAGTCTGGAACAAAAATGGCAAAGCTTAATAACTACATATATAACGAATTAATTTTTAGATAGAGGTACACTTTAACCCGTTAGTGACCGGCCCATAGTCTTTTTACGTCGGTCACTAACGGGCCTTATTCTGATGCCATAGACTTTTTACGTTGCGGCATCGGAATAAGTAAACAGAGCAGGGAGCTGTCAAATCTCCCTGCTCTCAGCTGCCAGAGGCAGCTGAGGGCTGGGGGCGTCCCTGCTCTGCTCAATATCGAGCACCGCATCTGAGTGGTTTTGGAGAGAGGGAGGGAGCTCCCTCTCATCTCACTGACACCCGGCGATAAGATTGCTGAGTGTCAGTGTCTACCATGGCAGCTGGGGGCCTAATAAAGGCCCCCAGGTCTGCCTGTAATGAATGCCTGCTAGATCATGCCGCAGGCATGACCTAGCAGATGCCTGTCCGTTTTAAACGGACAGGCATAATACACTGCAATACAGAAGTATTGCAGTGTATTATAATAGCGATCGCAGAATCGCATATTAAAGTTCCCTAGTGGGACTAATAAAAATGTAAAAAAAAAAGTTTAATAAGGTTAATAAAAAAAAAATATGAAAAAAAGAATGAAAAACCCACTTTTTCCCCTTACAAACTGCTTTAGTATTAAAAAACCAAAATAAAGTAAAAAAGTTACTCATTTTTTGGTATTGCCGCGTCTGTAACGACCCCGACTATAAAGCTATTACATTACTTAACCCGCACGGTGAATGGCGTAAAAAATTAAATAAAAAAAAGATGGAAAAATTGCTGTTTTCTGTGATTAAAAAGTGATCAAAAAGTCGCATCTACTCCAAAATGGTACCAATAAAAACTACAAGTCGTCCCGCAAAAAAAAAGCTCTCATACAACCGCATCGGCAAAAAAATAAAAACGTTACGGCTCTTCAAATATGGAGACACAAAAACAAATATTTTTTTTTAAAAAGCGTTTTTATTGTGTAAAAGTAGTAAAACATACAAAAACTATACAAATTTGGTATCGTTGCAATCGTAACAACCCGCTGAATAAAGTTATTGTGTTATTTATACTACACGGTAAACGGCGTAGATTTAGGACGCAAAAAAGAGTGGAGAAATTTCAGATTTTTTTCTATTCCCCCCCCCCCAAATAAAGTTAATAAAAGTGAATCAATAAATAATATGTACCTCAAAATGGTGCTATTAAAAAATTCAACTTGTCCCGCAAAAAACAAGACCTTATACAGCTATGTCGACGCAAAAATAAAAAAGTTATAGCTCTTGGAATGCGACGATGGAAAAATAGCTTGGTCATTAATGTCTAAAATAGGCTGGTCATTAAGGGGTTAACTGAAAGTGTAAAACCTATAGTGTTGTCGTTTATGTTGTTATTATTATTATTATTATTATTATTATTATTATTATTATCCCTATCTATATTATAAAGCCCCCACCAAAGTTTGAAAATCAATTCAAATTCCAATTTAAAATAAAAAAGCAGCATCACATAGTGTTTGCATGTGTTTCTTACCTGTACACTATTTATGCTTCCTTTATTTACTGTCATCGTGGGGTTTCTACATTGTAGAAGTTATTGATTGTTATTAACATGACAGATTTGGGCAGATTTATGCAGTTATGCCCTTCTAAGCTCCACTAAGGGTAGAAAAGGTTGAATATTTACAGTGGTTATATACCTGCCAACTCTGTGCTCCTTATCCCTACATTGAACATTTGCTTAACATTGGAATGCAAAATAGTTCTCAATGTGAATGAAGGATGCATAAGACTGAGAAGGTAACACTATAAGGCTGGGTTCACACGTGGCGGAATTTCACTTAAATTCCGCTGCGGACACTCCGCAGCGTTAATCCGCAGCGGAGCCGTTTCTCCATTGACTTCCACTTTAATTTAGCAGTGTCCGTTTAGACGATACGTAAAATTCCGCTGCGGAGCATAGGCTGCGGAGCGGAATTTGGTGTCCGCAGCATGCTCTGTCTGTTGCGGAGCAGTGGCGGACTCATGGCGGAATTTCTCCATTGACTTCAATGGAGATTCTAATTTCCGCAATGAAGTCCGCAGCTGTCATGCACATGTTATGTGTGCTGCGGATGCGTCTTGCTTTTTTAACTTGACATTTCTTCATTCTGGCTGGACCTATGTATTTCTAGGTCTACAGCCAGACTGAGGAAGTCAATGGGGCTCCCGTAATGACGGGAGCGTTGCTAGGAGACGTCTGTAAATAGTCACTGTCCAGGGTGCTGAAAGAGTTAAGCGATCGACAGTGACTACCGATCCCAATATACAGCAACCTGTAAAAAAATATAAGTTCATACTTACCGAGAACTCCCTGCTTCTGTCTCCAGTCCGGCCTCCCAGGATGACGTTTCAGTCTAAGTGACGGCTGCAGCCAATCACAGGCCAAGCACAGGCTGCAGCGGTCACATGGACTGGCGCGTCATCCAGGGAGGTCGGGCTGGATGCCGAAAGAGGGACGCGTCACCAAGACAACGGCCGGTAAGTATGAAATTCGTTTACTTTCACTAGGGAAAGTGCTGTCCCTTCTCTCTATCCTGCACTGATAGGGAGAAGGGAAGCACTTTTCCCGCAGTCCGCAGCAGCTAGTCCGCATCAATTTTCTGCACATTTTGGGCAGATCCGCAGCCGTAATCCGCAACCCGGATTAGGTGCGGCATTGATGCGGACAGTTGCGGAGGAAATCCGCCACGTGTGGTCATGCCCTAACTCTGAACACATGTTGTGGCCCTGCCTACCAACGGCAGGTATTTCCCCAAAAAATTAGTTTTTAACCCTATTAAACTAGATCTGAATTTTAAGCATACTAAAAAGAGGCCCTTTATAGTTATGTTTGAATAAGCCCCTACAACATCTATAGGTCTGAATATATTTAACGAAGTTGCACACAACAGTTTTGTTGTCATACTTTTTAATTTATGCCTCTATGCTTTGTCTATACAATTACTATATGACTCCTTTGTAATTCAGTATTTGATTTGCACAATTTAAACCACAAACAAAACAATATTGTTTTAGATTTTCGTTAATTACAGTTAGTCTCGTAAAAATTTTACATTTTTATCACAATTTTGTGCTATGCATTAAAATCATAAAACTAGCTTTATTCAATAATATTCTATCATAATGATTTTTCTTTATGAGATAGGATGTAATACTACAGATTGGGTTCCAATTTTACTAGTGTTGAAATTTTTTTAATTCTGATTCTTTTTTTCCTATTGTTACATTATGTACATTCTCAGTTTCAAAGCACAACACACAAGAATATTGCTGAATCAATGAAATCTCCAGTATTCTAGAAGTTTCCTCAGCTGACAACTACAATAAACAACACTCATGGCTAATGCATAGTGTTACTGTAAATTCATGAAACAATTTGCAAGCCAAGTAGCTCCTATGAGAAAAATATAATAAAATAGATGTGTAATTCACATAAGATAAAAAATGCTGACTTGGCTCCTGACTAGTCAAATGGACTATTATTAAAAGGCTCAGTGTTTTGACGTTTTGAATAAATTGAATAGTATTTGGAAAGTTATGCATGTGAACAGCATGTTATTACACCCTCACAAAAACCTTACTCGGAATAGTCATCTGAACTTCTTTAGTTCTTTGACAATCATTCGTTCCCATTCTTGCAATTATTTCTTCATGTAAATGGAGTAAACAAGTGCTAATCGACATGATGTATTGTCGATCGGCGCTCGTTTAACGGACAAATATTCTAACTGTAAGGAACGGACCCCATACACTATACATACAGGTAAGGCCCTGTATGCATCTTCTCTGTCCCTCTGCTCTCTGGGGGAGGGGACTGTACTTAACCCCTTCCCGCTTTGGCCACTTTTGACCTCTCTGACAGAGCCTCATTTTTAAAATCTGACATGTTTCACTTTATGTGGTAATAACTTTGGAATGCTTTTACCTATCCAAGCGATTCTGAGATTGTTTTCTCATGACACATTTGACTTTATGTTACTGGCAAATTTGCTCAATACATTCAATATTTAATTGTGAAAAATACCAAAATTTAGCAAAATATTAGAAAAATTTGCATTTTTTCTAAATGCATATGTATCTACTTGTAAGACACGCAGTTATACCACACAAAATTGTTGCTAATTAACATCCCCCATATGTCTACTTTAGATTGGCATTGTTTTTTGAACATCCATTTATTTTTCTAGGATGTTACAAGGCTTAGAACTTTAGCAGCAATTACTCAGATTTTCAAGAAAAATTCAAAAGGCTATTTTTTAGGGACCAGTTCAGTTGTGAAGTGGCTTATATATTAGAAACCCCCAATAAGTCACTCCATTTTAAAAACTTTACCCCTCAAAGTATTCAAAACAGCATTTAGAAAGTTTCCTTACCCTTTAGACGTTTCACAGGAATTAAAGCAAAGTAGAGGTGAAATTTACAAATTTTTTTTTTGTTGCAGAAATTCATCTTAAATCAATTTTTTTGGTAACACAGACAGTTTTACCAGAGAAACGCAACTCAACATTTATTGCCCAGATTCTGCAGTTTTTTTAAATATCCCACCTGTGGTCCTCATGTGCTAATGGACTGAAGCACAGGCCTCAGAAGCAAAGGAACACCTAGTGGATTTTGGGCCTCCTTTTTATTAGAACATATTTTAGGCACCATGTCGGGTTTGAAGGACCCTTGCGGTGCCGAAACAGTGGAAATCCCCCAAAAGTGACCCTATTTTGAAAAAATGAGCATTTTGACCCCACTGGTTTATTTCAGAAATTATTGGAAGTAGGCCGTAAAAATGAAAATCTACATTCTTTCAAAGAAAATGTAGGTTTAGCTAATTTTTTGTGTAAACTACACCCCTTAAGGTATTTATCTAGGGGTGTAGTGAGCATGTTAACTGTCACGGTGCGGGGTGTGGACCCACTGGGGTCATGAGAAAACAATCTCAGAATCGCTTGGATAGGTAAAAGCATTCCAAAGTTATTACCACATAAAGTGAAACATGTCAGATTTTAAAAATGAGGCTCTGTCAGAGAGGTCAAAAGTGGCTGGCCAACAAGGTACAAAACAATGTCTATAGTTCTGAACGGGTACCTGAGGCAATGTAGACAGTGGCAGGGACATGACTTGACTTTCACAGCAGGTGATGCCGCGGATGCAGTGGGAAGACATGACTTGACTTTCGCAGCAGGTGACGCCGCGGATGCAGTGGGAAGACACGACTTGACTTTCGCAGCAGGTGACGCCGCGGATGCAGTAGGAAGACACGACTTGACTTTGACAGTAGGTGACGATAGCACGGGATACAGGGTACAGCAGCAGGAACGGGTAACACTGGGAACTGGAAAACACTGAGAGACCTTTAGCAAGACAAACTGGGGTATACAACAACGCTCAGGCAAGGAACCAGTGGGCAGGGCCCCTTATTATAGTCCAGCAGCCATTTGGGCTGATAATTGATGTTTGACAGCTGGACGAGTACTGGCCCTTTAAGGCCATGCACGCGATGGCGCGCGCCCTGCGGTACACAGCCCGAGGACCCGGAAGAGAGTGCCGGCGTTCCCCTGGAGGGTGCACACGCCGAGAAGAGAGGCGTCCATGGCTGGGATCGTCAAGGGGTAAGTCAGAACGACGACCCCCGGCCATGGACGTAACATTAACCCTGCAAGTGTTTTGCAGTAATTAGTGTGCACTCGATGTTGCAAAGAGAAAATTAGTTTTTTTTCCAATATATACCAATATGTGGTGCCCAGCTTGGGCCACCATGACAAGACAGCTCTCTAATTATTATGCTGTGTTTCCTGGTTTTAGAAACACCCTACATGTGGCCCTAATCTTTTGCCTGGACATTCGACCAGGCTCAGGAGTGAAAAAGTACCATGCTAAGTTGAAGCCTAATTTGGCGACTTACACAGTATTGGTTCACAATTGCAGAGGCTCTGATGTGAAATAATAAAAGAAACCATTGAGAAATTACAACATTTTGGAAACTACACCCCTGAAGGCCTTTATTAAGGGTTGCAGTGAGCATTTTCCCCCATAGGTCTTTTCCATAAATGATTGCGCTGTGGATGGTGCAAAGTAAAACATTTTTTTTCCCTAGATATGCCATTTCAGTGGCAAATATGTTGTGTCCAGCTTGTGCCACTGGAGACACACACCCTAAAAATTGTTAAAAGGGTTCTCCCGGGTATGGCGATACAGTGTGCTATTTAAACTGATGTTTGGGCACACTGTAGGTTCAGAAAGGAGGGAGCGCCATTTGACTTTTGGAGCATGGATTTTGCTTGGTAGTAGTTTTGTTTGGAGTTTTACTGGTATTTCAGTTTATAATGTGGGGGTACATGTAAGCTGGGCAGAGTACATCAGGTGCATAGTCAGGTGGTATAATAATGGGGTAAAAAAATAATAAAATAATCCATAGATGTTTGTTATGCTGTGAAGCAATCCTTTCTGCACAGGCCAGTGTCGCACTGATAAATGGTCCTTACTTATTCCCCTTTTAGTCTACACTCTGCACCTTTGCAGTTTGGGGAATTTTACTGGGAAAGTGTTGTCCTGGTATAATGTGGGCACCCTCGCTTCCAGCAGATATGTTTGGGCCCTGTCCTTCCTGGTTCCCTAATTTTAGGGCCTTGATAAATTGCTTCTTGAAACAGAAGAAATGTTCCCGTCGGGCCTGCACTACTGCATATTTTTTATTTCCTGACTTATTGGAGCCTTAACTAATTTTATTTTTTCATACACGTAGTGGCATGAGGGCTGCTTTTTTGCAGAACGAGTTGTAGTTATTGGTACCATTTTTGGGTACATGCGACTTTTTGATCACTTTTTATCCTATTTTTTGAGAGCCAAGGTGATCAAAAACAGCAATTCTGGCATAGTTATTTAGGTTTTTTATACAGCGTTCACCATGCATTATAAATGACATATTAACTTTACTCTGCGGGTCAGTATGATTCCGGCGATACCTAATTTATAGCACTTTTTTATGTTTTACAACTTTTTACACAATAAAATAAAACTTTTTTAAAAAGAATGTCATTTTTCTGTCGCCATGTTGTGAGAACCGTAACTTTAATTTTTTTTAGTCGACGGAGCTGTATGAAACCTTGTTTTTTGCGAGATGAGCTATAGTTTTTATAGGTACCATTTTTGGATACATGTGACTTTTTGATCAAATTTTATTTTAATTTTTGTAGGGCAAAGTGACCAAAAATATGAAATTCTGGCATTGTCTTTTATGGATTTTTTTTTACGCCATTTACCGTATATAATAATAAATAAAATAATATTTTTATAGTTCAGGCCATTACGGTAGCGGTGATACCAAATATGTATGCTTTATTTTTTTTTTTCAATAATAAAGGACTTGATAAGTGAGAAATTACTGATAGTATTTTATTTTAT
Source organism: Rhinoderma darwinii (assembly GCF_050947455.1). NCBI lineage: Eukaryota > Metazoa > Chordata > Amphibia > Anura > Rhinodermatidae > Rhinoderma > Rhinoderma darwinii. The sequence goes on along the minus strand of NC_134689.1, from coordinate 230,629,675 downwards.
TTTATTACTTGAAACTATATTTTTGACATTTATTTTTTCACTTTTTTTTACACTAGGGGACTTGAAGGTCCAACTGTCAGATTTTTTTTCTAATACATTGCACTACCTATGTAGTGCAATGTATTAGATCTGTCAGTTATTCACTGACAGCAAGCCGATTAGGCTTCGTTTCCGGGCGGGGCCCAATCGGCTTCCGTATTGGCAGAGCAGGCCATTGTTAGGCCTCCTGTTGCCATAGCAGCAGTTGGCAGCCTTGCAGGGCAGAGCTGCCGATCTGCTGCCAACCACTAAGATGCAGTGATCGCTTTCGATCGCTGCATCTTAGGGGTTAATGGCAGGGATCGGAGCTATAAAGCACACATACCCTATTTTACTGTTTATACAGGCAATAAATGAAGCAAGTGTGTCTCCAATATGGCCACCTGGAAAAACTTTTTAAAATAAGCAATAATTAGCTTCATCATTTAAAAAAAAAAAAGAACATTATTTATTCTTTATTCATTTACATCTAAATAATTAAACAAAAAATACATACATGAAACATCTTATAGTTTATAAGTTATAGGTTATAGTTTTCATTGGCACCAAGATCTGTTCTGCAAGACTCCATTTGCTATAATAAACTGTAATTTACAGTTAAGGATAATATTTCTTTGAATCTTTGCTACATTAAACAATTGTCAAATATGAAATAAATGACCAATTTGTACAAAAAGTTAGCAGAACCTAAAAAGTATTTCTTTGTACAAAAAAGGAAACAAATAATGAGTAAATATAAGTCCTTGAGTTGTCTTCTTCTATTAAATACAGTTAAAAATACATTTTCAGTCATTTCTTAATTAAACTAAATGTGTTTCGGGGAAAGCTAGGAAATATAGCTACCATTACAAGTACTACTAAGGTTATGAACCAATTTTCCCAGGAAGGATGCCTTGTACAGTGAAGGAAATAAGTATTTGATCCCTTGCTGATTTTATAAGTCTGCCCACTGTCAAAGACATAAACAGTCTAGAATTTTTAGGCTAGGTTAATTTTACCAGTGAGAGATAGATTATATATATAAAAAAAAAAAAAAAAGAAAATCACATTGTGAAAATTATATATATTTATATGTATTGTGCACAGAGAAATAAGTATTTGATCCCTTTGGCAAACAAGACTTAATACTTGGTGGCAAAACCCTTGTTGGCAAGCACAGCAGTTAGATGTTTTTAGTAGTTGATGATGAGGTTTGCACACATGTTAGATGGAATTTTGGCCCACTCCTCTTTGCAGATCATCTGTAAATCATTAAGATTTCGAGGCTGTCGCTTGGCAACTCGGATCTTCAGCTCCCTCCATAAGATTTCGATGGGATTAAGGTCTGGAGACTGGCTAGGCCACTCCATGACCTTAATGTGCTTCTTTTTGAGCCACTCCTTTGTTGCCTTGGTTGTATGTTTCGGGTCATTGTCGTGCTGGAAGACCCAGCCACGAGCCATTTTTAATGTCCTGGTGGGGGGAAGGAGGTTGTCACTCAGGATTTGACGGTACATGGCTCCATCCATTCTCCCATTGATGCGGTGAAGTAGTCCTGTGCCCTTAGCAGAGAAACACCCCCAAAACATAATGTTTCCACCTCCCTGCTTGACAGTGGGGACGGTGTTCTTTGGGTCATAGGCAGCATTTCTCTTCCTCCAAACACGTTGAGTTGAGTTAATGCCAAAGAGCTCAATTTTAGTCTCATCTGACCACAGCACCTTCTCCCAATCACTATCAGAATCATCCAGATGTTCATTTGCAAACTTCAGACGGGCCTGTACATGTGCCTTCTTGAGCAGGGGGACCTTGCGGGCACTACAGGATTTTAATCCATTACGGCGTAATGTGTTACCAATGGTTTTCTTGGTGACTGTGGTCCCAGCTGCCTTGAGATCATTACAAGTTCCCCCCGTGTAGTTTTCGGCTGAGCTCTCACCTTCCTCAGGATCAAGGATACCCCACGATGTGAGATTTTGCATGGAGCCCCAGATCGATGTCGATTGACAGTCATTTTGTATGTCTTCCATTTTCTTACTATTGCACCAACAGTTGTCTCCTTCTCACCCAGTGTCTTACTTATGCTTTTGTAGCCCATTCCAGCCTTGTGCAGGTCTATGATCTTGTCCCTGACATCTTTAGAAAGCTCTTTGGTCTTGCCCATGTTGTAGAGGTTAGAGTCAGACTGATTAATTGAGTCTGTGGATAGAAGTCTTTTATACAGGTGACCATTTAAGACAGCTGTCTTTAATGCAGGCACCAAGTTGATTTGGAGCGTGTAACTGGTCTGGAGGAGGCTGAACTCTTAATGGTTGGTAGGGGATCAAATACTTATTTCTCTGTGCACAATGCAAATAAATATATATCATTTTGACTATGTGATTTATTTATTTTTTTCTTATATAATCTATCTCTCACTGGTAAAATTAACCTAGCCTAAAAATTCTAGACTGCTCATGACTTTGACAGTGGGCAAACTTACAAAATCAGCAAGGGATCAAATACTTATTTCCTCCACTGTATATGCATTGACACATGGAAATTGCATATATAGATTGTATATGGTAGCTACTCTGAAAATGTTACACTGGTAGCCTTTCAAACAAAAAAAAAGGTTAATTTGGCAGATCAACACCATAATATGGTGGATGGTACCTATTCATTGAGGCCAAAAAGACCCAGTTTGTTTTGTAAGTTCAAGTTATTAGACTGGAATAGAAGAAATCAAAGTTTATAGACATAGAATAGATGTAAGTGACTTTATGCACAAAGCTGGCTGCATGGTTCAGTTCTAAGTTGTACAAGAGCCAGGGATTCAACTTCCAGCCAGGGCAAGATGAATTTCTGTTTGGTATTCCAATGTTTATTTGGGTAGCCTTCCACAAAGTTAATTGATTTATTTGAAAAACGTATAGAAGAACTGCAGATTTCCAAATAGTGCTATATAAATAACAAACAATTATAATAAAGGAAAAACCTCAGTCAATGTATCCCCCCTTTTTATTTATTACACTTTTTTATGTATACATTTCATCCTGTTTTCTTATCCTATGTACTATGCTACCAATCCCATGATGCCTCTGCACAGCATCATATCAACTGTCATAGGCATTTGTGTTCCCCCTGTGGAGAACCTCTGTGGAGGAGACAATGTAAATACATCATACATGAAGTTCTGGTGCTCGTATGAGTGACACAGATTTATTCTCATTGACTCTTTAGGAGAAAGTATATCACCAATGCCTGATTCCAACTGTTTCTATGCAATGGCCCCAGTGTGGTGTATAACCGTGGATTTGATATCTATTGATAGAAGCAGCAAGAAAAATAATAAAACTGCCTTGTATAAGTTTTTCCAATAAGGCCTCATTCACACGACAGGGTCCGAGTGTCGGCCGGGAAAATCGGCCGTTTTTGGCCGATTTTCCCGGCCGGTTTGCATCCAGTTTGCATCCGTTCCGATTCCGTTCCCGGGCCGAGTTGCCGTTTTTACCGGCCGATTTGGACCCGATTTGCATCCGTTTTTTTCCCTGTCCGTTTTAAAATCGGATGAATTTCATTTAAATTTGTTGCCACACACAGCCCTTTGTAGATAATGCCACAGCCCCCCTGGTAGGTAATGCCACCCAGCCCCCTGCAGGTAATGCCACCCAGCCCCCTTTTGGTGATGCCACCCAGCCCCCTGTAGGTGATGCCACACAGCCCCCTGTAGGTGATGCCAGACAGCCCCCTGTAGGTGCTGCCACACAGCCCCCTGTAGGTGATGCCACCCAGCTCCCTGTAGGTAATGCCACCCAGCCCCCTGTAGGTAATGCCACCCAGCCCCCTGTAGGTAGTGCCACCAAGTCCCCTGTAGGTAATGCCACCAAGTCCCCTGTAGGTGATGCCACCAAGCCCCCTGTAGGTGATGCCACAAAGCCCCCTGTAGGTGATGCCACCAAGCCCCCTGTAGGCGATGCCACACAGCCACCTGTAGGCGATGCCACACAGCCCCCTGTAGGCGATGCCACACAGCCCCCTGTAGGCGATGCCACCCTGCCCCTGTAGGTGATGCCACCCACCCTGCCCCCTGTAGGTGATGCCACCCACCCTGCCCCCTGTAGGTGATGCCACCCTGCCCCCTGTAGGTGATGCCACTCAGCCCCGTGTAGGTGATGCCACCAAGTCCCCTGTAGGTTGCACCCATCCCCCCCTTCCAGGAGAAGTCACTGACTTCAATGTCCATATATGGACAGTGTAGTCACTGACTTCTCCTGAAGAGGAATTCCATGCCACATGTCGGGAATTCCGCTTCAGAAGTGAGTGACGTCACTGTGTCCATATATGGACAGTGTAGTCACTCACTTCTCCTGTAGCGGAATCCCCGGCCATAGAGTCGGGGATTTCGCTGCAGAAGTGAGTGACTTCGCTGTGTCCATATATGGACAGTGTAGTCACTCACTTCTCCTGTAGCGGAATCCCCGACCATAGAGTCGGGGATTCCGCTGCAGAAGTGAGTGACTTCGCTGTGTCCATATATGGACAGTGTAGTCACTCACTTCTCCTGTAGCGGAATCCCCGGCCATAGAGTCGGGGGTTCCGCTGCAGAAGTGAGTGACTTCGCTGTGTCCATATATGGACAGTGTAGTCACTCACTTCTCCTGTAGCGGAATCCCCGGCTATAGAGTCGGGGGTTCCGCTGCAGAAGTGAGTGACTTCGCTGTGTCCATATATGGACAGTGTAGTCACTCACTTCTCCTGTAGCGGAATCCCCGGCCATAGAGTCGGGGATTTCGCTGCAGAAGTGAGTGACTTCGCTGTGTCCATATATGGACAGTGTAGTCACTCACTTCTCCTGTAGCGGAATCCCCGACCATAGAGTCGGGGATTCCGCTGCAGAAGTGAGTGACTTCGCTGTGTCCATATATGGACAGTGTAGTCACTCACTTCTCCTGTAGCGGAATCCCCGGCCATAGAGTCGGGGGTTCCGCTGCAGAAGTGAGTGACTTCGCTGTGTCCATATATGGACAGTGTAGTCACTCACTTCTCCTGTAGCGGAATCCCCGGCCATAGAGTCGGGGGTTCCGCTGCAGAAGTGAGTGACTTCGCTGTGTCCATATATGGACAGTGTAGTCACTCACTTCTCCTGTAGCGGAATCCCCGGCCATAGAGTCGGGGATTCCGCTGCAGAAGTGCGTGACTTCGCTGTGTCCATATATGGACAGTGTAGTCACGCACTTCTCCTGTAGCGGAATCCCCGGCCATAGAGTCGGGGATTCTGCTGCAGAAGTGAGTGACTTCGCTGTGTCCATATATGGACAGTGCAGTCACGCACTTCTCCTGTAGCGGAATCCCCAATCCCCGGCCGGGGATTGGGGATTCCGACTCCTACAGCGAGCAATAAAAGACCCTCCTCCTCCTCCTCACATGCACTCTGCACTGTCAGGAGGAGGAGAGAGAGTGCTCGAGCGACGGTAGACCCGGCCATCACTCGGGACACATTCCGGTGATGGCCGTGTATTACCCGGCCCCATAGACTTCTATGGGAGCCGGGCGGCCGGGCACCCGGCCGAAAATAGAGCATGTCCCATTTTTTGACGGCCGGTTTTCCCGGCCGTCAAAAAATCGGTCGTGTGAATAGCCCCATTAGGGGTCTATTATTCCTAATGCAGCCGGGTGTCGGCCGATTTATGAATGGCCGGCACTCGGCCGGGAAACCCTGTCGTGTGAATCCCGCCTAAATCAATTAAATTTGAGGAAGGCTACCCAAATAAACATTGGAATTACAAACAGACATGAGTGTGACACAATGGAGCAGATATGACATTTTAGTTTTAAGTGGAGCTCCCCTTTCATTGTATATTTTTTAAAGTATCTTATTACATTAGCAAAAGTCAAACAATGATTATAATATTATACAAAATATTTGTGACGAATGGCATAACTGGGTTTAATAAGATATTTTTCTACAGTTAGCTTTTATGGTGAAATATTCTACTAAAGTGACCATTCAAAGCATTAGCTGCCTTTATAGCCCCTTAAAAAGAAAAGTGTTTGAAAAATCACCCAGCAAAGCCTTTTGACTGAACTTTTCTAAACAACAACTGATAAGTGAGAAAGAAATGTGACTTATGAAAAATATTTAATGCATTCAGTCTGATAAGATCCCTTGAACATTTATCTTTAAGCTTTATTGTATTCCTTCTCTGGGCACTGTATCGTACATATAAATGCCCGAAGTATTAGAAATCTGACATTTATTTTCCTTTTCTAAATGCTCTGGCTTTTGTTAATAGTAAAGTATGATTTTATAACATGGAAATTCCACCAAAATCCGTAATTTGACATGAAACATGCTATGACATATCGACATGTAAAAAGAAAACATTGACAGCAGACAAAAACATGGGAGCCCTAAAGCTTTGGCCAAACCTCTTTGTAATTGCTTTGAGATTTCCCTTACTTTAACTTTACTACACAACAATCTTGATAAATCCCTTTGCCACTTTGTTGGGGGATGGGGGGCAGAGGTCCAAATTCACAGACACAGACTAATGTTATCTTTTAACATTATAAGTACTAGATTCTGGAGTTATGACAGGGATTTATTCTGATTGCCATATTTAAAGTCAGGGAGGATTTTTTTTCCCTAATGAGGCAATTGGCCTCAACCTCATGGGGCTTTTACCTTTCTCTGGATCACCACGGTAGGATTATAGGTTGAACTTGATGGACTTGCGTATTTTTTCAACCTTATAAACTATTTATGTCTAAATACTCTTATCAAGCCAAAATAAGGAGCAAAACACCACAAGTAGCCTAACAAATCTTTATTAATGCACTAAAAATACATAGTATTATGAAATATATGCATGAGACACTCTGAAATCAAACTAAAAAGTAGTGAAGTTTGAAGCATGTGTATAATAAAACTGCCTTGTAACAACAATCTCATATTTCAAAAGGCAGAAGCCAACAAGATTTGGTATATAAATATTATGTATAGATTCTATGACCATATAATAAGATCGACATGCCGTGTTAGCTCATTGTTACAAGTCTCGCACCTTGGTTTAATTAGGAATCCAGAGTGTCTTTCTAGCTCCACCAATATACAATTCTCATGGAGCTTCATCAAGGGATGTAACAATGTCATGTAAAAGGGAGCTCGTATAGATCTTACAAAATAACTCACCTGATCCACAAGGTAACATGCAAAAATCACTCTTAATAGGATGCAACTCTAATAGGATATAACTTGCAGTGTCTCGTTCATATGGTGCACATTATGGGTGTAATGTCCGTGGCTGCGGGCCGTCAGCTCCAACCTTCCCCTGACAGCCGCAGCCACGAGTCGGCAAGCGCTGGCCCCAGCCTTCTCCTCAGGAGACGCCAGCGCCCGCGTCCACTCACCTCAGCCGGATACCTATAGTTTGTCTATGTGATGGCCTCCTAGTGTGTTTCCTGTTTCCTGTACCTGCCCCAGTTCCTGTACCTGTACCTGTTCCAGTTCCTGTTCCTGTTCCTAGCATTCCATACCATCCTGGTCTAGCACTGTGCTGTGCCAAAGTCGTGATGTGCTGTATCCACGTCTGACCTGCTTCACCTCGCCTGACGTCTATCTGCTGCCTTGTCCTAGCCGAGCTTGCCCTGCTGCTGTCTGAGCTGCCAGAGGTACCTATACGAACTATAGACATTCACCTGCACCCTGTTGGCCAGCTGTCTTACCGCTAAGACGTTACGGCCCAGTGGGTCCACAAACCCTTCGTGACAAAGTATATCCCTTGTTGATCAATATTATTTCTTGAGACATGCTCACCACAGGGTAGAATAGAATGGTTAGATCTAATAGAGGATGCATTATATAAAAACCCCCGGTGAAAAAATACTATTCTAAGAAAAATAATACATATGTCATTTTACATAGGAACAGTTTACAATGGGCTAAACACTAAAATAAAAAATAAGAACGCTTAGGAGTCCCCACTAAGTACCCACATAGTTTGTATTAATTTTATTGCTAAGTTAAGAGAGTGATGTGAAATATGCACTATGTAAAATTATGGTATTGATCTCCAATAATATATTAGAAGACAATCCAACTTTGTATACTTTACATGTGCAATGTGATAGAACATTGACAAATAAACAATTACGTAAGGTGACAACCGCATTATGCCCTGTTCACATCTGAGTCAGAGACTCTGTTAGAGGCATGTATTTCAGATTCTTTTGTTTTTTTCCGGATCAAATAGCGCACCATGCAGCATTATTATTATTCAGCAAAATTACGGACAACATGACGGAAACCCGACAGAACCCATGAAAGTCAATGGGTTCCATAGAGAACCGTTGGTGCTTCTGTTCTCCATTTTATTCTGTTCCTCGTCGAAACAGGATAATTGAAATCGTAGTGCAGATGTAAGCAGAGCATTATGCATATAAAAACAATAAAAAAAATGTATGTTACAAAAACAATGTAGAAAAACTGAAAACAATTAAGTGCGTAGTAAAAATTAAATCCATTGACAAAAAATAAATACTTTCTTTAAAAAATTATGTTGGCATTCTGTAGATGCATTTAATAACCCCATGGATAGTTTAACCTCTTTAACCTGTTCTAATGTCTATGTGACTTGTCTAAATATGAATTTAGGCAAATTTCAATATATTTTATCAATATTAATGTACAAAATACAGAAGTTAATTTTTATTTCATGTTAGGGTAAGGACTCATCAGTGTGCAATTAATCTTTATTTCATTATTATTTAATGAAAAGATACGTAGATAGCTTGTAATGTAAATTTGGAATGGTGACACATTATATATTACAAGAATAAGCATAAACTGTTGTATACCTAAAGAAAATACTAAATATTGATAAATTGCAAATTCGAAATTGACTAAAGTTTTTTTGTTTTATAATTTTGTTAAAATATTTGATTTAATCTATGCACAATTAAAATTTTAGATTTACTTTTTTTGTGCTTGTCTTTTCTTTTTTTAATTACTTAAATTTTTTGATGGCAAGCAAAGGCCCCCATCTTCAACTCTGTTAGGGTATGCCCAGACGTGGCGGAGTTCTGCATACACTGTCCGCATCAATGCCGCACAGAATCTGCGTTGCAGATTCTGTTGCGGCTTTGCCTAAAATGGGCATTAAATTGATGCGGACTAGCCCTTGCGTATTGAGGGGAAGAGGGCTTCCCTTCTCTCTATCAGTGCAGGATAGAGAGAAGGGACAGTCCTTTCCCTAATAAAAGTAAAATAAATTCATACTTACCCGGCCGTTGCCTTGGTGACGCGTTCCTCTCTTGACATCCAGCCCGAATGAAGAAATGTCATGTTAGTAAAACCAATACGCTCCGCAGCACACATAACATCTGCGGACTTCATTGCGGAATTTTGACTCTCCGCAATGAGTCCGCAACAAGTCCGCTACACGTCCGCAACAGTCAATGTATGCTGCGGACACCAAATTCCGCACCGCAGCCTATGCTCCACAGCGGAATTGTCCGCAACGTGTAAACGAACCCAATTAAAAAGCTGTGGAAAGCTATGGAGAAACATGTACGCTGCGGATTTCCGCTGCGCACTGTCCGCAGCGGAATTCCAGAGCAATTCCGCCACGTCTGGTCATGCCCTTCAGGTAATCTAATGCAAGATAAAACAATCTACCATTATAAACCTCTTTAATTTTGGAGAAATAAAACTTTCCGATTCCCTATAAGGGCACATTCAGACGTGGCGGAATTGCTATTGAATTCCGCTGCTGACAGCCCGAAGTGGAATTCTGCAGCAGCCGTTTTTTACATTTCTTTCTATACATTTTTAGGAAACTTAGTTCAGACGTTGCAGAAAATAACTGTGCGGAAATCAGGCTGCGGGGCAGATTTTTCCCTCCGCAGCATGCTCATGATGGAATTTCACTGCGGATTTCAGCCTTTGCAATGCAAAAACTGAAATTTGTGGCAAGTCCGCTGTGATTTCTGCAACGTCTGAATTACCTGTCAAATATGCAAATGTTGGTGCAGAGTCGTTGCGTAATTCCCCCGAATCTGCACCAACATTTGCAGCGGAAAAATTCTGCCACGTCTGAACATGGCCTAGTGGAGATGTCTTTTAGATCTCCCTCAGATGCTGTTTACATGCTACATTCCTGGTGATAATTTGGACTGGAGGGCAAAGATTTTTAAGCAGGTAAGATACATTTTGTGACATATGAGACAGATTTAAATCAGATCAATTGGTCATTTACACACAGTAATATACTGGTCTGTTTGAATAGAATAGGAAAGAAATCTTTACATGTAAAGGCACCCTAACCTAACAATTGTCATGCCTGCACACACGATCTATTATCAAATATCCATATATACAGTGAGGCAGAAGAGACACAAAGCATGTCTTTCTTACACTTCTCCTCTATGTTTGACTAGCTTAATCGATCATACGTATGTGTCACATATATGTATGTCAACTCGAATAGAAATTATTGTAGTAGCAAAATCGTTCAGGGTCAGCAGTGGTGGTATGGTCCTGCTCCCTCTTCTGTTACCATCAACTATTTGTGTATATATATATATATATATATATATATATATATATATATACTTCATGTCGGTCATATTTTGCTACTGCAATAATACTAACTGCAATGTGCTTTAGTTACTATCAACTTACACCTGTTTATGAGTATAGCCACATGTGTGCTGACTAGCCTGATTCTACCTGTAGTTCTCATGAAGGACCGTGACACTATTTATTTACCCTGACCATTCACTGCTCAGTTTTTATTACTCCATCCATTTCTGTGAAGGCTGTTTTTGTCCTGTTTTTACCTTATGTTTTTGTATTTTATGGTTCATCAATAAAGAATGTTTTGTATTTTCTTCAATATATGGTCGTGATTTTTCTATTTGGGTTGGCTTGTTGATTATATCACTATGACCTCGTTATTTGATGGGGTTTTTGCTCGGTTTTTCTAAAAAAAACAAGGCTTTTACGCTTCAAAATCAGCCTGAATATAGCTGTGTGAACATATGTATACTAAAAGGTGCATTCTGACCCTAAAAGCAGCTTTCTACTGTTTATTAGATTGCATATAAGGAACAGTATTAATTAATTTCATGGCTAATATTTACTAGTGAATTGTTGGAGAGACTTAATTTGGGGTGCAGTATGCTGAGCTATTCAAAGCAAGGGGCCTAAATACTGTTATATATATATATATATATATATATATATATATATATATATATATATATATATATATAAAAGATGATATTTTCTTTCATATATATGTATATATATATATATATATATATAGTGTGTGTGTGTGTGTGTGTGTGTGTGTGTGTGTGTGTGTGTGTGTGTGTGTGTGTATGTATACATATATATTTATATGTATACATATGTATTTATATATATATACATATATATAAAAATAATCTTTAGTCTGAAAAAAAAATAAAAAAGCTAAGAGTTACATCATATTAATGACAAGATGCCTAAAACACTTTACATACAAAAAAAGTCAGTGTGTATACAAGTTTAGAAAGGTGTCTCAGTGGCGGATATATGTTGGAGGTTATGTCTTAGATCTAGTAAGATAAATGCTGTACTGTAGAGTCATGTACAATCATGTAACATGAAGGAAGGAGACACATTACAATCATTATACATGGCCACAGTTTGATCATTTAAATGATTGGGTTTGTTTTCATTCATATCGCCTTGTTATATGATATTCTCTTGTGTCTTGTTTCAATTAAAACTTTTCAGGATGAAAATTTGTTAACGCAACCTCTTATAAGCTAGTAATATGACATGCACTGGAGCATGAAGTGAACATGCTCCATGTTTGTTTTAATTATAAGATTTTGAGTTCCTTTCTGTCTATGCTATTTTCCTTTAACTGTATAAGAATATTTGAAGATAATTTAATGACATGAAAGAGACCAAATTGCTATGAGTTGTGTTACCACTTAACTAGTTATTCCTTAATGTTGACATTGTGTTGCAGATTAACTCTTTATGTTTGAGTTCACTGTCTTGCTGGTACAGTCCATTCATAATTTGGTTTTAACGCCTTGAAGTCCAAGCCATTTTTTGATTTTTGATTTTCGTTTTTCACTCCCCGCCTTCTATGAGCCATAACTTTTTTAGTTTTTCTGTCAATGGAGTGGTGTGAGGGCTTATTTTTTGCAGGAGGATTTGTAGTTTTTACTGGCACTGTACCATATAATGTACTGGGAAACGGACAAAAAAAAATATTTGTAGGGTCGAATTGAAAAAAACTGTGATTCCTCCATTTTATTTTGGGTTTAGTTTTTACGTCATTCACCGTGCATCAAAAACAATAATTTAACTTTATTCTGGGACTCAATACGATTACGGTGATACCAAATTTATATTGTTTTCTTAATGTTTTACTCCTTTTAAAAAATGATTTGTGTCACCACATTCTGTAAGCCATAACTTTTTTATTTCTTCGTCGATATGAGGGCTTATGTTTTGTGGTGCGAGCTGTGTTTTTTATTGCTACAATATTTTGGTACATATGACTTTTTGATCAGTTTTTATGACATTTTTTTTTATCGCCAAGTTGACCAAAAAACAGCAATTCTTGTGTTTTATATTTTTTCTTTTTACGACGTTAACTGTGAAAATGAAATAATGCTATATTGTTATAGTTCTCACTTTTCCGGACACAGCAATACCAATTTTTTATTTTTTTTACATTACTTTAGAGGAAAAATTGCAAAAGGTTTTTTTTTTTAAACTTGTAATTTTTTTTTCACTACTAAAAACTTTATTGAACTTTTTTTTACACATTTCAACAGTCCCCCTAGGGGACTTGAACCAGCGATCATTAGATTGCTAGTACAATACACTGCAATACTAATGTATTGCAGTGTATAGTCATTTTTACAGGCAGGGCTTAACAGAGGCAGAGTGAAGGCAGTCCTTGGGGCCTTCATTAGGCCCCTGGGCTGTCATGACAACCATTGGTGACACTCTATCATGCTATGAGGCCACTGATGAGCTGTCGAAGGGGGCCGTCCCCTCTCTATAATGCCTCAGATGCTCAGTTCGCTATTGACCATAGCATTTGAGGGGTTAAATGTCCAGGAACAATGTGATCCCTGTTCCTGGCCGTTAATCCCTGGTATTGGCTGTAAAACACAGCCGACACCCACATTGTATGGACTGTATTTAATACTTCTCCCCCTGCACCATGACATGCTGGTACGTCATGGTGCGTCAAGGGGTTAATGCTTTTAGTACTGGTTCAGTAGTTCTATTTTAATTGTATCCCTTGTCTTTTTTCTTTAAGTCTTTATGACTTTGAACTTATTTATATTGAGTCCTACACTATGCATCTGGAGCCAAATAAACAATTGGTCTTGGCATATTTTCCCAACGTTCTTGTAACGTCCATTGCTTATAGTTCCTGTCACTATGATTCAACTTGTTCCAAGACTAGCAATATTTTACTAAACATTTACTTTAATATTTAAAGGGAATGTGTCATCAAAAAATTACCTATTGTTTAAAATAAGTTTTTATGTTCAACATATTTTTTAAGCATTTTTGGTGATTTTTTATTTTTTGATTTTCTATGTAATTATTTATGTTAAAAAAAGAAAATCTTGCACTTTTCACACTGGCCACTGAGCCTCAAAATAGATTGACACGTCCTGTTCTGTAGAGATCACTTCTCAGCAGCATCTCATTATCATCACAGGCAGGATTACAATGAAAGGTAACACCTCCATACGTAGATAACACAGGATCCACCATTGAAAATAGGTAATGGACACAGCTCTCCTACTATACCTTCCTTCACAATGACCTCTGCACAGGTCACTGAGCATGCCTAGAACACATTCCCATAGAGGTCAATAGGTCCCCTCCTGGTCGCAGGTTCCTATGGTCCATGTGGCTGCTGTAAAGCATATCTCTAAATGCTGTAATCAGCAGCTCAGGGAAAAATGGTTGCCCCTATAATCAAGTACAGAAAACAGAATTAAAAAAAACTTCAATCAGAAAATAAAAATGGACTAGAAAAAAACAGAATATGCATCAATATCTGGTTTTAATTAGCACACATTCCCTTTTATAAATTATGTACATATTTTCCTTTTCTTAAAAAGCATAGAACAAAATGATGACAAGATGTATGTAGGGCTCTGCTGGGTCTAAAGTTACATCTTATAAAAAAAAGGAATAGTCATGAGTATATGTAATTGTTTCAGGACTGAAAGAAATAAAAAAAATATTACTTGAAGACAAAAAAAAATGCTTATACTAAAGGAGTGCCCACAATCACCATGGATTCTAAGAATTCCTGATATAATTCATCCAGTCGAAACAAGTTTTGAAATAGAAGTAGAATTTAAGCCATGAGGACTAGAGCATCCCCTCCCCCTTCCCTTTAGCTAAGCCACTCCTTTCAGCGTTTTACTACCTGAAGAAGGAGATGAAGAAGGGGTGCCAGAATTCTACAAGATTGTTTGCTTTAGAGGCTTGCAAAAACACTTAAAGGTTGTTATATCAGAACTATTTTTTCAGTTTTTTTCTCAATTGTTCGAGGTTTAGTGCCCCTTAAAAATGAAAAAAAGGATCTGGAACGAGAAGTACAAATGTCACATTTGCAATTTAAATATATTTTTATCGGTCTGCACCCTAAGCACCATGCTTCAATTCATTAACAGCCTAATTTATTAATAGTTTATATTCCTGTATGAGGTATCTTCATCAAGAACAAAGTAACAACTAAGCAAATCGTATGCAAAAGTCCTCTAGAGTTAAGGCCCCTTAACTAGGGCCAATTATCGATAATTTCCCTGTGTAAACAGGCAGCGATAAGCAAACGCTCGATCATCTGCTGGTCGTATCGTTTTAAAAATGAAAAATATTATCGTTGTTGGCAGCACATTTCCCTGTGTAAACAGGGAGACGTGCTGCCAACATGATAATAACGTATGGGGACGAGCGATCGAAGTAACGAGCGCTCGTTTGCTCCTTGTGAAAAGAGCAAACGAGCACTGATCAATGGTTAATCGGCGCACGTTTACATGGCTCTTAAAGAGCACAGACCTTAAAGAGAACCTTTACATAAAGAAATATGTTGGATGCATCAGTTTCAAGAGTTCAGCGATCAGGGGAAGCAATACAAATATTGTTATTTTAGAAAAGAAGTTAGAAAGTGCTGGTCATGCTTTCTAAAAGAGTTCCTAGGGGGGAATATGGTGGAAGTCCATAACTACAAAATGTAGCTATGGAAATGACATCTGCCATTCCTTGAATACTGTTTAAAACAACAATGCTAAAACTAGTTACAAAGTTAAAAGTCGCTGCTTCTGAAACCTAAAATCAGTATTCCTCTTGAATCTTCTGCAGTCAGCCTAAAATGTTCTTAAATATGAAGTAATTCAGATAACAAGACTGCTTGAGTAAACTTTTTTGTCCACTTTTAAATACCTCTGTCATCCACGACAAGTTCACTGGCCAGTGAAATTAGAAAGCAAAATAAAAAGAGCAAATTCTATGAAATTCATCGGACAAAATGTACTGCCTGAAAGGAGGCAACGTAAACCTCTTTACTATAAACTTTTTAACACTTTCAATATTACATACTTATGCTGTATTATATCTTTTTAATATTGTTTTAACATTACAGTTTCATTTGATCTATTTTTCGCATTTAGTGTTTTTCTATGCATTTACTGTACTGCATTTAAAAAAATACATGACAATGAGTATATAAAGTGTTGCTTGTCAATATCAAATATATGCAATAATGTAGCACCAAATGTAGAAAATATACATAAAATTGTTTCCTTAATCTCCTCTTCTTTTCCTTTGGTACTATCCTCTCTCAAATTGACTTACAAACACTGCGGAAAATGTTTATTTTGTTTCGTTTTTAATTGTATCATTTATTTGTAGGTGCAGTGTTCCTTTTACATTTGTAGACAACTAAATTACTAAATTAATAACATGCATTGATTATTAATTCTGCACAATGTATGGCAGAATAATGTATTTTAGAATGGTGGCATTTTGGCTGGGGATACACTGGTCGCAAGGCCAAAGATTGCTGTATTAGGGCACATTCAGACGTGCCAGAGTTTTTCCGCTGCAAATGTTGGTGCAGATTTGGGGCAATTACACAATGAATCTGCACCAACATTTGCATATTTGACAGGTAATTCAGACGTTGCAGAAAACACAGCGGACTTGCCACAGATTTCAGTTTTTGCATTGCAAAGGCTGAAACCGTAGTGAAATTCCGATTCTTCTCCGCAACAGACAGTGCATGCTGCGGACTGAAAATTCCGCACCGCAGCCTATGGTCCGCAACGTCTGAACTAACTTTCCTAAAAATGTATAGAAACAATTGTAAAAAACGGCCGCTAGAGAATTCCACTGCAGACTGTCCGCAGCGGAATTCCACAGCAATTCCGCCACGTCTGAACCTGCCCTTATAGGAAGGTCGAGCTGGCTACATTGCAATAATGAAAGTGAATGTGGCCATGTGCGATCTGCGATCCATTCAATTTCCATGAAGTTCAAAGTATTACAGGAAGCTGTAAGGGCACGTTCAGATGTGACAGAAAATTTCTGCTGCGGATTTTGCAGCAAATTCGCGACAATTACGCAATGAATCTGTGGCAATGCAAAGGCTGAAATCAGCAGTAAAAATACGCTGCTTTTCCGCAACAGACTGAGCATGCTGCGGAATGTAAATTCTACACTACAAGCTAGTTTCCATACCATTTTTTCCTGCAACATCTACACTAAGTTAACTAAAAAGCTATCAAAAAATAAGAAACAGTTTTTTGCAGATTTTCACTGCGGCCCGTCCGCAGTGGAATTCCACATCAAAACTGCCACGTCTGAACATGCCCTAATACTGTGAGCCGTTGCTACTAGGCCACGTTCAGACGTGGCAGAATTTTTCCGCTGCAAATGTGGGTGCAGATTTGGGCCAATTACGCAACGAATCTGCAGCAACATTTGCATATTTGACAGGTAATTCAGACGTTGCAGATATCACAGGGCAGAGGCGTAGCTAGGTTCTGCTGCACCCGGGGCAAAGATTCAGACTGGCGCCCCCTCCCCCCCGCAATTTATTTGCTGACATCTCCTTCCCCCTCACCATGTTTTCTTTCCCTACCAATCAATGATGGGTAATTTTTCTTCACAATTTTTTAAATGTAACTCGAGTATAAAAGCATTTCTAAATTTTACAAGCGATGTAGTTCTATAATGTAATTAACATAAAAATAAATGAAAAGAAAATAAATTAAAGAGGCCACACACAGCCCCCTGTAGATAGCGCCAAACAGCCCCCCTTGTAGATAGTGCCACACACAGCCCGCTGCCCCTTTGTAAATAGCACCACACTCCCCCCCTTGTAAATAGTGCCACATTGCCCCCCTTTTAAATAGCGCCACACTCCCCCCCTTTTAAATAGTGCCACACACCCCCCCCTTGTAAATAGCGCCACACACCCCCCCCCCCCCTTGTACTTAGCACCACACTGTGAACAGATCAGTGAGCGGTAGCCTACCGCTACCACTCTCCGCTCTGCCTGGTGTGACTTACCGGAGAAGCCGAGGAGGTCATTCGGCGCAGGCAGCGGCGGAGTTCCTTCTGACTAGGGTTGGTGACAGCCAGGGCCGGCCTTAGCTTGGATGGCGCCCTGTGCGGGACTCTTTATTGCCGCCCCCTACACAAACCAAAAATTAACCACATATGTTAAGGATCTGCCAGGCACAGCTTCTGTATCTACGCCCATAGGCAATCAGTCTGCACCTGCTTCTATGTCTGTGAGACTGACTCCATCTTCCACCACTAAGGATGGCAGGCTTAGGAGTGGGAGGGCCTATCACAGCCTGGCCAGACGGAGCTAGCTCCCGCCCTCTGTCTATTTATACCTGCCTTTTCTGTTCCTCCTTGCTTGTGATTCTTCTCATTTGATTTCCTGGCCCTGCTGCAGCTTCTGGAACTATTTGACCCTGCTTCATATTGACTCTGGCTTACTGACTACTCTCCTGCTCTGCGTTTGGTACCTCGTACACTCCTGGTTTGACTCGGCTCGTTCACCACTCTTGTTGCTCACGGTGTTGCCGTGGGCAACTGCCCCTTTTCCCTTGCTTCTGTGTACCCTTGTCTGTTTGTCTGTCGTGCACTTATTGAGCGTAGGGACCGTCGCCCAGTTGTACCCCGTCGCCTAGGGCGGGCTGTTGCAAGTAGGCAGGGACTGAGTGGACGGTAGATTAGGGCTCATTTGTCTGTTTCCTTACCCCCACCATTACAACATATATGGACACGCTGGAACATATATACTGTACATACATAAAGACAGATATTTAGACATACAGGCAAATATACATACACACATTCTGGAATATATACATACAGGTAAATATATAGACGTACAGACACACACACACACACACACACACCGGCAGATAAATACACAGACCGGAACATATGCAAATACATAAAAGGCACAAATATACAAGCACAAAGACACATTCACAAACAGACCTATATATACACGCACACAGGAACATATGTGCACAGCACAGATAATGTAGTAGCTGATACCTGCAGTCCTATGTAACACCACAGATAACACAGTGATAACTCTCTGAGTACAGATAATGTAGTAGTGTTACCTGCAGTCCTATGTAACACAACAGATAACACACAGTGATAGCTCTCTGAGTACAGATAATGTAGTAGATGTTACCTGCAGTCCTATGTAACACCACAGATAACACAGTGATAACTCTCTGAGTACAGATAATGTAGTAGATGTTACCTGCAGTCCTATGTAACACCACAGATAACACAGTGATAACTGTCTGAGTACAGATAATGTAGTAGATGTTACCTGCAGTCCTATGTAACACCACAGATAACACAGTGATAACTCTCTGAGTACAGATAATGTAGTTATGTCACCTGAAGTCCTATGTAACACCACAGATAACACAGTGATAACGCTATGAATACAGATAATGTAGTAGATGTTATCTGCAGTCCTATGTAACACCACAGATAACACAGTGATAACTGTCTGAGTACAGATAATGTAGTAGATGTTACCTGCAGTCCTATGTAGCACCACAGATAACACAGTGATAACTGTCTGAGTACAGATAATGTAGTAGATGTTACCTGCAGTCCTATGTAACACCACAGATAACACAGTGATAACTCTCTAAGTACAGATAATGTAGTTATGTCACCTGAAGTCCTATGTAACACCACAGATAACACAGTGATAACTCTCTGAGTACAGATTATGTGGTAGATGTAAGAGACAAACACAGACAGACAGAGACACACACACACACACACACACACACACACACACACACACACTGTAACATATACACATACAAACACAGAGACACACTGTATTCACACTACACACACATATACACACAGATGCTCACCATGTCTCCTTGCTGACAGGTCAGGACGGGCTGTGGGCGGAGCTTCCTCTCTGCTTCTCAGCATGTGTAACAGCAGAGCTAGAAGGCTCCAGCACGGGAGTGGACCTGTCCCCTGACCTGAGTCTCATCTGGCCTCATGTCACTGATGTGAGGTCAGGTGACAAGTCAGGTGACTGGACTGGTCCACTCCCTGGCCGTCACAGACCCCAGTCAGAACGCCGTAATTTCCTGGCTCTTCCTAAAGCTGCTGCAAGTGTCCGACATATGGGGCGCCTGTCAGCGATCAGCTGCTCTTCGGCGCCCCCCTTTTCCTACCACCGGGTTGCGCCCGGTTCAAATGCCCCGCCTGCCCCCCCCCCCTAGCTACGCCCCTGTCAAAGCGGACTTGCCACAGATTTCAGTTTTTGCATTGCAAAGGCTGAAATCCACAGTGAAATTCCGCTGCTTCTCTGCAACAGTCAGTGCATGCTGCGGAGGGAAAAGTCTGCACTGCAGCCTAATTTCCGCACAGTTCTTTTCCGCAATTTCTGAACTAAATTTCCTAAAAATGTATAGAAACAAATGTAAAAAACGGCTGCTGCAGTATTCCACTGCGGACTGTCCGCAGCAGAATTCAACGGCAATCCCACCACATCTGAACGTGGCCCTAGTGTGACGGCGTTTTACAATAATGAGTAGTGTAAGCGAAGAAGGGGAGGCCGCGGCCCCTTCAAACAGCTGATTGGTAGGGGTGTGAGAGCTGGAACCCTACCAATCAGGTATTGATGGCCTATCTTAAGGATAGGCCTTCAATTTTATCTTACCAGCTATCCCCTTTAGGGTGGATTTACACACAGTGTTTTTAGGAAAAACTGTTTTATTTTGCCATGTTTTTAGCGGCAAAAAAACGCTACTGCCAGATGTTTCCTTGAAGTTAACAGGGAAATGTAAAACGCCTTAAAAAAAAGGGTTTTTAGGTTGCTTCTTTTTTTTTTAACAAGCTGCAGTGGTGTTTTCACAAAATCACAGCATGCCTGGCTTTTGCGTTTTTTGTGTATTATTTACTGTTGTTTTTGTCTCATACATCTCCATAGGTTTTCTTTTTCTCTTTAATAAAACACAAGTGTCATTGTATGTTGCGTTTTTTTAAGTCGTTTTTGGTGGCGCTTTTTCAGAGGAATCTTTGCATGACATGATCTTTGAATTGCATGATTTCAGATATTAAAAAAACACATCCTATTATAAACGCAGTTTAGTAAAATACACTACTTTGAAAAAAAACAGCACCAAAGTCACCATAAAAAAACGCTTGTACCCTTTTCCAAAAAACGTACGTTTTTGTGGCTTTTTTTGGCCCAAAAAAATCCCACATAAAAAGTGTGTGTGAAGGAGACCTTAAGTTGTACATTCGATGAATGGGAATTAATAATTTAAGTTTAAATTTATTAGAGTTCACATCTTATTTTGTACACACGTTCGTGGTATAGAACGACGTATGTTACAAAAGCGTATGCATTTGTAAAATACGCTTAAGTGTTTTGTAGTATACGTCGTTTATGTTTTTATACGTTTGTGTCCGTTCTTACTTCTGAAAACGTATACGTTTTTCTGTTCTTGAGCTAAATCAAACTTTGTAAAGTCAAGATTCCCATATACAGTGAACGAAATAAGTATTTGATGCCTTGCTGATTTTGTAAGTTTGCCCACTGTCAAAGGCATGAACAGTCTAGAATTTTTAGGCTAGGTTAATTTTACCAGTGAGAGATAGATTATATTTAAAAAAAAAAACAGAAAATCACATTGTCAAAATTATATATATTTATTTGCATTGTGCACAGAAAAATAAGTATTTGATCCCCTACCAACCATTAAGAGTTCAGCCTCCTCCAAACCAGTTACACGCTCCAAATCAACTTGGCCCCTGAATTAAAGACAGCTGTCTTAAATGGTCACCTGTATAAAAGACTCCTGTCCACAGACTCAATTAATCAGTCTGACTCTAACCTCTACAACATGGGCAAGACCAAAGAGCTTTCTAAGGATGTCAGGGACAAGATCATAGACCTGCACAAGGCTGGAATGGCCTACAAAACCATAAGTAAGACGCTGGGTGAGAAGGAGACAACTGTTGGTGCAATAGTAAGAAAATGGAAGACATACAAAATGACTGTCAATCGACATCGATCTGGGGCTCCATGCAAAATCTCACCTCGTGGGGTATCCTTTAATCCTGAGGAAGGTGAGAGCTCAGCCGAAAACTACACGGGAGGAACTTGTTAATGATCTCAAGGCAGCTGGGACCACAGTCACCAAGAAAACCATTGGAAACACATTACGCCGTAATGGATTAAAATCCTGCAGTGCCCGCAAGGTCCCCCTGCTCAAGAAGGCACATGTACAGGCCCGTCTGAAGTTTGCAAATGAACATCTGGATGATTCTGAGAATGATTGGGAGAAGGTGCTGTGGTCAGATGAGACTAAAATTTAGCTCTTTGGCATTAACTCAACTCGCCGTGTTTGGAGGAAGAGAAATGCTGCCTATGACCCAAAGAACACCGTCACCACTGTCAAGCATGGAGGTGGAAACATTATGTTTTGGGGGTGTTTCTCTGCTAAGGGCACAGGACTACTTCACCGCATCAATGGGAGAATGGATGGAGCCATGTACCGTCAAATCCTGAGTGACAACCTCCTTCCCTCCACCAGGACATTAAAAATGGCTCGTGGCTTGGTCTTCCAGCACGACAATGACCCAAAACATACAGCCAAGGCAACAAAGGAGTGGCTCAAAAAGAAGCACATTAAGGTCATGGAGTGGCCTAGCCAGTCTCCAGACCTTAATCCCATCGAAAACTTATGGAGGGAGCTGAAGATCCGAGTTGCCAAGCGACAGCCCCGAAATCTTAATGATTTACAGATGATCTGCAAAGAGGAGTGGGCCATCTAACATGTGTGCAAACCTCATCATCAACTACAAAAAACGTCTGACTGCTTTGCTTGCCAACAAGGGTTTTGCCACCAAGTATTAAGTCTTGTTTGCCAAAGGGATCAAATACTTATTTCTCTGTGCACAATGCAAATACATATATATAATTTTGACAATGTGATTTTCTGTTTTTCTTTTTATATAATCTATCTCTCAATGGTAAAATTAACCTAGCCTAAAAATTCTAGACTGTTCATGTCTTTGACAGTGGGCAAACTTACAAAATCAGCAAGGGATCAAATACTTATTTCCTTCACTGTATGGTGACAAAAACTTATACGTTTTACGTATGAAAACGTAGGGTTTAAAGAGTCTCTGTCACCAGATTATAAATGCCCTATCTCCTACATAATCTGATCGGCGCTGGAATGTAGATAACAGCAGTGGTTTTTATTTTGAAAAACGATCATTTTTGAGCAAGTTATGAGCAATTTTAGATTTAGTTTCTTAATGCCCAACTTGGCGTGTTTTTACTTTTGACCAAGTGGGTGTTGTAAAGAAGTGTATGAGGCTGACCAATCAGTGACCAATCAGCGTCATACACTTCTCATTGTTCCAGCCCAGCATGATCCACAGCACAGTAAGATTGTGCAGTGAAAGAAGCTGGGCTGGAACAATGAGAAGTGTATGTGACTGATTGGTCACTGATTGGTCAGCCTCACACTTCTTTACAACACCCACTTGGTCAAAAGTAAAAACACGCCCAGTTGGGCATTAAGAAACTAAATCTAAAATTGCTCATAACTTGCTCAAAAATGATCGTTTTTCAAAATAAAAACCACAGCTGTTATCTACATTCCAGCGCCGATCAGATTATGTAGGAGATAGGGCTCTTATAACCTGGTGACAGAGCCTCTTTAAGATTGCATACGTCATCCGTACATCGTCCATTGAATTCAATACAAATAAAAAACGTATACGTGTGGTATACATTTTGGAAAAGTACTGAAAAGCGTAGTAGACTACGCTTTTCAGGACATGGGAAAAGAAAAGCATAGAACATAAGCACACAAAACGTATGTACAAACTACACCATTAGGGCGTCCGTCCTGACCATAGAAATCAATGTACACGCTGTGGTACGCGTTTTGACACTGGATTTTTCATGTCAAAATGTGCGCGTAAGATGTACAGTAAAAACGAGATGTGAACTTAGCATGTGACATGACTTATGGTTATAAATTAAAATCTAATACTTTGAGTTAAATAAATCTAGGTACAGCGACTATACAAGGAAGAACATGTCACCCCTCTCGTACAGTATTCTCTGCTGAACTGTAATTACCACCCAGTCCATGAATCTGTGCAATGTTATTGAAGAATTACTATATTTCCTACTACAAGTGTATATAAAAGAAAAAGTACAGCACAGGAGTATTATAGTGTAGTTTATCTTGCTGTGTATTCTTATAAACTGAATTTAATCCTCTCTCTAATCCACACTAAATCCAGTGGTTGATGGGCAGTGATTAGTATTGAATCTCACACAAGGGACCTTTCATTATCCTCCATGACCCCAGGATTTCCAGTTTTCAGAAACTGATTGAAACCTTTGTGGAAATAACTATTACCTTTCCTTCTGTATTATTCATTGCCTAATGGGTATACACATATGTGGATGTATACTGTTTATAAAATGATAGTTAGCACCAAGATCTCATTGACCTCTTGTCTCAATGCCTTTGCAAACCGTGGAGATGTTATGCATTTGAATGAGGATAAAATATTAATATCATGTGAAAACCCAGGCAAAATGAATTAATAGATTTTCTTATTCAGAAAATCTACGGTATTAATTATATTTTGGATTACAGCCCTCTATGAAGGTTTGTAAAGACTGGAAAAATAGTTCAGGAACAGAGTAAGTCTATAAAATAAGCCTTCCAAGAACTTTAGAAGCCAATAGGGAATAATGTAGGCAGGTAAAGTCAGATGATAGTGTCTTAAAAGTGTATTCCTATATTAAGGTTATACTGTTCAGATATATATTCTATATGGACAAAAGTATTGGGACATCCCATTCTAAGTCCATAGGCATTTATATGGCAGCTAAAACAACTTCTACTCTTCTGGGAAGGATTTCTATAATATTTTGGAATGTGTCTGTAGGAATTTTTGTCCATTCATACAGAAGAGCATTTGTGAGTTCAGACACTGATGTTGGACCTGGCTCGCAATCTCTGTTTTAGTTCATCCCAAAGGTGTACGATGGGGTTGAGGTCAGGGCTATGTGTGAGCCAGTCAAGTTCTTCCACACCAAACTCTCCCAACCATGCCTTTATGGACCTTGCTTTGTGCACTGGCTCACAGTCATGCTGGAACAGAAAAGGACCAAATCCCAAACTGTTTCCACAAAGTTGGAAGCATACAATTGTCCAATTGTCCAAAATGTCTTGGTATGCTGAAGCATTAAGATTTTCCTTTACTGGAAAGGGGCCTAGGCCAATCCCTGAAAAACAATCCCATAGCATTATACCCTCCTCCATCAAACTTTACAGTTGGCACAATGCAGTCCAGCAGGTAATATTCTCCTGGCATTCGCCAAACCCAGACTCGTCCATCAGACTGCCAGATAGCAAAGGGTGATTTGTCACTCCACAGAACACGTTTCCACTGCTCCAGATTCCAGTGGCGACATGTTTTACACTACTCCATCAGACTCTTAGCATTGTGCTTGGTGATGTAAGGCTTGCATGCAGCTGCTCGTCCATGAAAACCATGCCATGAAGCTCCCGGCACACAGTATTTGTGTTGATGTTAGTGCCAGAGTAGGTTTGGAACACTGCAGTTATTGTCAGCAGAGCATTGGTGACTGTTATGTACTATGCGCCTCAGCACTTGGTGACCCCTCTCTGTAAGTTTATGGGGTCTACTACTTTGTGGCTGACTTGCTGTGGTTCCTAAATGCCTCAACTTTGCAATAATATCACTCACATTTGATTGTGGAATATCTATCAGGGAATAAATTTCATGAACTGACTTGCTGTAATGGTAGCATCCTATTACAGTACCACGCTGGAATTCAGTAATCTCTTTAGAACACTGCCTTCTCTAGCACCGTGCAGGGGGTGCAACAACCCAGGGCAGGGATGACTGAGGGGGCGGCAGCGCCACTTAAACCAACCGCCGCCACCCCCTCCTGTACTCCACCAGGCATTCGCCAAACCCAGATTCATCCATTAGACTGCCAGATAGAGAAGTGTAATTTGTCACTCCACATAACACGTTTCCACTGCCCCAGAGTCCAGTGACAGCGTGTTTTACACCGCTCCATCCGACACTTGGCATTGTGCTTGGTGATGTAAGGCTTGCATTCAGCTGGTCAGCCATAGAAATCCATGCTATGAAGCTCCTGGCGCACATTTTTTGTGCAGATGTTAATGCCAGAGGAGGTTTAGAACTCTGCAGTTATTGAGTCACCAGAGCGTTGTCGACCTTTATACACTATGCGTCTCAGCACTCAGTAACCCTGTTCTGTAGCTTTACATGGTCTGCCACAAGACATTTCATGGCAGTATATAGTAGCTAGTGGAATTCAAACTACAGACTACCAAAAACTGGCTTAGACTTTAGTGAGAGAAGGAAGGCTGTCATAGAAGTTCAGCTGACAAATCATTTCCAACTGGGTGTCCCATTAGCCAAATGGAGGACCTTTTGATATTACAGTATATTTGGTATACATAATTCTCTATACATTAGAACTGCTTAAAATGTAGTTCTAATGTACTCATTACTAGTGCTTCAATAGCTATGCGGTTTCACTTAATTTCCTGGACACCCTCAAGATTACTCAGGGCAACTTGACCATAGGAAATATGATGTAATTTTTCCCTTTATCCAGGGTTAAAAAAAAGAAGGGAACGTGCTTTTGCGGCCGCAATTCCCCGAAAATCCACGGGAGAATTGCGGCCCCATTCATTTCTATGGGGCCATGCACACGACCACAGTTTTTAAGGTCCGTGCATGGCCCGGGAGCCCGCACCGCAGAAAGAATGGACCTGTCTTATTACGGCCGTCTTCTGCGGTCCGGGCTCATTGAAAATAATAGCCGCGGCCATGTGCATTTGCGGGCGGCTCGCGGCTGACAGTCCGCTGCCGGCCGACCCGAAAATCACTTCCGTGCACATGGCTACGGTCGTGTGCATGAGGCCTTAGTAAAAACTGAACACAGTGCATTTTGTGATACATTCTTGTAATCCAAAACCAGGACCGCATCAAAGGAAGACAAGTATGTCTTTCATCAGGGGAGGTGGAATGATGTGTGTGTGTGTGTGTGTGTGTGTGTGTGTGTGTGGGGGGGGGGGGGGATGGGAGGGTTTGTACCACTAGAAACCAGCTGCAAGTGTACATAATAATGCTTTGGTTTAATATTAACATGGATAGATACTATTTTGGCAGCATGCAGGAACAACAATGACTTTATGGGCACTGCCCTGGCAGGAGAAAAAAACCAATGGGTCCTTTTATGTGATTGGACCTATTGTACCAGCATTACTATGTAACTGATAATTTACAAATTCTATGTGTTTTTTGTCACTGCCTAGGCATGTAGAAAAAAAAGCCTGCAAACTTATGTATTACCTTGGGAGAAGTGGCTCCAGGTGAAAAAAAACTCTATCTTCATTCCTGTCTTTCCCTGACTGACCTTACAGTAAAAGAATATAAACCAAGAAAATGTCTCTCATGAATCCATGATCAGCTGGTTTTAACCTTACATTATAAAAGTCAACTTATATTATTTAGCCTTTAAAGACTTTTTTGAAGGAAATTGCTGGATGTCGGTAATGAGATAAATATGGCAAACATCCAAAAACCAGCAGAAGTCTACAGTTTCTAAAAAATGTTTTTCTTGCATTCATGCAAGAAAGGAGAAATGTATACTTTCAGTAAACTAGTTTGTCACCTACTGTTACTTACAAAAAAAGGTTTGTGCTCTTTGGGCGGGTTCACACATGGCGGAATTCCACTTAAATTCCGCTGCGGACACTCCGCAGCGTTAATCCGCAGCGGAGCCGTTTCTCCATTGACTTTCACTTTAATTTAGCAGTGTTCGTTTACACGATGCGTACAATTCCGCTGCGGAGCATAGGCTGCGGAGCGGAATTTGGTGTCCGCAGCATGCTCTGTCTGTTGCGGAGCAGTGGCGGACTCATGGCGGAATTTCTCCATTGACTTCAATGGAGATTCTAAGTTCCGCAATGAAGTCCGCAGCTGTCATGCACATGTCATGTGTGCTGCGGATGCGTCTTGCTTTTTTAACTTGACATTTCTTCATTCTGGCTGGACCTAGGTATTTCTAGGTCTACAGCCAGACTGAGGAAGTCAATGGGGCTCCCGTAATGACGGGAGCGTTGCTAGGAGACGTCTGTAAATAGTCACTGTCCAGGGTGCTGAAAGAGTTAAGCGATCGGCAGTAACTGTTTCTGCACCCGGGACAGTGACTACCGATCCCAATATACATGTATCTGTAAAAAAACATATAAGTTCATACTTACCGAGAACTCCCTGCTTCTGTCTCCAGTCCGGCCTCCCAGGATGACGTTTCAGTGTAAGTGACGGCTGCAGCCAATCACAGGCCAAGCACAGGCTGCAGCGGTCACATGGACTGGCGCGTCATCCAGGGAGGTCGGGCTGGATGCCGAAAGAGGGACGCGTCACCAAGACAACGGCCGGTAAGTATGAAATTCTTTTACTTTCACTAGGGAAAGTGCTGTCCCTTCTCTCTATCCTGCACTGATAGGGAGAAGGGAAGCACTTTTCCCGCAGTCTGCAGCAGCTAGTCCGCATCAATGTACTGCACATTTTGTGCAGATCCGCTGCAGAATCTGCAACGCAGATTCTGTGCGGCATCGATGCGGACAGTTGCGGAGGAATTCCGCCATGTGTGGTCATGCCCTTTCAGGCAAACTTTGGGGCATTCAGCAGGAGCGAAGACGCAGTAGAAGATGAAGAGCAAATTGGATAATGGGCTGAACCTATCTACTTATTGTAATGTACTCCCTTGTTACCTTTTTCTTTATTTCCTATGCCATTAAAGGGGTTGTCTTATATGAACATCTTAGAGTGGGTATCCTGCTTGGGATTCCCCTCTGACTCAGAACGGAGAACCGCTCTGTATGAGCAACTCTGGTTCTGATCCAATCAAGCTGTCCTCGTATTACATGGATAGCCATTTATCTGAATGGCTGCCATGTAATAATACATTTCAGCTGTTTGCTGAGGGTGCCTGGTGTGGGTCCCAGGGCGATCTGCTAATTGTCCCGGCGGCGACATTTTTAAATGGGTTGCTTCTGATGAGACAATACCTTTAAGTTAATTTCTGCCCCCATAATCAATGTTACCATTTCCACGCAGACAAAGGTGTAATTTAAAGCTTCTAAGTCACACTGCAAAATCTGTTAAAGGACCGCTCCAACTATCACACTTCATTTATCATACTGGTCTCCTCATGTAGGGCAGACTGACATTTTAGTTCCCTCAGACTTGGTCCGATCACAACCGCTGCACCCCCTATAGTTATGCCCCTGCATGCAGATTCCCAGTTTATGGTTCAACTAAGATATTGCACGCTATAACATAAAATAAGAATTGTCTTCACTGTACATAGCAATATCTAATATGTTCCAGAAATTCACTCTTCTACATCACTTTCAATGATCTACTTCCTTTTACAAATTCCTCAACCCCATTTTACCTTTTTACTTTTTATACTATTGTTTATTGAATATGTAAAATATATAAATGAATAGGGTTTTATTAAATCCTCAACAGTTTTTACTGTTAGCAATCATCTATATGTTTATGGAAAGAAGTTAAATGTTGTCCCTTTCCATGTTACTAATATCCCAGACTATTTACAAAGTTATTTTATTTCTTTATTTTAGATGCTTTGGAGCAATAAAAAACACTTTCAAAGTTAGATTAAGATAATACCGTAGGTCTACCTGCAATCCTATGTTAACAATAAAGATAACACATTGTAATGATATGATGAGTTTTGGTAAATGACTGCTTTATCTCTGCTACTTCTTTTTGTATTTCTGGATGTTTTGCAAGGTAACTCGGTCATATTCCTTTTGACTTTGGTTATATGGGGATTTGATCCTGGTCTTTCACTGTATTGACTTGAGATAATCAGAACTCACCGACAGTTCTCTACATTTAGTGTTTAGCCCACTGATACCATGCTGAATCAATCTTCCTAGATTTGATATGGAAAAATAGCTTTACTTTTCACATTTCTACATGAAAGTGCTTTCTGTAAATTTTTTACCCTTAGGCCGGCTTCACACGATGCTTTTTCAGTGTCGGAATCAGCGTGGAAAATGCCTTACTTCTTGCTCCCATTGCTTTCAATGGGTATCAGAGACGTAGTTCACATAGCGCTGATTTTTCAGCTAACTGAAACTATTTCAGTGGCACTGAAAAGAAAATGGCCAAGTGCCTTATCTTTGCATGGATTCTGTGCCACGAATTACCATTAAATCGATGGGAAGCTAAAAAGAACTTAGCTTGTGTGCTGTCAATCTGCAAAACAGGCTGATTTTAGCGGCAGATTCAGCAACTATTTTTCAGCTTCAACAAAACTCTGTGTGAACAGACCCTTACAGATAATATCTAGCTAAATAATATTTCTTCACATGACCAGGACAAAACCATATAAAAACAAGAGATAAAATCTCGGCAGGATAATGCTCTCGTATAAAAAATAAAAAAAAAATAGCTCTTTAGGACTTAAAGAGGCTCTGTCACCACATTATAAGTGTCCTATCTCCTACATAAGAAGATGGGCGCTATAATGTAGGTGACAGTAATGCTTTTTATTTTAAAAAAACGATCTATTTTCACAACGTTAGGAGCGATTTTGGTTTATGCTAATGAGTTGCTTAATGCCCAAGTGGGCGTATTTTTACTTTCGACCAAGTGGGCGTTGTACAGAGTAGTGTATGACGCTGAGCAATCGGCATCATGCACTCCTCTCCATTCATTTAGACAGCAGAATCGCGTTCTTACTAGAACATGATCTGCAGCCACATACACAGCGATTCTGCTTGATTAACATTAATCCAGTGTCCTGATAATGAATACACATGACCATCCAGCCTGGACGTCATGTGTATTCAGAATCCTGATACTTCTGAATCTTTTCTGTGAGATTCCAGCAACGGATACGAAATCTCGCGAGATTACGGAGGTAAACGAGATTTCGTTTCCCTTGCTGTAAATCTCACAGAAAAGATTCAGAAGTGTCAGGATTCTGAATACACATGACGTCCAGGCTGGATGGTCATGTGTATTCATTATCAGGACACTGGATTAATGTTAATCAAGCAGAATCGCTGTGTATGTGGCTGCAGATCATGTTCTAGTAAGAACGCGATTCTGCTGTCTAAATTAATGGAGAGGAGTGTATGATGCCGATTGGTCAGCGTCATACACTCCTCTGTACAACGCCCACTTGGTCGAAAGTAAAAAAACGCCCACTTGGGCATTAAGAAACTCATTAGCATAAACCAAAATCGCTCCTAACGTTGTGAAAATAGATCGTTTTTTTAAATAAAAAGCATTACTGTCACCTACATTATAGCACCCATCTCCTTATATAAGAGATAGGCCACTTAGGGCATGACCACACATGGCGGAATTCCTCCGCAACTGTCCGCATCAATGCCGCACCTAATCCGGGTTGCGGATTACGGCTGCGGATCTGCACAAAATGTGCAGAAAATTGATGCGGACTAGCTGCTGCGGACTGCGGGAAAAGTGCTTCCCTTCTCCCTATCAGTGCAGGATAGAGAGAAGGGACAGCACTTTCCCTAGTGAAAGTAAAAGAAATTCATACTTACCGCCCGTTGTCTTTATGACGCGTCCCTCCTTCGGCATCCAGCCCGACCTCCCTGGATGACGCGCCAGTCCATGTGACCGCTGCAGCCTGTGCTTGGCCTGTGACTGGCTGCAGCCGTCACTTACACTGAAACGTCATCCTGGGAGGCCGGACTGGAGACAGAAACAGGGAGTTCTCGGTAAGTACGAACTTCATTTTTTTTTACAGATACATGTATATTGGGATCGGTAGTCACTGTCCCGGGTGCAGAAACAGTTACTGCCGATCGCTTAACTCTTTCAGCACCCTGGACAGTGACTATTTACTGACGTCTCCTAGCAACGCTCCCGTCATTGCGGGAGCCCCATTGACTTCCTCAGTCTGGCTGTAGACCTAGAAATACATAGGTCCAGCCAGAATGAAGAAATGTCAAGTTAAAAAAGCAAGACGCATCCGCAGCACACATGACTAGAGATGAGCGAACCGGGACAACCGAACCCGGTTTCGGTCCGAACTTCCGGTAAAGTTCGGTTCGCAGCGAATCCGAACTTCACCGGGTTCGGCCGAACCCGTTTTGACCGAACCCGGTCAAAAACATTATACAAATCGGCAGCCACTTGTCTCTATCAATCACTGATAGAGAAAAGAGGCTGCTGATTAAAAATAAAATAAAAAGCATTTCATACGTACCCGGTCGTTGTCTTGTTGACGAGTCCCTCTTCTTCCTCCATTCCGACCTTTTCTGACGCGGCAGCCTGTGATTGGCTGCAGAGGCCTCTGCAGCCTGTGATTGGCTGCAGAGGCCGCGGCAGCCTGTGATTGGCTGCAGCGCTCACAAGGCTGCATCGTCATCAAGGAATGTCGGGCCGGATGTCGAGAGGGACGCGTCACCAAGGCAACGGCCAGGAGACCGGACTGGAGGAAGCAGAAAGTTCTCGGTAAGTATGAACGTCTTTTTTTTTACAGGTACTGTGATCGGTAGTAGTCACTGTCCATGGTACTGAAACAGTTACTGCCGATCAGTTAACTCTTTCAGCACCCTGAACAGTGACTATTTAGTGTATGTGCACACACACTAATTACGTCCGTAAATGACGGACGTATTTCGGCCGCAAGTACCGGACCGAACACAGTGCAGGGAGCCGGGCTCCTAGCATCATACTTATGTACGATGCTAGGAGTCCCTGCCTCTCTGCAGGACAACTGTCCCGTACTGTAATCATGTTTTCAGTACGGGACAGTAGTTCCACGGAGAGGCAGGGACTCCTAGCATCGTACATAAATATGATGCTAGGAGCCCGGCTCCCTGCAGGGTGTTCGGTCCGGTACTTGCGGCCGAAATACGTCCCGTCAATTACGGACGTAATTAGTGTGTGTGCACATACCCTTACTGACGTCGCCTAGCAACGCTGCCGTAATGACGGGTGCACACATGTAGCCACCCGTCATTACGGGGCCTCATGCACACGACCATAAAAACACCCGTTATCACGGGTCGTAATTACGACCCGAAATAGCGGGCCCATAGACTTCTGTTAGCCACGGGTACCTTCCCGTTTTCTCACGGGAAGGTGCCCGTGCCGTTAAAAAGATAGAACATGTTCTATTTTTTTATTTTACGGGCCGTGCTCGTAATTACGACTCGTAAGTACGAGCACGGCCGGCCGGCCACGGGCAGCCGGACGCTTTTGCGAACCGTGCTGTCATTATAATTATAGCAGCACGGCCCGTAAAATAGAAAAATAGAACATGTTCTATTTTTTTAACGGCACGGGCACCTTCCCGTGAGAATACGGAAAGGTACCCGTGGGTAACAGAAGTCTATGAGCCCGTTATTGCGGGTCGTAATTACGACCCGCAATAACGGGTGTTTTTACGGTCGTGTGCATGATGGGAGCACGGCTCGGAAAAACGAACGGCTGCCCGTGCTCATCTCCTGAAATAATCTGTGCTGCCTTAAACTCTGTGGACAGGTCAGGATCCTGTTTCTTTTAAATGCTGCTAGGGAACCCGCTCGATCCACTATATAAGGCTACGCTACAGTGCAGCATTTAAAAGAAACAGGATCCTGACCTGTCCACAGAGTTTAAGGCAGCACAGAGTATTTCAGGAGATGAGCGTGCAGATTCAGTGCTGTTGTGAACTCTGCTCTTACCATTACGTAGCTCTCAGTCTGTTATCTCTCCTCCACTCCTGTCCTCAAGAACACCTTCACATGATTGGCAAGTCACCACGTAATGGTAAGAGCAGAGTTCACAGCAGCACAGAGTATTTCAGGAGATGAGCGTGCGGATCTTGTGCGTGGTGGTGACTTGCCAATCATGTGAACGTGTTATAGAGGACAGGAGTGGAGGAGATGTAACAGACTGAGCTACGTAATGGTAAGAACAGAGTTCACAGCAGCACAGAGTATTTCAGGAGAGGAGCGTGCAGATTCAGTGCTGCTGTGAACTCTGCTCTTACCATTACGTAGCTCAGTCTGTTACCTCTCCTCCACTCCTGTCCTCAATAACACCTTCACGTGATTGGCAAGTCACCACCCCGCACAAGATCCGCACGCTCATCTCCTGAAATACTCTGTGCTGCTGTGAACTCTGCTCTTACCATTACGTGGTGACTTGCCAATCATGTGAAGGTGTTCTGGAGGACAGGAGTGGAGGAGAGGTAACAGACTGAGAGCTACGTAATGGTAAGAGCAGAGTTCGCAGCAGCACTGAATCTGCACGCTCATCTCCTGAAATACTCTGTGCTGCCTTAAACTCTATGGACAGGTCAGGATCCTGTTTCTTTTAAATGCTGCACTGTAGCGCAGCCGTATATAGTGGATCGAGCGGGTTCCCCAGCAGCATTTAAAAGAAACCGTGTTTGTGTATGTGTGTGTTTGTGTATATATGTGTGTTTGGGTATGTGACTTTGTCTGTTTTTGTTTTTATATGTGTGTGTGTGTATATATGGGTGTGTTTGTGTATATGTGTTTTGTGTATATGTTTGTGTATATATGGGTGTATTTGTGTATATGTTTGTGTGTAGATGTTTGTGTGTGTTTTTGTATGTGTATATGGGTGTGTGTTTGTGTGTATATATGGGTGTGTTTGTGTATATGTGTTTGTGTATATGTGTGTTTGGGTATGTGTGTTTTTGTTTGTATATGTGTTTGTGTATATGTGTTCGTGTATGTGTGTATAACTGTGTGTGTGTGTGTTTGGATATGTGTGTTTTTGTTTGTATATGTGTGAGTTCGTGTATATGTGTGTGTTTGTCTGTTTATGTGTGTGTGTGTGTATATCTTGTTGTGTTTGTGTATATATGTGTGTGTCTGTGTATGGTTGTTTGTTTGTGTGTGCGTGTATATATGTGTGTAGGTGAGTAGAAGTATTGTTATTGTTCACATTGATAACTGTTTTTTTATGTTGTTGCAGATTTTGATGTACCGATTGGACTACATCTACGATTCGTTGGACTACTGCGTAGATCTGCGTTTTTTCAAATTTTAATAAAATGGTTAACGAGGGTTTTGTTGGGGATTTCTTATTTCAATAAAAAAGAATTGTCTTTGTGTTTTTTTTTTCAAACTTTATTAGTGCCTAGATAATGGCAGTTGGCTGATTGACAGCGTCCATTATTAAGGCGGTACTTAGTGTTAGCCGGTGCAGAGGCTAGCACTAACCACCCATTATTACCCCGGTACCCACCACCACCAGGGGTGCCGGGAAGAGCTTGGTACGATCCAGTACCCGACCATCTGTTGTGATGGTCGGGTACTGGGGCGGCCGTAGGCTGGTATTATGAGGCTGGGAAGGGCCAAAATCAGTGGACCTTCCCACCCTTGTAATGCTAGGCTGCTGCTGCTGTGTTGTATCGGGCTGGTTATAAAAATGGGGGGGACCCCCACGTCGTTTTTTTTTGGAATTTAACAAATTTAGCAATAGACGGGTCCCCCACATTTTTAATAACCAGCCATATACAAGGCCGCAGCAGTCTGGCATTACATGGGTGGGAAGGGCCACTGGTTTTGTCCATTCCCAGGCTAATAACACTGTGTTGTATGTGGCTGGTTATGATAAATTGGGTGGAACCCCATGTCTTTTTTAAAAAAAAAATGTAAATAAATAAATAATTAAAAAAAATGACGTGGGGTCCCCCCCACTTTTATAACCAGCCAGATACAACACAGCAGCAGCAGCCTAGCATTACAAGGGTGGGAAGGTCCACTGTTTTTGGCCCTTCCCAGCCTCATAATACCAGCCTGCGGCCGCCCCAGGGCCCGACCATCACAACAGATGGTCGGGTACTGGATCGTACCTGGCTCTTCCCGGCACCCCTGGTGGTTTTGGGTACCGGGGTAATAATGGTGGTTAGTGTTAGCCTCTGCACCGGCTAACACTAAGCCTCGCATTAGTAATGGATGTTGTCACTCAGACAGCGGCCATTACTAAAGTGGTAATAATAAAATTTGAAAAGAAAAAGACAAAGATATAGATAAAATATTTTATTGAAATAAAGCACCCCCAACACAACCCTCATTAACCATTTTATTGTAGAAAAAAAACCGTCATCGAAGTAGTCCTCGAAACCGACGTAGTCCAAACACCAAACCTGTAAAAAAATAAAATAATGAAATAAAACATGTCGTAGGCTTAGATTCAGTTTAATGTGTGATACTGACTGTTATACCATGTATAGAAGCCTGCCGCGAAGTTGACTTAGATACAGGGCGCCAGCAGACAGTATCATACATGGCCATACATACATATATACATACATATATACAAACATACATACATATATACAAGCATGCACATATATACATGCAAATATACATACATGCAAACATACACACATATATACATGCAAACTATCATACATACATGCATACACACACACATGAAAACATACATACATACAAACAAACATGCAAAGATACATACATACATATATACAAGCATGCACAAATATACATGCAAACATAAATACATGCAAACATAATTACATACATGCACATATATATAAACATACATGCAAACATACATGCAAAAATAAAAACATGCAAACATACATACATGCACATATATACATACATACATGACAACATACATACAAACATACATGACAACATACATACATGCAAACATACATACATGCAAACATACATACACACATGCAAACATATATACATGCAAATATACATACAAACATGCACATGTATACATACATGCCAACATACATGCAAACATACATGCACATATATACATACATACATGACAACATACATACATGCAAATATAGATACATACATACACACATGCACATATATACATACATGCCAACATACATGCACATATATACATACATGACAACATACATACATACATGACAACATACATACATATATATATATACACACACATGCAAATATACATACATTCATGCAAACATACATGCAAACATACATACATACATACAAATATACATACACACATGCACATATATACATACATGACAACATACATACATACATGACAACATACATGCAAAAATACATACATGCAAACATACATACATGCAAATATATACATGCAAATATACATACAAACATGCACATATATACATACATGCCAACATACATGCAAACATACATGCACAGATATACATACATACATACATGACAACATACATACATGCCAAAAAATAATAATAATACGTTCATACTTACTTTCCTCCTGTCCGGCCTCCAGCGATGACGTTTCATTCATGTCGCCGCTGCAGCCTGTGATTGGCTGCAGAGGCGGTCACGTGGGATGTAGCGTCATCCTGACGTGCGTGACCGCCACTACAGCCTGTGATTGGCTGCAGCGGCGAAAGGGATGAAACGTCATCGCTGGAGGCCGGACAGGAGGAAAGTAAGTACGAACGTATAATTTTTATTTTTTTATTACATTTAAATGGTATTTTCCGCGCGCCGAGCATGTACTGTCAAGGTTGCTGAAAGAGTTAGTGCAGCCCATTAACTCTATCAGCACCCTGGACAGTAGCATGCTCGGCGCACGTAAGTGACAGGTTCGGTCAGAACTAGTTCGGTCCGAACCGAACTTTTTTGTGAAATTCGGCGAACTAGCCGAACCGAACTTTTGATAAGTTCGCTCATCTCTACACATGACATGTGCATGACAGCTGCGGACTTCATTGC
This sequence comes from Rhinoderma darwinii, assembly GCF_050947455.1. NCBI lineage: Eukaryota > Metazoa > Chordata > Amphibia > Anura > Rhinodermatidae > Rhinoderma > Rhinoderma darwinii. The sequence continues at coordinate 230,592,217 of NC_134689.1, read as the reverse complement.
GGAACTTTGAATCTCCATTGAAGTCAATGGAGAAATTCCGCCATGAGTCCGCCACTGCTCCGCAACAGACAGAGCATGCTGCGGACACCAAATTCCGCTCCGCAGCCTATGCTCCGCAGCGGAATTGTACGCATCGTGTAAACGAACACTGCTAAATTAAAGTGAAAGTCAATGGAGAAACGGCTCCGCTGCGGATTAACGCTGCGGAGTGTCCGCAGCGGAATTTAAGTGAAATTCCGCCATGTGTGAACCCGCCCTTATAATGTGGTGAAAGAGCCTCTTTAACCCCTTACGACCGTTCACTGTCTTTTGACTCCTTGTCATTAGTCTACAGCAATGTCTTTTGGCGTCGCTGTAGAAAAGACTTATGAGTGCTACAGTTATCTTATTCTCTGAGCAGGAGCTATTACTAACAGCTCCTGAACTTAGGAAAGCCTGCTGAATACGTCTGGAATCTGAGAAAACTCCGACCCCAGCTGTTCAACCCTTTGATCAAAGTGGACTTACCTGTTCGATCGCGTCCCTGGAAGTCCGGTGATGCGATCGGAGACTAGAAAGGACCACAAGGCTGTTTGTTCAGTATGCCTGCTGCTAGGGCACACTACGTGTTGCCCTAATAGCAGCTTGTGTCATAGTGACATAGTGTAATGTTTTATCATTCAGGAGTATGCTAATACATTATAAGTGAAACAAATAAAGTTGTTAAATAGTTATCCCTTCATGAGATCAAAAGAAATTAACAAAATAAATTGTATATATAGACTACCGTGAAAAGTTTAGGGTCACTTAGAAATTTCCTTATTTTTGAAAGAAAAGCACAGTTTTTTTCAATAAAGATAACATTAAATTAATCAGAAATACACTCTATACATTGTTAATGTGCTAAATGACTATTCTAGCTGCAAACGTCTGGTTTTTAATGCAATATCTACATAGGTGTATAGAGGCCCATTTCCAGCAACCATCACTCCAGTGTTCTAATGGTACATTGTATTTGCTAACTGTGTTAGAAGTAAGGCTAATGGATGATTAGAAAACACTTGAAAACCCTTGTGCAATTATGTTAGCACCGCTGTAAACAGTTTTGCTGTTTAGAGGAGCTATAAAACTGACCTTCCTTTGAGCTAGTTGAGAATCTGGAGCATTACATTTGTGGGTTCGATTAAACTCTCAAAATGGCTAGAAAAAGAGAGCTTTCATGTGAAACTCGACAGTCTATTCTTGTTCATAGAAATGAAGACTATTCCATGCGAGAAATTGCCAAGAAACTGAAGATGTCCTACAACGGTGTGTACTACTCCCTTCAGAGGACTGCACACACAGGCTCTTTCAGAGTAGAAAGATAAGGGGGAGGCCCCTCTGCACAACTGAGCAACAAGACAAGTACATTAGAGTCTCTAGTTTGAGAAATAGACGCCTCACAGGTCCTCAACTGGCAGCTTCATTAAATAGTACCCGCAAAACGCCAGTGTCGTCTGCAGTGAAGAGGCGACTCCGGTATGCTGGCCTTCAGGGCAGAGTGGCAAAGAAAAAGCCATATCTGAGACTGGCTAATAAAAGGAAAATATGAATATGGGCAAAAGCACACAGACATTGGACAGAGGAAGATTGGGAAAAAGTGTTATGGACAGACGAATCGAAGTCTGAGGTGTTTGGATCACACAGAAGAACATTTGTGAGACGCAGAACAACTGAAAAGATGCTGGAAGAGTGCCTGACGCCATCTGTCAAGCATGGTGGAGGTAATGTGATGGTCTGGGGTTGCTTTGGTGCTGGTAAAGTGGGAGATTTGTACAAGGTAAAAGGGATTTTGAATAAGGAAGGCTATCACTCCATTTTGCAACGCCATGCCATACCCTGTGGACAGTGCTTGATTGGAGACAATTTCATCCTACAACAGGACAATGACCCAAAGCACACCTCCAAATTATGCAAGAACTATTTAGTGAAGAAGCAGGCAGCTGGTATTCTATCTGTAATGGAGTGACCAGCGCAGTCACCAGATCTCAACCCCATAGAGCTGTTGTGGGAGCAGCTTGACCGTATGGTACGCAAGAAGTGCCCATCAAGCCAATCCAAATTGTGGGAGGGCCTTCTGGAAGCATGGGGTGAAATTTCTCCCGATTACCTCAGCAAATTAACAGCTAGAATGCCAAAGGTCTGCAATGCTGTAATTGCTGCAAATGGAGCATTCTTTGACGAAAGCAAAGTTTGAAGGAGAAAATTATTATTTCAAATAAAAATCATTATTTCTAACCTTGTCAATGTCTTGACTATATTTTCTAGTCATTTTGCAACTCATTTGATAAATATAAGTGTGAGTTTTCATGGAAAACACTAAATTGTCTGGATGACCCCAAACTTTTGAACGGTAGTGTATATATTTTGTCATCATAAAAAAAATATTTTATTGCCCATACATTACATAAAAACAAAAATGCAACACATATTAGGTATCTACACAACCGTGATAACCTGTAGAATTAATTTAACAGGTTAAATTAGCGTAAAACGCGAAAGGATACAAAATGACCAAAAACACAATGCTGAAAATCGCTGTTTTCAATATTCACGCCGCAAAAATAAATTACATAACTTAGACAGTACATTTTTTTTTACCCCTAATAGGGGTACAATCAAAATATTAAAAAAGTTATGGCTGCTGAAAGTCAGAGAGTAAAAAGTTAAACAATTTAGCTCGTCATAAAGGCCTTTTCAGGCCTGGTCATTAAAAGGGTTAACGAAGGACATAGGTGGGCAATATTTACATCTGTGCTTGCACCTGTAAGAAAAGAGCTGCTGGCATTTATTTTCGTGTTGTCCTTGAAGCTCAGACACAGCTCTGTATACAATGCCTGCTTCACTCCTTAGCATGGTCCCTAAAAATGCCCATACACATTAGACAAACTAAGTCATCCGACTTTCCCCTAATGGCAAATATAAGGGGAAAGAGGGATCGGGCAAGTTGAAAATCCAACATTCCTAATCCTTTGCTCCCGCGGGAGATAAGCAGCTGCCAAAGGAGTCTGGCAGCGGCTTATTCCCCTCTCTACTTTTTGTAAACACATGCACGCCAGACGAGGTGTACACATATGTGGGGTAGAGTGGAGAAAGTGTATGGCCAGTTTAAAAGAAGCATTTATGGCCACAAACATTTATCATCTATCCACTGAATAGGTAATGAATGGTTGATCGTGGAGGTCCGACAACTGGGACCCACCGATCACAAGAACTCGGCTCGACCACTGCTCCTTTCAAACTCCTCCTTGCTGTGTTTGTGCAGCTGAGGGGGACAGAGGACAGGGGTTTCCTATTCAAGCAATCAGTGGGGGTCCCAGTGGTCGGATCCCCACCGATCCATCATTTATATTCTATCCAGTGGATAGGTAATAAATGTTTGCGACTAAAATACCTATTTAACAGACACATTTTGACAGGTGTTATAAAATATTATTAGTGAAAACCCCTTTAAGCATTTGGGTGCATATATAAGTGCCTTTATATTGTTTCCCATGAAATGTACAGTTGTAGTAATATTCGATAGTAACCGAAGTAACTGCATACATTAATCAAACCTGTGTGAGACCCTCTAATACAAAAAGCCCTATTGTTGTTGTATTCAGTGTAATTTGAATTTCATAAGACATAAACCTGGCTATAGACACCTAAATGCATAATTGTATCACAATATGTATGGAAACTTATCACCGTTATCAAAACTTGGTTTGAAATAATTAATACATCTACTTTACTTCTCAGTGCATCTCTGTTCTATAGGGTGGGGAATGGTTCCCCCTGGTGGTATCAGACACTAAATGCACTGCAGTATTTTTTTTCTTGCATAGACATAAATTATACTCTTTGTTGCCAAAAATGTATTTTCCTACAATGCAGCAAATTTTGTATGATTGGCTTATCTTGAAGCTTTCTTTGCACTGTAGGTTAGCTATAGAGGAATACGAAGTTGGAAATTATCTGTAAGATTTTTGTGCAATTTGGACAACTTTACAGTTTGCTAAAGATAAAGGTTTCAAGAATTTTTTATTTTTTTTAAATACACTATTAAGAAATATTCAGTTACTACAGAAGTTCCCTGTCAAGGACCCTCATCTATCAGCCAAAGCAGAGAGCAACTACAAATAAATCTCTCCATCTGGAGGACCCAACATCTTCGTTCATTACACGGTGGCGCTGTACGGAAATAGAAAACTTGCTGCCAGGTTACCCCACAGATTACAGCTGGCTACTGAGGGTCACAGAAATGGGACACCCTGTGAGCAGCTTATCTTTGGGGACCTTTCTAAGAGAAGGTCCCTTAAAGGAGCTTATTATTAAACATTTTCTTATTTTCTCAATTTCCATCACAAGGTAATGTGGTGGGAGGAAATGTCTAGAACTGTTAATTCTTTGTAAGAAAAAAAGAAGAGAGAAAGAGAAAAAATAAATCCTGGGATATATCCAGCACACAATGGGGGTAACAAAAAGAAAAAAAAAACATATACATGTTTTTTTGAATGAGATAAAGAAAATACCATTTCCCAAAGAGGCTAATGCCTAATAAATTTAAATACACTTTTTTTTAGAAAAATATGCTAATTTATTTTTATTTAGTTGAAGAAAGGGGACGCATACCCTTTCTAAAAGAAAGGGGTTATACCCAACAATACATATAAAAACACCCTGAAAGGACCTCCTGACCAAGTTACAAAATTATCAAAATATACAATCCTCATATTCATGCGTCAAATAAAAATACAATCTATGTATAAGAGTAGACCCCGTATTACAGATCATAGATTGGAGATTACTTATATTCGCTATTACATAGTGATAAACAAAATATTTACAGTGGATATAAAAAGTCTTCGCACTCCTGTTAAAATGCCAGGTTTTTGTCATTTTACAAAATCAGTCCAAGATGAATAATTTCAGAACTTTTTCCACCTTTAATGTCACAATTTCACCTATAATTTGTACAATTGTATTAAATAAGCAACTTAAATCTTTTAGGGTGGAAAAAAATAATAAAGAACAAAAATAATGTGGTTGCATAAATATGCACACCCTTAAACTAATACTTTGTTGAATTACCCTTTGACTTTATGACCGCATTCAATCTTTTTGGGTAGAAGTCTATCAGCATGGCACATCTTGACTTGGCAATTGTTGCCCACTCTTCCTTGCAAATCTGTCAGATTGCGAGGGCATCTCCTGTGTACAGCCCTCTTCAGGTCACCCCACAGATTTTCAATGGGATTCAGGGCTCTGGCTGGGCCATTCCAAAATGTTGATCTTCTTTTGGTGAAGCCATTCGTTTGTTGATTTGGAGGCATGCTTTGGGTCGTTGTCGTGCTGAAAGGTGAAATTCCTCTTCATCTCCAGATTTTCAGCAGAGGCCTGCAGGTTTTGTGCCAATATTGCCTGATATTTGGAACTGTTCATGATTCCCTTCACCTTGACTAAAGCGCCAGTTCCAGCTGCAGAAAAACAGCCCCAAAGCATAATTCTGCCTCCACCATGCTTCACAGTGTAGGTATGGTGTTCTTTTGGCGATGTGCAGTGTTGGTTTTGCGCCAAACATACCTTTTGGAATTATGACCAAGAAGTTGAACCTTGGTCTCATTCAGACCATAACACGTTTTCCCACGTATTTTTGGCAGACTTGATGTAGGTTTTTGCAAAACATAGCCGGGCTTGGATGTTTTTCTTTGTTAGAAAAGGCTTCCGTCTTGCCACCCTACCCCACAGCCCAGACATGAAAAATGCGGGAGATTGTTGTCATATGCACTACACAACCAGTACCTGCCAAAAATTCCTGCTGCTCCTTTAATGTTGCTGTAGGCCTCTTGGTAGCCTCCCGGACCAATTTTCGTCTTGTCTTTTCATCAAGTTTTGAGGGACGTCCAGTTCTTGGTAATGTCACTGCTGTATGTAATGTAAATGTATGTAATGTAAATCCACTTCTTGATGACCGACTTCACTGTGTTCCATGGTATATCTAATGCCTTGGAAATTCTTTGGTACCCTTCTCCTGACTGATGCCTTTCAACAATCAGATCCCTTTCATGTGTTGTAATCTCTTTACAGACCATGGCTTTTGCTGTCACATGAAACAAAGAAAATGTCAGGAAAATCCTAATAGAACAGCTGAACTTTATATGGGGTTACTCAGAATCACTTTAAATAATGGCAGCTGTGTACTGACTACTATTTAGCATAAGTTTAAATGTTATTGGCTAATTCTGAACACAACCACATCCACAATTATATAAGGGTGTTTACAATTATGCAACCTCATTATGGTAGTTTTGTTATTTTTATATTTTCCCCCTCTAAATGATCAGTTTGTTTTTCAATGGAATTGTAAAGATTATGGGTCACATTAAAGGTGGAAAAATTTCTGAAATTATTCATCTTGTACTGATTTTTTGACATGACAAAAACCTGGCATTTTAACAGGGGTGTGTAGACTTTTTATATCCACTGTATGCAATTATTTTCAACAGAATATTTAAGAGAATAGATGACATCAATAGCACCCAAACTCAGTGGATGGAATATATAGAAATTCTTACAAATAGGCTTAGGCTATATATGAATTCCCAGTAATGACTATTCAAGCAGCAATGTCAGAAGGTAGTGCTTCTGTGGAATCTACACAGGTGATGGTATACCATATGGATCCATAGATCACTACGGCTCCAGTGTTAAGCCAGCAGAGAAAGTATATCTGCTTTTAGCAGATAACCTGAGTCATTCATAGCCTTTCAGTAATAGCTATTCATTTAGAAAAAAATACTGTGCCATTCTGGAATTGGTACTAGTAGTAATATATCATCGAATTATATAAATTACTGCGGCTCTGAAAATAAACCAGTCAAGATTTTATATATATATATATATATATATATATATATATATATATATATATATATATATATATATATGCTTTCTACAGGTAAACATATACCACCAGCTTCACATCTCAATAGGGATGAGTTTATAAAAAAACTGGGATATTGAATGCCTGAACCACTCCAAAAATCTAATGGAGATGATTAATGAGGAGGAAAAGGTCCATTTAGGATCACTCACCTCTGAGATTGAAGAGAGTGTTGTAAAACTGAATTAGTTTAAGTCTCATCATGACTTTGAAAAATTTAATAATAATCTAAGTAAGGAGGTCGATATGGAATTGAGGGAGATTTCTACCCGTAAAAATAAAAAATATTAGAGATTTCTATGATTTTTAACACAACCACATTTTCTCCTTTTCTGGTAAAGGAGAAACATAGGGTAGACGTAGATCCTTTAAAAAGAAAGGGTCAGTTATGTCCACAGATGGAGACACGACAAGTGACCTCTGTAGTGATAGTGAAAGGTGGGAAAAATATGAAAGTTGACAGTGCTCAAAATAAGGTCTCTTTTTTAGGAGACAGAGGAAAAGGAAGACACGTAGAGGAAAAACCAGTAGAAAAAAAAGGAGGGCCAAATACAAGACAACTCAGGGGCAAATCATAGGGACGAACAATATCATCATTCTTACAGATTTCCCTCTGTTCACCGATAACCACTGGTAATGAATTTGGATTATACAAAGATCTACATCTTTTTGTAAGAAAAATCTTGCTCAGATTATGGCATACGGACAGAGAGAAACATATGATTGAAGTAAGAAATACTGATGATTTAAATACCATTTGCGAACCAATGGAATTTAGAGCTTTATCTGATTTGGAGGATTTATGGAGGGAGAGTCAGGTTGAGGAGATCTCTATGACCCTCAGAGGAAGGAATGAAGGAAACTATTCCAGAATTTACGGGTCTACTTAAAAAGAGTAGTACAATGCCTAGTATTTATAGGAACAGATACACACATGCTTTCATGGAAGCCATGCACTGGGACCTTGGTCTGGTCGACTGGTCTTCCTTTCTGGGTGAGGACAACCTTAGTAAGAATGAACGGAAAGCCCTGGGTGAACTACGGTAATGTTGTCCTACTCAGGGAGGAACAGTATGTTGGCAAGATCAGGAGATAACGGGACAGTATTTGCTACACTTGATTAACTGAGAATCCCATGAATGATATTAGTAATATACTTAATAGAAAATTTATGTATGCTTTGGATGAAGGTTTAATTAATAAGCGGGAATATTACTTTTTGGTGGTCAAAACACCTCATATCCCAACTATCAATATACTTCCTAAGATTCATAAAAAATAAGGCGTCTCCTCCGGGGAGACTAATTATATCGGGCTGTGGGGGCCCAACGGATAATCTTAGGAAATATGTGGATGAGAAATGTAAACCTTTGTTCTAGATACAGGAGACCTCATAAGAAAGATTTATGACTTATCCTTAGGGACAGACTGCCTATTAGTAGGCTTAGATGTGGTGTCTTTATATACCTCGACCCCCCATGATATAGGATTGAGAGCCGCTGCATATTTCCTGGAAAGACGGGAATGAGTATGGGCCCACCAAAATGAGTTCATCATAGAAATGTTTTCATTTGCTTTAAAACATGGCTGTTTCACATTTGATGGAAAATATTATCGCCAGGTACAAGGGGCGGCGATGGGGTCCTCTCATGCCCCTTCTTATGCATGTCTGCATTTGGGCTGGTGGGAAGATTTTGATGTCTACCTGAACCTTCTTTTCAGGAAATATGCAGCCTGCTGGTATAGATGCATGGACAATGTTCTTTTATGTTGGAAGGGCTCGGTTCAAGCTCTTGAGACATTTATAAGTGAACTAAATACTAACACTCTTAAATTACTGACTCAAGTGAATGTGAGTAGTATGTTGTTTTCTTGATCTCAATATTTGTAAAGAGAATGATAAATTAATTACCTCTACCTTCTGAAAGTCCACACCAGGAAATACCATACTTCTTGCTATTAGCCATCATCCTCCATCTCAAATAAAGGGAATCCCAATAAGTCAATTTCTACGGTTACGTCGGAATTATTCAATTCCCAGGACTTTTCTCTTTCTCTTTTTATTTTACAATAAATACTGGGACGGCACCAGTTTAGTATTTGCTTGAATCTTTGGGGTCTTCTCTGGATATCTTTTTTATTACTGTTAATTCTTTACCACTCTTTCAAACCCCCAGGATATGTGATACAGTGGGGAAGATTTATCAAGCCAGGTACAAGGGAAAAGTAGATTAGTTGCAGCCAATCATTCCTGCTCTCATTTTTCAGAGGCCCTTTTGAAAATAAAAGGAGCAATATGATTGGTTGCTATAGGCAACTACTCCATTTTTTTCTAGCACTAGTTTTGACAAATCTCCCACAATGGAGCCTAGTTATTAATGCTGTCTAAGATTTAATCACAGTAAACTTAGAAAAGTCAGTCAGAAGATGCGCCAAATTTATCAAAGTAATGCAAGCTGGGTGATAAATCGATGGCATCTTGCTAGACATGTATTACACTTAGGGCATCTTAATGGTAATGCTCTTAATATATATGTGTGCGTATTTTACTTATTTCTGTACACTTTTTATTTTGTTTACCTGTCGCTACTAACAGAGAAATAATTTGGTCATTATTGGGCTTAAAACAAAAAGAAAAGATACAAAAATTGAAAACGTGTGTGTGTGTGTGTGTGTGTGTGTGTGTGTCTGTGTGTGTTGGACTAACAAGCACAGAAATATAAAAATCTGTAAATACAAATGTCTCTTTATAGAAGTCTTCTTTCTTTTGATCAGCTTAGACCCTAAAAATACAGAGTCTTTGGTGTGGGGAAGCACGGGGGATTATTGTGCCCCTCATCACCAATGGCTTTTTGCCAAGGTGACTCCACTATTTTTCCAGGCTGGCCAAAGAACACACCATAAGGGCTTATTCACACGAACGTATAATACGTCCGTGCTACGCGCGTCACACGGACCTATGTTAATGAATGGGGCCGTTCAGACTGTCAGTGAATTTCACGCACCGTATGTGCGCTGCATGAAACTCATGACATGTCCTATATTTGCCCGTGTTTCACGCCGCACACACCCATTGAAGTTAATGGGTGCGTGCAAATTGCACTCGGCACACGGAAGCACTGATGCGCGCTACTATAGTAAAAACTATGAATGAAAACAGAAAAGCACCACGTGCTTTTCTGTTTGTAAACATAAAACCAGAGTGTCATCATGATGCTGAATCCGGCCTAAGGAGGAGTCTGTTTCCACCATTTTCAACATTTAGGTTGGGTTCACACGACCTATTTTCAGGCGTAAACGAGGCGTATTATGCCTCGATTTACGCCTGAAAATAGGGCTACAATACGTCGGCAAACATCTGCCCATTCATTTGAATGGGTTTGCCGACGTACTGTGCAGACGACCTGTAATTTACACGTTGTCGTTTGACAGCTGTCAAACAACGACGCGTAAATTGACTGCCTCGGCAAAGAAGTGCAGGACACTTCTTTGCAACGTAATTTGAGCCGTTCTTCATTGAAGTCAATGAAGAGCAGCTCAAGATTACGGGCGTCAAAGACGCCTCGCATAATGCGAGGAGGAGCTTTTACCTCTGAAACGACGCAGCTGTTTTCTCATGAAAACAGTCTGTCTTTTCAGACGTAAAAGCCTCTCATCGTGTGCACATACCCTTAGGCTGGTTTCACACTACCTATTTTCAGGCGTAAACGAGGCGTTTCACGCCTCGAATTACGCCTGAAAACACGGCTCAAACACGTCGGCAAACATCTGCCCATTCATTTCAATGGGTTTGCCGACGTACTGTGCCGACGACCTGTAATTTTACGCATCGCTGTCAAAAGACGGCACGTAAAATAACAGCTTCGTCAAAGAAGTGCAGGACACTTCTTGGGACGTAATTTGAGCCGTTTTTCATTGACTTCAATGAAGAACAGCTCCAAATTACGGCCGTAATTGACGTTATCGTGTGCACATACCCTTATGATCTGTCACAGTCTTTTCCCCCTCCTTTCTTTGTGTTGATGGGTGAGGGGAGTGCAGGTGTGTTTACAGTTGTAATGCAGATCATAGGGCCCCTATTCTGTGGTAACTATAACTGTTCAGGAGCTAAGTGCTTCTGCACATTTGTTTCAGCGATGGTAGGGGTCTCAGCACCCGGACCCCCACCAATAAAAACCTACTGACATGTCACTATGACATATCAAAAGTTCTCTGAAAGTACAGGTACACTTTAACTGGAACCTAAAAAACTCTTATGATTAGTATTCCAATATGGCTCCATACCATTTGGTAATTTTGTTTGTAAATGGTAACTAAACTTTCAAGAAATTTCTGACATGCCATTCATCAGACCCCACCGATCAAAACTTCTGACATGTCAATTTTTAAATGTTGTGTCATGGATTGAAATATACATGTAGTGATCCAAACCAAACTTGATTTTACCTAAATGAATACAAAGAATATACAGTATAATATACTTGGCACATACACACGCAAATACTGGCTGAGTGTAGGTGGTATGTCAAGAACACTGTGTGTACCAGGAACATTGAGAAAATTCAAATGAAGGAAAGTTACTCTCTTTTCTTTTCATTGGGGTGTCGTGGCTTCTGATGTTGTCTGTGTTCGGGGAGGATCAGTAGGCCCGATGTAGTATGTGCCTCCCTAAAAGGTCCCACCTGCCTCCTCCCTCCATTATACGTCACCTGTTGCCACCCCCTTTGGTCTGGCTGTTTGTAACTTTCTTCTCCTCGTCAGTTTTTTTTCAGCTGTTCAGCAGTACATTGATGGACATATAACAATACAGACAAGCATAGGCAAACAAGGAGCCCTTTTCACATAATATATATACAACTTATGGTTTCCTTCCCATTCACACATAAGAATATCTACTGAAGCTCCAAACAAAAAAAATACAAAAAATATGCAATATAATCAAATAAAACCTCAAACTTTCAGTGGTTCTAGTCCAAAATGTCAGCGCTAAAGCAAAGTTACGCTATCTATTGTACAGTGATATCACAGGTGTCTATAGATGGCTAGTCTTCTATAAAAGCTTGATTCACACGAGCGCTGCGCATCTCGGATGTGAAAAACTACAGTTTTTCACCTCCGAGGTGCATCCGTGCTCAGCGTTTTGGGACGCGATGTCACGCATCCCCCATAGTTGAGAGTCTATGGAGGGATGCGTGCTGCGTGAAAGAACGGACATGTCCTATTTTCGCACGGACCCTTCACAAGGACCGTTGAAACAACGGCTGTGTGAACGGCCACATTGAATTACATAGGTCCGTGGGACGGCTGCTGCTGTTTCAAAGGCCGTCCCACGGACGTTTAACACGTTCGTGTGAATCAGGCCTCAGGGTATGTTCACACGCTGAGTCAAAAGCGTCTGAAAATACGGGGCTGTTTTCAAGGGAAAACAGCTCCTGATTTTCAGACGTTTTTTAAGCCACTCGCGATTTTCGCTGCGTTTTTTTAGGCCGTTTTTGGAGCTTTTTTCAATAGAGTCTATGAAAAACAGCTCAAAAAACGTCCTAAGAAGTGTCCTGCACTTCTTTTTCGAAGCCGTTTTTTTTACGCGGCCGTTTTTCAAAACGGCACATCGGAATACAAGACCATTTTTCCCATTGATTTCAATGGGCAGATGTTTGGAGGCGTACTGCTTCCGATTCCGAAAAACGGCCGAAAATAGGCCGTGTGAACATACCCTTAGGGTATGTTCACACACAGTGACCAAAAACGTCTGAAAATACGGAGCTGTTTTCAGGTGAAAACAGCTCCTGATTTTCAGACGTTTTTGTAGCAACTCGCGTTTTTCGTGGCGTATTTTACGGACGTTATTGGAGCTGTTTTTCAAAGGAGTCAATGAAAAACGGCTCCAAAAACGTCCCAAGAAGTGACATGCACTTCTTTTTCGCGGGCGTCTTTTTACGCGCCGTATTTTGACAGTGACGCATAAAATTAAGGCTTGTGGGAACAGAACACCGTAAAACCCATTGAAAGCAATGGCCAGATGTTTGTAGGCGTATTAGGGGCATTTTTTCAGGCGTAATTCGAGGCGTAAAACGCCCGAATTACGTCTGAAAAAACTGCGTGTGAACATACCCTTACTCTTAGTGTATGTGCACACACACTAATTACGTCCGTAATTGACGGACGTATTTCGGCCGCAAGTCCCGGACCGAACTCAGTGCAGGGAGCCGGGCTCCTAGCATCATACATATGTACGATGCTAGGAGCCCCTGCCTCTCCGTGGAACTACTGTCCCGTACTGAAAACATGATTACAGTACGGGACAGTTGTCCTGCAGAGAGGCAGGGACTCCTAGCATCGTACATAACTATGATGCTAGGAGCCCGGCTCCCTGCACTACGTTCGGTCCGGTACTTGCGGCCGAAATACGTCCGTAAATTACGGACGTAATTAGTGTGTGTGCACATACCCTTACAAATAGACAGAAGGATAGTTGCAGCCCCCGCCTAATTAAACAATTTGGGGGAAGAAGTATTTTTTTTATCACAGCTGTGAAATCAAAAGTAGAATTAAAACATAAAGTAAGCATGTTTGTTTGTCAAAACCAAAATGCGTACACAATATACACAATATACGTACACAATATACGTACACAATATAACAAATGAGCTAATTACACACACACACACACACACACACACACACACACACACACACAGCAATTCTTCCCTTCCGGTCTGACATCACAATGTTGCTGGAGAACTATGCGCCTCAGCAAGTCTAAATTATATACAATGTAATTTCTGCTTGTCCTTTGTTTACTCAACTTAAAACTACACTTTATACATTCAATGCATTCTTTATCACACATCCTTCATGCTTCAGCAATATACCATAACATATATATTTTATATACCTTCACAGTGAAACTGACAAAATACCTGGAAGGAAAACCACAAATAACAAAAATTGACATAATACATTTTTCTAGCAATTCATACCATCGGTTGCCTCCTGATTCACCTGACGCTCATTGCGGCTTGCAGCATGTCCCACCCTAGGCAAGCTGCATGCAGGTAAAGCCTGACAGGCAAATGAGACTCACGGCGACACCCTGGAGGGTAAGGGTATGTTCACACGCAGTGAGCAAAAACTTCTGCAAATACGGAGCTCTTTTTCAATGGATTCCATGAAAAACGCCTCCAAAAACGTCCCAAGAAGTGTCCTGCATTTTACGCGTCGTATTTTGACAGCTCGTGGGAACAGAACATTGTAATTTCCATTGAACGCAATGGGCAGATGTTTGTAGGCGTATTAGGAGTGTTTTTTCAGTCGTAATTTGGGCATAAAATGCCCGAATTACGTCTGAAACCACTGCGTGTGAACATACCCTAACTGCATACCCTCTATTTACATACTAGGGGTGCTTAAAGTCCACATTGGTGCACTCAACGAGAAGATAGATGTGACTTGAAATTCTTATTTTCACAATACCCCTGAAAAAAAAGCATATTTGTTCCAAAAAAAGGATCCCACTGCTGAAACTAAGTGTTGCACTGAGGGCTCTTAACCCTTTAATGACCTATGACATAACTATACGTCATGGCTGTGAAGGCGAAGTATGGAGCGGGCTCACATGCTGAGTCCACTCCATACTCAGCGGGGTGTCAGCTGTATGTTACAGCGGACACCTCATTGTATTTGCCAGGATCGACGATAACTGCAATATCGGCTGTTTAACCACTTAGATGCTATGGTCAATAGCGAGCCCGGCATTTAAGCCATTAGAAAGAGGGAGGCACCCTCCAACATCCCATAAACACCCGTGACTTGACCGTAGGGTGTCGATGGTTGCTCTGACAGCCTGGGGCTTATGGAGGACCCCAGGTTCATCATCATTGTGCTCCTATAAAGCTGTGGGCTTAATAGAAGCATGTAAAAATCACAAAATACGGCAAAACATAGGTATTGTAGTGTATTGTACAAGCGATCAAATGATCACTTGTTCAAGTCCATGAAGGGGTACTAAAAAAAGTAGAAAACAGGTAAATAAAGTTTTTAAAAATGTATAAAAAAAAGTTTTTGGAAAAGAAAAAATTCCCATTTTTTTCCTAAAGTAATGTTAAAAAAAACAAAAAACATAATTGGTATTGCTGGGTCAGTAAAAGTCTGAACTATTACAATATATCCATCCCAATATTTATTCTGTATGGTGAACGCCGTACAAAATAAAAAAAAATAGAAAAAATATTGTTTCAAGTGATCAAAAAGTCGTATGTACCCCAAAATGGCACCAATGAAAACGAAAGCTTGCCCCGCAAAAAAACAAGTCCTCACAGCACTCCATCGATAAAAAATAAAAAAAGTTATAGGTCTCAGAAAATGGTGACACAAAACAAATTTCTTCCAGCAGGACAATAACCCTAAACATACTGCTAAGGCTACACTGGAGTGGTTTAAGGGGAAACATTGAAATGTCTTGGAATGGCCTAGTCAAAACCAATAGCGGATCCCCATAGGTCAGTTTTGCCGCGAATCTTGGCAAAAACACGACTAAACTGCTTTGTTTATGGGGCAGAAAACCCCCTTGTGACAAGGGCCGGATGGCCCTTACATAGAACTCAATTGTATCCGCATCCTTTGGACACGTATGCAATTGACATCGCTGGCAAAGCAAGGGTATCCCCACCATTCTGCGCTTTTTTGTGATGCAGACAGTGCAATGATATCATTGCACTGCCTGCGTTGCTTTGCTGGATGAGGCCTGGTCAGAAGAGACCAAGTCTGCATCGCTGGAGAAGAAGACGGTGTGGGAATGAGGGCAGTTGAGTGTGGGGCAATCCACGGGAGGTGGAGCTATCAACAGGAGGGCGGTTTGGCACTATCTACAGGGGGTGTGCAGCATTAGCTACAGGGGCGTATGTGGCACTATCTATGGTGGGGCTTGGCACTATCTACAGGCGGTAGTGTGTGGCACTATCTACAGGGGGTACTGTGGCACTTTCTACAGGGGGGTATTTTGGCGCTATCTACAGGGGGCTGTGTGGCACTATCTACAGAGGGTTGTGTGGCATTATCTATAGGGGAGTGTGCGGCACTATCTACAGGGGAGTGTGTGGCATTATCTACAGGGGGTGTGGCACTATCTACAGGAGTCTTTATGGGGCACTATCTACAGGGGGCTCTGAGGGGACTCTGAGGGGCACTATCTGCAAGGGGCTCTGAGGAGCACTATCTAAGGGGGTTCTATATGGAGCACTATCTACAGCAGGCACTGAGTGGCACTATCTACAGGGGGCATTGTGAGTGGCACTTTCGACAGGGGGCAGTGTGTGTGTGTGTGTGTGTGTGTGTGTGTTGTTTTTTGCTTTATAGGTGCGTAAATGTTGGAAAAGTGAAGATCTAAAGACATCAGAGTGGAAAATTGTGCAGGAATGGGTCATGGCCGGGAGAAGTTGCTATGAGGTCAGGGCCATATAGAAAAGAGAAAAAGAATGACTGGAATCTGAGAAGACTTTACCTGTGAGTCATTGGATTTATAGAGGATTGGTTGCCTCAACTGACATGTCATATTTGTATTACACAAAAAGCCTATGTATAGTCCAGGACTAATAGACAAATGGGTCCCCTTGTCAAGAGGATGTGTCCCTACACAGTGATGCTGTTAGCAATGGTTGGAGACTGTCAGTATGTAGGGACACAGTTCTTTGACAAGGGTTATCGTAACTCCTATTTTTTTAATGCTAGCACATGAAGCAGCAGTGCAGTGTTAGTGGGGAAGGGAGACCCAAGGGGAAACATCCCCGGGCCTTTAGTCTACGTAATCCGCCACTGGCCAAAGCCCAGACCTTTACCCAATTGACAAACTGTGTCATGACTTAAAGACTGCTGGACACCAACACAACCCATCTAATTTTAAGGAGTTAGAGCAGTTTTGCCTGGAAGAATGAGCAAATATTTGAGTATCTAGATGTGCTAAACTAATAGAGACATACCCCAAGAGACTAACATCGGTAATTGCCACAAAAGGTGGCTCCACACAGTATTGACTTTCAGGGGGTAAATACTTATACAATTACATTTCTATGTGTTTTGGTCTTAATTATTGTTTGTGCACAGTAAAAAAAAATTGTTTGCATCTTCACAGTGGTAGGAATGTTGTGTAAATCAAATGATACAAACCCCCAAAAATCCATTTTAATTCAATGTTGTAAAAACACCCTTTGCAAGGGACTGGATGTCCTAATGCCTCTTAAAATAATTTGGTACATGTTGGTTTGTCCATGCACCACAAACTAAAATCTATGCCAGCTATGACTTGGCGTAGATTTCAGCTATATTCGTCTAGCTTAAGTCATAGTAAATCTGTCAAGCCGCAGGTGGCCCTGCTCACTCCCGTTAAGCTGTTCCCACTTTTTTTTTTAAAATGACAGTGTAAAATCCTAAAGTCACAAATTTATGCACAAAACAGGCATGCACCAAAATTTGATTGCACTTTGTGTTTCTGTTTGAAATTCTCACGTTGTTCAAGATTTCTGTTTTCCTAAGGGCATCCCTACAAGATGGATGCTGCTCCTTACCGTTTATACATTGGTAGTTGGTGCAGTAGTATATTCAATACTTGTGAAGTATCTATAGTGATAGAATAATACTTATTGTACTACAGTGGTAAATCTTATGGTATCCATAGAGTGCTGACCTGATCTCATTTACATTCACACTATCTGATCAGAATCTTACCCACTAGCAACTTGTAGGCTCCTGAGATGTTAATCTATTACTGGTATCATCTGAAACATTGCAGCATTTGTTTTACATGACAGATTAAAATTCTGGGCAGTGATATGGGAAGAAAAAAGAAGACACAGAGTGCTCCTCTGGGGTATTGCTGTTATTGCAGGGTGGTCAACAGTAATGTCCTTAAAATGAGTTTTTGCACTCACCTTTTGAAGTTGTGCTAGATGGTCGGCACAACTCGATCATTATCCCTCTCAGCACCAAGGGTCATCGATGCCTCAATGACCAGCCCCATTTTTTTCAAATCTGACATGTGTCATTTTATGTAGTAATAACTCTGGAATACTTTTGCCTATCCAAGCAATTCAGAGATTGTTTTCTCGTGACATATTGTACTTTATGTTAGTGGAAAAATTTGGTCAATAAATTCATAGCTTATTTGTGAAAAATTTGTGAAAAAAATAAAATTTGCAAAAATTATAATTTTTATAATTTTAAATGTAATCTACTTGTAAAACAGATAGTAAGTAATACCACACAAAATTGTTGGGAATTAACATCCCCCATATGTCTACTTTATATTTGCATTGTTTTTTGAACATTATTTTATTTTTCTAGGACGTTACAAGGCTTAGAACTTTAGCAGCAATTTCTCACATTTTCAAGAAAATTTCAAAAGGCTATTTTGTCAAGGACCAGTTCAGTTCTGAAGTGGCTTTGAGGGCCTTATGTACTAGATAGACCCCATAAATCACCTCATTTTAAAACCTTCACCCCTCAAAGTATTCAAAACAGCATTCAGAAAGTTTATTAACCCTTTAGGCGTTTCACAGGAATTAAAGCAAAGTAGAGGTGAAATTTACAAATTTCATTTTTTTTTTGCCGAAATTCATTTGTAATACATTTTTTTCTGTAACAAAGAAGGTTTTACCAGAGAAATGCAACTCAATATTTATAGCCCAGATTCTGCAGCTTTTAGAAATATTCAACATGTGGCTCTAGTGTGATAATGGACTGAAGCACAGGCCTCAGAAGCAAAGGAGCACCTAGTGGATTTTGGGGTCTCCTTTTTTTCGAATATATTTTAGGTACCATGTCAGGTTTGAAGAGGTCTTGTAGTGCCAAAACAGTGTAATCTCCTCAAAAGTGGTTTTGGAAACTACACACCTCAAGGAATTTATCTAGGGGTATAGTTAGCATCTTGACCCGACAGGTCTTTTGCTATATTTATTGGAATATGTGTGTGAAAGTGAAAATCTACTTTTTTCTTTAAAAATATATAAAAAATGTAATTTTTACAAGGAATAAAGAATAAAAAGCACTGCAAAACTTGTAAACGCTATTTCTCACGATTACGGCAATACCCCATATGTGGTAATAAACCGCTGTTTGGACCCACAGCAGAGCTCAGAAGGGAAGGAGCGCCATTTGGCTTTGGAGCGCAGATTTTGCTTGGTATTAGTTCTGTTTGGGGTTTTGTTGGTATTTCAGTTTATAATGTGGTGGCATATGTAAGCTGGGCAGGGTACATCAGGGCATAATAAGAGGGTATAATAATGGGGTAAATAAATAATTCATAAATGTGTGGCCGGTGTCGCACTGATAAATGGTGCCCAATCTTATCCGCTTTTGGACACTCCGCATAATTTCTATCGCTATATTCTGAGCGCCAGGACTTTTTTTATTTTTTCTACATCCTGGGCCTTATTTGTTACATTACAATCTGTAGTTTTCATTGGTACCATTTTAGGGTACATATGATTTTTTGATTACTTTTTATTCGATTTTTTGGCAAGCAAAGTCACAAATAAAACATACATTTTGACAATGTCTTTTGTCCTTTTTTTTACAGTAATCACTGTGCGCTATAAATGACATTTTACTTTATTATGCAGGTCGGTACGATTACGCAATACCATATGTATATAGTTTTTTTTATGTTTTGTGGCGTTTGCGCAATAAAATCATTTTTCTATAAAATAATTTATTTTTTGTGTCACCATATTCTAAGAGCCATAATTTTTTTATTTTTCAGTCAAAAAAGCTGTAAAAGGGCTTGTTTTTTGCGGGACGGGTTGTAGTTTTTACTGGTTTTATCACTTTTTATTCTATATTTTGGGAGGGGTGATGACCAAAAAAATAGTGATGCTAGTATTGTTTTTTAATTACTTTTTGCGGTGTTCACCGTGCGGGAAAAATAATATTATAGTTTTATAGTTGGGACGCATTGATACCAAATATGTGTACTTTTTTATGTGTACGTTTTTTTTTTTTTTCCTATAATAAAAGACTTATTATAGGAAAAAAGCATTTTAATGTTTTTTGTAACTTATAACTTGTTTTTACATTTTTATTACTTTTTTTCTTTTTTTTGTTACTTGTTTTACTTGAAGACCTGCAGCACTGATGGCTGCTATAATACATTACACTACCTAGGTAGTGTAACGTGTTATAAACTGTCAGTGTGACGTTGACAGTCACACCGACAGGAAGCCTATGAGGACCAGCTGGTCCTCCTAGGCTTCCGTGAATGGCAGACCGGAGGCTGTTGTATGGCCTCCGGTTTTGCCATGCAACCGACGGCAGCACCCGCAATCGGTCCTCGGGAAAGTTTGTTGTAGCAAGAAACTTTCCAGTTTGTTGCTACAACAAACTTTCCCTGCGATCACAAGATCGGGACCTGAACCAATCAGGTCCCGATCATGTCTCTGGGACCAGAGGCAGGGGTTAACAGCGCGATCCGGGTGTCAGCACTACTCTGAGACATCCGGATCGCGCTTTTAACACCCACTGTGAATTCATGTCGACGTTGCACAGAGCCCAGCAAGCGCCGACGTGAATTTACTTTGGGCGGTCAGAAAGCAGTTAATAACGGTGATCATATTCTCTGTAGCTGAACCAATCGGTTCGGCTGTCAGAGAA
Source organism: Rhinoderma darwinii (assembly GCF_050947455.1). Taxonomy (NCBI): domain Eukaryota; kingdom Metazoa; phylum Chordata; class Amphibia; order Anura; family Rhinodermatidae; genus Rhinoderma; species Rhinoderma darwinii. Next base: position 230,571,636 of record NC_134689.1, on the reverse strand, counting down.
CAGGTTGCTGGGGAGCCGCGGACACTGGCACAGCTGGCGTTCGAGCGCTTTTCACAGCGCTATGCCAGCTGGAACAGGGATCTGTATATTCACGCCCTGGCAGCACGGGGTATGTGCGAAAAGTATGTGTATCTACAGATTGTCGGCATGAAAGGGTTAAACCAATGGAGCCTCAGTATTCCGTATGTGCGCAGTCTGCTAGCCCTCAGGGTGATCACCAGCGGCTGAGTGATCAGCGGTAGTCGATGTGAATGCAGTCCAAATTGTGAAAAAGAAAAAAAGATCAATTATTTTTATAACCGAGCGGTAGCTGTCCATATTTTCAGGAGCATTGGGCTCCTCATACTGATCTATAGCCTTGGGAGCTGTCCAGCATTTTCAGCATCTCAGAGTAGCATCCCCATGACAACGAGGACGCTCACGCTGCAGACCACGGATTATGCGACCTGCAATGTTTTTTAAATGTTTCTAAACAATTTTTTTATTATATGACTATTGTTTTAAAAATGTATATATGTAGTTTTGTACTGGTTCACTGATATCTAACTTTTGTATCAATATCAAGAAGGTAATACGAACAAACCACTTCCACCATGAACTGTAACTAAGCCCTTTAACCTAGAAGTGCTTCCAGGTCAAAATGGACATTTAAGGAGGGAATTTTCTTTTTTCCCCTCACTTTTTTCAAGCCTGAGGAAGACCCTGGTTCAGGGTCGAAAAGCATAGCTTTTATTACAATTTTATGACACAGCATGTATGTCTTTTCAAAATTTTAAATTCTTACTTCTATTTGATATCTTGTCCCGACTGGGATTCTAGTTGTATTTAATTTACAAGTGCAGGAGAGCCTTCCATTAGGGGTGATCTTTTTTTCTTTTTCACAATTTAGATTAAAATTCTAGTCTTGCTGTAATGATTTTATTCCAAAATAGTATATGATAATTTTGTAAGCATCTAACTGTCTATCAAATGGTGTAATGTCATCAAGATGTCAGCATAGTTCGCCAGAAGAATTAAGTTATTTTCTTCTGGGCAACCGTGTATGAAATATGATATACATGGCATTATATACATGGTCGCCGAGTCCAATTAACTAAAAGAAGATTGACCCACAGGGTAGATGAGCAACAGAGGGCCCAATTCAAAAGGAGTAGGGCTATAACCTGGCTCAGCTAAAGGGGAAGACTAATTGCTTAGTCTGAAAATTGACAGCAATTAAAAGAATCTGTTCTCTAACATCCATATATTTACAGAAACAACAGTAGCAAATGGACAACTTTAAAATGATACAATCAACGGGTTAAGACTGAATAAGCTGAATCTACCTCCATTTATAATTCAATCCTGCACAAGCACGTACAAATGTCAGCAAACTGCAAATTAAAGCAGAAGGAGTACATGCAAATGAGAAAGAAAGGAAAAAAAAAAGATTGATTCTTTTAAGAACTCTTGTAACATTTCCCAATTTGGCGTGCTATTATACATCAACATGGCAGAATTTGCCATAATTGAGAGCGTGGCAAACAGATGAAAAATTGCCCTTTTCCTAATGGTGACAGAACATTTTTACTGATTTCGTGAACTTAATGATCAGCCAGTCTGACTAAGATTACAATACCATAGGATAGATGGACTTTGTGTGGTTTGGTGGGGATTGGAGCATAATGTTGTAAACTGATCAAATAGAAATGGAACACAAACTTCCCATTGTGATTAAATCAATTTTTTTCTTCTCACTCTTGCTATTATCAAAGAAAGCTCCAGGCAGTGGATATTTCTTGTATTTCAATATAACTTTTGCAATCTTAGGTGAACAGCTTGGTTGCTTCTGCCTGTCAGGAAATTTGAATTGCAAATTAAATGCGGAAATGTAGCAGCCAAGGGTCTGAATCAGTCACTTTTGAGAACACAATTATTGCCTAGCAACTCCTGAGGAGATCATGCTATACTAAAGTTCAGCTTTCACAGCCCCTTTGTGACCTAGAGAAGCTCAAGGGTAGATGGCATGCGGCATGCCGCTACTCTATATGAAGCACTGGCAAACAGGGCATATGAATATACAAGGAGTAGATGGAATCCAATATAAGGAGACTTCCCCTAGTCAGATTTGAATCTGAATTATCATATAACATTGAGTTTATTTTCAGTTTCCCGTCAGAAAAAGACATGCAGTGGGTCTTAAAAGCATCTTAATGCTCAAGGTTGTAAGTAATCACAGATGGTGTACAAATCCCCCATTAAATTCTTCATGAAGACTTAATAAGTCATTGTCAGAATCTACGATTTTATTTTGTATGGTTCTGAATACCATATGCAGTCGCTTCTGCAAAAGGTAACAGCCTTCTATTTTTAACCAGAAATTATTGTCAAGCCTTTTAGATGAAAAATGAGCAAGTTATCATTTGATATTCATGTCTCAGTTGGAAAAAGTAGGCTATGCTGCCTACTATGGGCAGATTTAAGGGTATAAATGAAACATAATATATGGGACTAGGATATTTTCTTAAATGTGTAAGGCTCATTCCACTGATTTAACACAAAAAAGGGGTCTGAAACATATTATCTAAAAAGAGTATTGTGGGTATTGTGGCTTAATGGATATTTCCTAAATACAAGGCAGTGTATGCAACATATGTGTCTGTTAGGGCAAGTTCACACTGAGTTTTTTGACAAGTTTTTTTACGCGGAAACCACGTCGGAAAACGCGCCAAAAAACGGCCGAAAATGCTTCCCATTGATTTCAATGGGAGGCGGAGGCGTTTTTTTCCCGCGAGCGGAAAAAACGGCTTGCGGGAAAAAGAAGGGACATGCCCTATTTTCGGGCGTTTACGCCTCTGACCTCCCATTGACATCAATGGGAGGCAGAGAAAGCGTATTTAGTGGCGTTTTATGCCTGCGGCAGTCATTGGCCGTGGGCGAAAAACGCCACGAAAATCGGCATGCAGAAAATCTGCCTCTAAATTCCAAACGGAATTTTGAGGCAGATTTTCCTCCTGCAAAAAAACTCAGTGTGAACCCAGCCTTAGATTTCCATGTTTTTATTACACAGTAAATATATTTAAGTAACTGTTTTTATAATCAAGTGCACATCCCGTTTCTAATTATCTATATTTCCCCTATTTTTGATAGCTTGTAATTGGATTTGTAGGAAAAAAACAAAAAACGGGCTGTGTAAGCTTTTGTAGACTTTTTTTTACTAAAACAATATATTATTGTATTTGGTTTTTATTTAAAAAAAATAATACTTTTTGAGATACAGCTTCTATGTATCGTGGATGTACCTTGTGTTGAAACCCAAATCCGTCATGTCAGCGACACTGATAGCTTTGTTGACAGCGGGTCCTGCATGTTTCTGAACTTACCAATTTAGATGTGATGGAGAAAAGCTGGAAACGAAGTACCCGCTGCCACCGAAGCTGTCAGTTCTGCTGACCTGACAGATTTGGGTTTCACTGCAGGATATAGCTTCTATATATCCAGGGCATGTGGTCTGGGGCATTCCTACATAGAAGCTGTATTTCAAAAAGCAAAAAAAAATGTTTCATAAAAAACAAATACAAAGTTGCATTTATCACTATAATACATTGTTTTAGTTACAAAAATAAAAAAAAAGTCTTCAATAGTTTACATAGCCTTTAAGGAGTGCAAAGAAATTGCCCTATAACTCAATATGACCAATTACAACACAAACCAGGGCAAAATCAAAAAGCATGAACATCCAACCAGTAAAGAATAATTCACATTTTATTTAAACCAAAACAAGATTAAAAACACTGTATACAGAGATACAAAATAGAGAGCCATGATAAGATCCACCATTAAACAAGCACCAAACAATCTTAAATGATGGACTATAAACAAGATATTATACTATAATTTAGTAGCTAAAAGCTGTGGAAATGGCTACAAATAGAAATAATGTTATACTATTAAGATATATAATGCATTAGTATGACAATTACTGTAAACAAGCTCATACACAACCAAACGTTTGGATAATATCAAGTCCTCCGGCATAAGGGCAGAGAAGGGTTTGGTGTCATCCCTCCTGCTGGATGACTTATTAATTTTGCATTATACACATTTTTGGAGCTTAGATGTCCTGAGATTGTGCAAAAACTCTACCTTGGCCCTATCCCTTGATCTATACACAACCCTAAGATTACATGTGCAATACCAAGTATAGGGTAATGGGGTTAAAGACACAACCATTGGACTCTGGGAGGTGTAAACACTTTTCCTGGGCTCTCTAGGCAATGGAGGAAAATATCTCCTAGTCTTCCAACTGTGGAATGGTGAGTGATTTGTGTTGTATCCAAATATCTGCTACGTAGTTATAGCAACATTGTCTAAGATATTCATTTGGCAAAGTTTGATGGAGAAAGAATAATGTTCTAGGGCTGTTCCTTAACTCTAGCAAAGGTCAATCTTAATACTACAGCATACAGTACAAATATATTCTAGAAAATTGTGGGCTATCACCTTTGTGACTACTGGTCCTGGACATGAATTCCCCATACTCATTTTTCAAAATCTAGTAGGATGGATTCCCAGAAGAATTGAGGCTGTTAAAGATTCAAAGGGGAGGCAGTACTACGTTGATTTCCATTGTTTTGGAGCTTACGTTTTCAACAAAAAACTATACACATATATTCAATAGCTTGAATGCCATTAAAATGGACACAACATTTTTGCAAGCTCAAGAGGTTGTTGAATTACGGAAGAAAGAGAGGATCCAGCGATGTATAATAAATGTGGGGAAACACGGTTTCCACTTTATTTAGAAGTGAACAATAAATAGCGAACACAGGAAGAGTAACAAGGTGGTTAAGATGGCAAGTAAGTAGAAGCCTACGCGTTTCGAGCACGATCTGTGCTCTTATTCATGGCTAATTCAGTTGAATTACGTCATAAAATTTTTAACTTTCTAAGTATTTACACTTATTGATGTCAATTTAACATTTACATTCCGATATCTATCAGTAATGTTAAGAAAAATATGGACCATAGAATAGCGCTGCTAACATCAAAGAGGCATCCAAGTAAGTAATATTGACAGCTTTATTGGTAAAAGCAAGAGGCTAAGTGTTTCAAAGCTGGACAAACGTCTTCATCAGGCCAAGAGGGTCCAATTCTTCAATTACTGGGGAATTGATAGATAAGAAAAAAACCAGGGGGGGGGGGCAAAAAGAGGGGGTGGATTTATTGAAAATGCTTATCACACCTGTCCAGTAAGACATGAGAGATGAAATTACAGCCAAGAAGACAAGGCAGTATACTGTAGAATGTGGAGTCTGCATTTCCATATTTAATTAGCTTCTCAAAGGAAATGACTGTATTGAAGACTTTTTATTAATCTGAAGGTTAGTTATTTTAATTTCCACACCCATAGTCTTTTTTTCAACATAGTCACACTTTCAAAATACAGAAAAATAAATAATTTTAAACACTTTTAAAGAGACTCTGTCACCACATTATAAGTGCCCTATCTCCTACATAAGGAGATCGGCGCTATAATGTAGGTGACAGTAATGCTTTTTATTTAAGAAAAACGATCTTTTTTCACGTTAGGAGCGATTTTGGTTTATGCTAATGAGCTTTCTTAATGCCCAAGTGGGCGTACTTTTACTTTCGACCAAGTGGGCGTTGTACAGAGGAGTGCATGACGCTGACCAATCGGCATCATGCACTCCTCTCCATTCATTTACACTGCACTAGCGATATAGATATATCGCTATGTGCAGCCTCATACACAAACCCTAACATTACTACAGTGTCCTGATAATGAATACACATGAAATCCAGCCTGGACGTCATGTGTACTCAGAATCCTGACACTTCTGACTCTTTTTTTGTGAGATTCCGGCAAGTCAAACCAAATCTCGTTTAGCTCCGAGATCTCGCGATATTTCGTATCCGTTGCTGGAATCTAACAAAAAAGAGTCAGAAGTGTCATGGCTGGATGGTCATGTGTATTCATTATCAGGACACTGTAGTAATGTTAGGGCTTGTGTATGAGGCTGCACATAGCGATATATCTATATCGCTAGTGCAGTGTAAATGAATGGAGAGGAGTGCATGATACCGATTGGTCAGCGTCATGCACTCCTCTGTACAACGCCCACTTGGTCGAAAGTAAAAGTACGCCCACTTGGGCATTAAGAAAGCTCATTAGCATAAACCAAAATCGCTCCTTACGTTGTGAAAAAATATTGTTTTTTTAAATAAAAAGCATTACTGTCACCTACATTACAGCGCCGATCTCCTTATGTAGGAGATAGGGCACTTATAATGTGGTGACAGAGCCTCTTTAATTTTTAATATCATGCAGAGAAATGTGTAGAGCCAATTTATCGACTTTTCTGTTACATAGGCATTTTTGATAAATTAATATGTATATAACAGATTATTTCTACAGAAAATAATTATATATTCAGTACACAAATTCAATTGTTTGAGAATTACCTTTTACAAAAAACCAAAGGTGTGTTGTGTAAATAAAAAGTGAAAATTAAAGCGCATTTAGGACTGGGTGAGGTATAGTTTACAATCAGTAAATCATTCAGTCTTAGGGTATGTTCACACGCAAACTCAAAAACAGCTCCTGATTTTCAGACGTTTTTTATTCAAAGTCGCGTTTTTCGCGTCGTTTTTAACAGCCGTTTTTGTAGCTGTTTTTCTATAGAGTCAATGAAAAATGGCTCCAAAAACGGCTCAAGAAGTGACATGCAATTCTTTTTTGTGCCCGTTTTTTTTACACGGCCGTTTTTCAAAACAGTCGCGTAAAAAATGGCTCGTCGGAACAGAACACCGTTTTCCCATTGAAATGGGCAGATGTTTGGAGGCGTTCTGCTTCCGATTTTTCGCCCGTTTACGGCCCGAAAAGCGTCCGAAAATAAGCAGTGTGAACATACCCTTATTGTTGAATTTGTTTGTAGGTTGTGTCCTTGGTCGATTTAAGGCCCTAACATGAGTGTGTCCCACACGTTTATACATTTTATAGCTGCAACAATTTTAAGACATAGATATAATATAAAAAAATAAATAAAACACTGTAAATTATTAATTCCAAACAAATGAAGCATTTGACATAATATACTTACAACCGTTATACAAAGAAAATTGAGTAGCAATAGCCATTGATTTGGTGTTTATTGTCTTAGTAATAATTGCTATAAATTATCCACAACCTCACTGTGCATATCTCATCCATAGTCATTCGCTTGGCTATATTTCAACATGTGGCAGTTAATTTCGAAATGCTCCTGAATATACAAAGCAATCGCTCACTAAGCTCAGACTGAGGACATCAACATTATGTGACTTAAAAAAATACTCAATGTATTGTCTATTGAAATGAGATGCTGCACCAAATGTTACCACAGAAAAGATTTAATACAGATCTTTCCTTAGCTCTGACTCATTTTTATAATAAGGCATCAATAGGACATTTATTCTTAACATTGATGAATCAACTTTATTCATCAAGTTCAACCTTTAAACGACTGAGATGTTTCATCCAGAGGAAGACAAACCAAACACCAAGAGTGATTTTAGTCAAATTTGTTTTACGAGGGAAACATTTGTATTTGGGGTAGGGCATTCCAAAGTATTGACTACTCTAACTGTAAAGAACCCTTTCCTATATTGACTTAAAGCCACATTTCCTCCCCTTTATCCTTTGTACAGTTTTTGGAGTAAATAATTCATGGGCAAAATTTTTATTATTTTTGTATACATTTATACATATAAATACGATCACTAGGGCTAGGGATAAATGATAACACGTGTCAGAGCAAATCGCGGCAAAATTATAGGATTATCACAATGCAACCTCAGGATTAAACTGCCAAAAAATTCCAAACAACCTTGCGGCCATTATTGAATGTCCAACACGATGTAGCCCTTACCTAAGGTATCTTTTTATACAAATTTTGAGAGCCTTACAAAGAATTTATAGAATGGCAATATTATAATTGTGATCAGTGATATTTATCTCTCTTTATATGCACCCTAAAATATTTACTAGCTAGTTGTATCCCATTAGGTGAACATGCAGCCATACTATTAATGTGGCATAGGTGCAATACTTTACACTTATTGAAAATTTATTTTTTTTATACTTAGAGATTTTCTACCTAAACGTTAGCTTTAATAGATAAAATATAGCTAGATAAATATCCAAAAGATATAGCAATAAGATGCAGGAAAACATGTTTTGAGTACTATCAAGTTCTGTTAGGGTGCCTTCACACGTTGCGTACTTGCATTGTATTTTGTAACGTAAAAATATACTGCGGAAAACTAAAATGTGTGGCTATAGGAAAAATATTCTGCAATGCAGACAGATTTCTCTAGTTCTTCCATTGCAGAATATTTTTGCCATAGGCTTACATTGTAAAGTTTTACAAGGCAAATACACCATGTGCGACTGAAACTTAACCGTGTCTGCCCTCACCTCAGAAATATTTCAGCCTTTAGCCGAAAGGACCGAAAAGACTTCAGTAGTCTGAGACTTGTTAGAGGCTCAGTGAATGAAAATACCATATGTAACTTGTTATGCTATATAACTACATAGAACAGGTAGAGAATTGTGGGAGATAATAGACTAGTTTTTATTTGGAATCACAACATTATAATGGACCAAAAATATAACAAATTAAAAAACTGAATAAGTGGAGCAGTTATCATAGTAACTAAACAGGTCTCTTCTTTTTTTAACCTGCATCAGAAAAATTATAGCTGGAATGTGATTGGTATGAGCAACACCTCCGCTCTTTAGGCTAGCTCTTATAAACTCTTATATATCCAAACAAAGAATCTAATAGATGGCTTATTTTTGACTGATACATGTACGCATGTGGAGCAGTAGAGTTAGTTTGCATAGTTCTTGTACTGTATATGTTATATCTGTTTGCTAGCCTGGGACACCATCTGATCTAAGCAAAAAAATAGTTTTCTTTTATGTGATGAAAAGATGTACAATTTTCCAATACGTTTTATATATCAATTCTTCATGGTTTTTCCCAAAATCTCTGCTTACAATCGTTCAAAAGGAACTTTTGTGGTTTACTTTCAGCGGATAAAAATCTGTCCCCAGGCACATGATGATCACATAAAGGAGGTAAACGGCCCATCACAAACAGAGAGTTAATACACGGACTGTCACTGTAATAAGTCCTGCATTTCTTTATCCATCACATGTCTAAGACAGATTTTTATCCTTTTGGTGTAAAGAATAAAGGCTCCAATTGAATGACTGCAAGCAGAGATCTTGAAAATCATAAGGGTCTGATAAAGAAAAGTATATTACATTTCTTTTTATAACTTTTCAATATAAATATAATAACATTTATTATCTGAAACCGTAAAACCCCTTTAAATACTGCCAACAACATAAAAATGCTAATATCAATTATATTACATAACCTTTAGTAAAGTCTGTGTTCTGCCCTTGTACATACAGTATAATTGTAATAAACAAAAAAAGAAACTGACCATCGGCACAAATATAAGTAATGTATCTGCATGGATATTGTGATACAAACACAGCTAGGGGCTCAAGCCATAAGCATTAAAGGGTTTTCTCATGAAGAGAACCCCTGTTCATATGCCCTATTAGAGCATATGGATGTTCCAGAGGGGATTCCCCTGTTTGGGACCAACCTCTATAAGCCACAAAAGCGAGCTGCTCATGAATGGCTGCCATGTAATGCTACATTTCCCCTTCAGAGGCCACTCAAAAACTGCACGTGTAATTCCAGAATTATAGTAAACAATATTTGGTTCATTCTCATACAGTGAGAGCTAATACAGCTTTTTTTTTTTTTTACTGAGGTAAGAATATAAAGGTATGTTCACACGGCTTATATTCGGCCGTTTTTCGGCTCGTAAACGGCTGAAAAACGGCCAAAAAATCGTTCTGTTCTGACGGGCCGTTTTTAAAAACGGGTCAGTGAAAAAACGCCTGCGAAAAAGAAGTGCTTGTCACTATTTGAGCCGTTTTTGGAGCCAATTTTCATTGACTCTATAGAAAAACAGCTCCAAAATTGGCCGTAAAAAAAACACAGCGAAAAACGCTAGTTGCTTAAAAATTGTCTGAAAGTCAGGAGTTGTTTTCCCTTGAAAACAGCTCCGTATTTTCAGAAGTTTTTGCTAAGCATGTAAAGATACCCTTGCCATCAAAGAAGATATAAACAGTACACAATGACCTGTCTACTGTGAAGACATGGTTCGCCCTTATCCATCCAGAGTAGAGGATGAATAAAGGATGTGTATGCCATAGACAACACCTTTCTACAGTGAAGGAAATAAGTATTTGATCCCTTGCTGATTTTGTAAGTTTGCCCACTGTCAAAGACATGAACAGTCTAGAATTTTTAGGCTAGGTTAATTTTACCAGTGAGAAATAGATTATATTTTAAAAAAAAAATGAAAATCACATAGTCCAAATTATATATATTTATTTGCATTGTGCACAGAGAAATAAGTATTTGATCCCCTACCAACCATTAAGAGTTCAGTCTCCTCCAGACCAGTTACACGCTCCAAATCAACTTGGTGCCTGCATTAAAGACAGCTGTCTTACATGGTCACCTGTATAAAAGACTCCTGTCCACAGACTCAATTAATCAGTCTGACTCTAACCTCTACAACATGGGCAAGACCAAAGAGCTTTCTAAGGATGTCAGCGACAAGATCATAGACCTGCACAAGGCTGGAATGGGCTACAAAACCATAAGTAAGACGCTGGGTAAGAAGGAGACAACTGTTGGTGCAATAGTAATAAAATAGAAGACATACAAAATGACTGTCAATCGACATCGATCTGGGGCTCCATGCAAAATCTCACCTCGTGGGGTATCCTTGATCCTGAGGAAGGTGAAAGCTCAGCCGAAAACTACACGGGGGGAACTTGTTAATGATCTCAAGGCAGCTGGGACCACAGTCACCAAGAAAACCATTGGTAACACATTACGCCGTAATGGATTAAAATCCTGCAGTGCCCGCAAGGTCCCCCTGCTCAAGAAGGCACATGTACAGGCCCGTCTGAAGTTTGTAAATGAACATCTGGATGATTCTGAGAGTGATTGGGAGAAGGTGCTGTGGTCAGATGAGACTAAAATTGAGCTCTTTGGCATTAACTCAACTCGCCATGTTTGGAGGAAGAGAAATGCTGCCTATGACCCAAAGAACACCGTCGCCACTGTCAAGCATGGAGGTGGAAACATTATGTTTTGGGGGTGTTTCTCTGCTAAGGGCACAGGACTACATCACCGCATCAATGGGAGAATGGATGGAGCCATGTACCGTCAAATCCTGAGTGACAACCTCCTTCCCTCCACCAGGACATTAAAAATGGCTCGTGGCTGGGTCTTCCAGCACGACAATTACCCGAAACATACAGCCAAGGCCACAAAGGAGTGGCTCAAAAAGAAGCACATTAAGGTCATGGAGTGGCCTAGCCAGTCTCCAGACCTTAATCCCATCGAAAACTTATGGAGGGAGCTGAAGATCCGAGTTGCCAAGCGACAGCCTTGAAATCTTAATGATTTACAGATGATCTGCAAAGAGGAGTGGGCCAAAATTCCATCTAACATGTGTGCAAACCTCATTATCAATGACAAAAAAATTCTGACTGCTGTGCTTGCCAACAAGGGTTTTGCCACCAAGTATTAAGTCTTGTTTGCCAAAGGGATCAAATACTTATTTCTCTGTGCACAATGCAAATAAATATATATAATTTTGACAATGTGATTTTCTTTTTTTTTTTTTATATATATATAATCTATCTCTCACTGGTAAAATTAACCTAGCCTAAAAATTCTAGACTGTTCATGTCTTTGACAGTGGGCAAACTTACAAAATCAGCAAGGGATCAAATACTTATTTCCTTCACTGTATATGCCTTATTATATTTAAATCATGTTCTGATTAAGGTTTATTCTTCCACCCATAGTATCACCATAATAAATTTTTTAATAAGGTTTAAAAAAAAAAATATGAAGTTCATCTAGATCCACTTATAATCCTGCAATGTTGATCCAGAGGAAGGCAAAAAAAGTAAAGTAGAAAAATCTATGACTGTTAGGCTGGGTTCACACTTAGCGTAAATACTGCAGATTTTCTTCAACGGATTTGATTGTGGAAAATCCGCAGCATATTACAGTAGCAGCAGAGTGGATGAGATTTGAACAAATCTCTTCCACTCACTGCGTTAAAAACCTGCCGAAAAAACGTGCATAAATTTAACTGTGGTGCGGTTTTTCAATCTGCAGCATGTCAATTTATGCTGCGGAATCGCTGTTTTTCTGTTGCAGGAAGTAAGAGGGACTCCTCGCCATGGCTGCCGGTAACTATAAGGGCGGGTTCACACATGGCGGAATTTCACTTAAATTCCGCTGCGGACACTCCGCAGCGTTAATCCGCAGCGGAGCCGTTTCTCCATTGACTTTCACTTTAATTTAGCAGTGTTCGTTTACACGATGCGTACAATTCCGCTGCGGAGCATAGGCTGCGGAGCGGAATTTGGTGTCCGCAGCATGCTCTGTCTGTTGCGGAGCAGTGGCGGACTGGTTGCGGACTCATGGCGGAATTTCTCCATTGACTTCAATGGAGAGTCAAAATTCCGCAATGAAGTCCGCAGATCTTATGTGTGCTGCGGAGCGTATTGTTTTTACTACCATGACATTTCTTCATTCTGGCTGGACCTATGTATTTCTAGGTCTACAGCCAGACTGAGGAAGTCAATGTGGCTCCCGTAATGACGGGAGCGTTGCTAGGAGACGTCAGTAAATAGTCACTGTCCAGGGTGCTGAAAGAGTTAAGCGATCGGCAGTAACTGTTTCTGCACCTGGGACAGTGACTACCGATCCCAATATACATGTATCTGTAAAAAAAAATGAAGTTCGTACTTACCGAGAACTCCCTGTTTCTGTCTCCAGTCCGGCCTCCCAGGATGACGTTTCAGTGTAAGTGACGGCTGCAGCCAATCACAGGCCAAGCACAGGCTGCAGCGGTCACATGGACTGGCGCGTCATCCAGGGAGGTCGGGCTGGATGCCGAAGGAGGGACGCGTCATAAAGACAACGGGCGGTAAGTATGAAATTCTTTTACTTTCACTAGGGAAAGTGCTGTCCCTTCTCTCTATCCTGCACTGATAGGGAGAAGGGAAGCACTTTTCCCGCAGTCCGCAGCAGCTAGTCCGCATCAATTTTCTGCACATTTTGTGCAGATCCGCAGCCGTAATCCGCAACCCGGATTAGGTGCGGCATTGATGCGGACAGTTGCGGAGGAATTCCGCCATGTGTGGTCATGCCCTAAGCCTTTTTTATTTTTTTTGGGACCAGGGACCATACCTTTACTGTATTAGATATAGCAGGTCCAGTTCCAAGGTTAAAACAGTTCTGAACCAGGATCTACTTTCTCAAACTCGTGTTCTGTTACTTGAAAACCAGTAACACAGTTGCTCCTTGAATTACATAAACAGTGCACAATGATTATTGTTTATATAGCAACAAGATGGCAGAAGCGCTTCCTTTTCTTTGGGTGTCTGGAAGCATTTCCAACGTACCATAAAAATGCTTAGCAACAAAATAATAACTCGGCCACACGCAAAAGCATGGAGGCAAACTGAGACCCAAAGTTAACCTATCCGTGAGACTGGACGCAGTGATCCAAGGTGCACCTTCTTGTGTACAAGCTGTAGTAGCGGCCTCGGACTTAGTCCAGAAAGCAGCGGATTTTGTACTCGACCATCCCCTAATACTCATGGTCCCACGTACCCTCAACGTTATTCTGCACCAGGTCCACACCAAACACCTGTCTGCAGCCCGCCTCACCAAGTATCAGGTTGACTTACTCACTCCACCCAACCTCACTATACAGAGATGTTCAGTTTTGAACCTTGCTAGATTACTTCCGCAAGGTCCAAAAGAGGGGAGTAGTGGAGAGACTGATCAGTTACATCCTACTGAGACAGCACACAATTGTGTCTATTTAACTCCTTAATCACCGCCCACAGTCTTTTGGCGTCGCTGTAGGTCAGGCTGATGAGCGCTCGTGTGAGTGTTCATCCTCTAAGCAGGAGCTGTAACTAACAGCTAATGATCCTACAGAAGCCTCCTGAACACTGCTGGGTTCAGAAAACATTCGGAGCCCAGCTGTTTAACCCTTTGATTGCCGCAGTCCGTGACCGCGGCATGATCAAAGGCAATTCCCCTCTTTGATCGCATCACCGGGATTCTGGTGATGCGATCAAACACCAGGGAATCCCTCTGCAGTCAGCCCTGAGGACCTAGAAAAGACCCCAGGGCTGTCTGTTCCATTTGCTTGCTGTTCGGGCACACTATGTGCTGCCCAATCAGCAGCCTGTGTTATAGTGACGCAGTGTAATGTATTAGCATATGGGAGTATGCTAATACATTACAAGTAAAAAATAAAGTTATAAATAAAGTATCCCTTACTGGGATTTAAAAAAAAAGAAACAAAAAATAAAATAAAATAAAAAAAGTACCCCAAAAAAGGCATTATTTTTCATAAAATATATTACTAAATAAAAACAAAAAACCTACATATATTAGGTATCTATACGACTGTAATAACCTGAAGAATTAATCTAATGGGTTATTTAGCGTGAAACGTGAACAGAATAAAAAATAAACAAGAAAAACAATGCCAAGATTAGCTTTTTCCTATATTCACGCCGTAAAAATTATTATTTTTTGCCTCCAAACTGTGGGGGAAAAAAAATACTATTTCTCTCGCATAAAACAAGGCTTCATACAGCCACGTCAATGAAAAAATAAAAAAGTTATGGCTGCTTAAACACATGAGAGGCAAACACAGAAAAATTTAGCTGTCATTAAGGGGTTAATGAACTCAAAGCTAGGAGGTCTACAAAATATATATGAGACACCAATAAGTAACTCAGATTTTGAGAGTACTGGAGTGAAGATGAAGCCTCCCTGTACCAGCTAGTAATAAGGACCAGTTCACATCTCCGTTCGCTTTCTGTTCAGGGGTTCCGTCGGAGGTTTCCGTCGTGGAACCCCGCAACAGAAAGTCAAAACCTTAGCTTCCGTTTGCATCACCATTGATATCAATGGTGACGGAAATACTGCTAATGGTTTCCGTTTGTCACTGTTCCGGCAGGTTTCCGTTTTTTCGACTGAATCAATAGCGCCGTCAACCCGGAACGGAAAGCGAACATTGATGTAAACCGGCCCAAGACCCTGGCTGGGGCACAAGTACCTCAGTAAAGGCATCCAGATCTGCTGTAGGCTGAATGATATAAGGATAAACAAAAGAGGGGTTTATGAAAGCAACCGAATGGTTATGTTGTTTATCCTGTATAATCAGGCTGAGAATGAGATAGAGAGTTAATGATTATTAGATGTGTAGGTGAGCTATAAAACCCCCAGGAAAGTTAAAAGTTCAGTGTAACTTATCTTTTTCTAAAGGTGGGGGCTCAGGGCTTTTCCACAGGCTGTGTCTTTGTACTATTGGCTTTTGCATGTTATCTCTCTTTGGCATCTTGTCCTGTATAAATAAACCGAACAGGGAGTGGTTCTTCAGAGAATACCACATGAGGTACTGAAGCACTTGTCTGTGTGTCCGTGGGTTCGCTCCGATGCATCGATATCCTCATTTGGACTCGGAGGTTGGACTCTTAGAGTACCTATAACTCTTCCAAACCTAGGCTACTCTGACATTCTTCTTTAGCAATAATTGTTATCGCAATACTGTAGCGAGTAACAAGCTACTGAAGTCCTTCCTTGAGATGATTTATGAGAAATGTCCTTGGCAGAGAAAGGCCGGCTCCGAAGACCGTGGCAGGTGGAGAGTTTGACTGGGGTGGTACACCTGTCAAACCGTAAGGTATCCTAAGGCGAGCTTAGGGAGGACAGAAACCTCCTGTGTGTGAATGGAGTTTACAAAAGTCCATTCATGTGCATTGGAAAGAATCCATGTGGATTTGACCGCATCCTTCATATTTTCACATCCCAGCCATGCCCTATCTGTTGCAGATTTTTTACAGATTTTCCAAGCATTTCATTGTAGGGGTGAAATTCTCTGCAAAATCTGCATCTAATATAAGTGGATTTTGTCAGAGATTTCAGACCATTTCCACAGAGGAAAATCATTGTTGTCTGTGTACGTTGCCTAAAGGGCCTTTGATCCTATTAAAGGTCTCTGTATGCTCAATTTTAAACAAGTTCTATTTTATTCTGAGCACATCTCAAATAAGAATCTATAATGCTTTAAGCTCCTAGAAATGCAGCGCCCTAACGCTCATCTTAAGGACCATTGCAGTGGGGACAAGCAGTTGATGGTGGTTGTTTGTTAACACATGCACTTCCATACAGGCTGTTAAAATAAATGTTTATTTCATATGAAAATGTGTTGACAAGTCATCTTTAAGATATAAAGTAAACACTTTCTAATACAAAAATCAGTATGGTGCATGCATGCCAGTGGGAAATTATTTTGGGATGACATTGAGTGAATATACTGAGTACACTGGGAAAGGAACTTAAAAAAAAAAATGTTCCGCCAAGTTTCTTACCAGCTGAGTCTGTCACATTTGAGATCATTGCTGCCTTCTGCTTTCTTGTCTAAATTGAGTTTCTTGCATGAAAAAATGTTTCTTTAGTCATAATGAAAGTGGAATATTATTACATGGGAATGGAAATTTGTTTTCGTCTCAGTTATTCACCAGATGTTATGATCCATCATCATTTCTCCAAAGGGCTAAAGCCACATAAGCAATACAGGTAGATGTGTAGTGCCTTAAGAGATATATTGGTCTCTTTATTGCAACATAAGTGCTTTGTGCACAGATTGAATATTAAAGCCATATATTCTCACACTCTAATTTTTTTTCTTATATGATGGCTAGGAAAGAATTGCATAACACGCATAACAAAATTATTGAGCATATTAGACTTAAATACACTGGCGTAGATTTCACTCTGTGGAGTGTAGCAATGTAAAGGCCCATGCCGGGCCCCATAGCTTGCCCCGACGGCTGGATTACCACCCCTCAAAATAACCCCCATTAAACAAAAATAATTTAAAATAATAAGTATACTCACCTCCCCGATTTTGTTCTCCCCTCCGGTTCCCCTCAGCATGCCGCAGCCTATGCAAAGAACTGACACTGAGCAGCAATAGGAAAGTGTATGTGACGCAGCATGATTGGAGGACTAGGAGGCGAGAAGATAAGAAAAGGGGTAAGATAAGCATTCATTTTTTTAAATTTTATGTCCAATGGGGGGGGGGGTGGATTATATGGCGCACGGCCGCAGTCTTGTGACAGGTTTATTAAGAGGCATGCACCTCTTAATAAATCTCTGATCTTAGTACATATGCCCCTATATCTTCTCTAGGGCATATACTGTAATGGTAGCCAAAAGTAGGTGTTGTCTATTGGGTATACAGTCCTCAGGACAATTGATGGTGTCCTCTAAAGTTTTATGAAAGTTATATTATCTTATTCCGGTACGCAGTCTGTTTCACACACTGATATTTGCTGTCCTCTAGTAATGAATAATGGGACACTCAGAGATGAGCATTCCAATTTGCAAAGTTCAGGTTTCATGGTAGATGTGAAACAAGGATTTGGCAAATAATAAAAGAATGCAACTTCCATGGTATCCCAGCTTCCAGCCAATCAGAATGTAGTGGATAAAATGACCCACCCTCCTATATAAACCAAAATTTGAGTTTCTCTGAGTAAGTTGCTGTTTGTTGCTTGTACAGTTTTTTAAATGGAATGTATAATATAACTCACATATGTATAACTCTTATAGTTAGGGTCCGTGTACTCTGCATTGCCACATGCACGGCACACAGAGTCTCTACTGGTCCATATTACGGACACGTATGCACTACATGTGTCGTTGCAAGGTTGAAACATGCCGGAAGACTTCTGTGTGCATCTCTATCAAATCTGAGGCACGCAAAGGTACAGCATAGGCCCATAGCAGTCGATAGGATCCGTACAACACAGATCCTTTAATAGGGCAGTATGAATGAAACCTAAGTAGCAAATTGTAAAGCTACAAGACAATTTGCCTTACCTAACAATGTTTTTAGTTTTTCCACAAAGGAGTGGAAAAGCCTTTTATAAACCTATCATGATCTAATGATCTAACTTGAATATCTATTATGCTTCTCACCAATTTGTAACCATAAACATAACAGTATGTCACGGTCACTAGGCCACTCCGCCGTAGCATGGAGGCAGCAGACCAGGTCACAATCTACACAAAAAGTCAATAGCAGATAGCAACACTTGGGTACCTGAACTAGTCCAGATTGTGGCTGTGGCTTCAGAACGGATGGAGGCCGGTGCGGCAGGTAGCGCCAGACGTGGCGGGCAGTATCCAATGTGGCAGAAGACACTGGAAGTGGCAGAAGACACTGGACGTGGCAGAAGACACTGGACGTGGCAGACGACACTGGACGTGGCAAACGACAGCAGGTGCAGTAGACACGACTCCAACACTGAAAAATCAAAATATCATCGAGATAAACTACAACACACATGTAGAGGAGATCTCGGAAAATATAATTGACGAATTCTTGAAATACTGCAGGAGTGTTACACAGTCCGAAGGGCATCACTAGGTATTCGTAGTGCCCATCCCGGGTGTTAAATGCAGTCCTCCATTCGTCACCCTGGCGAATCCAGATTAGATTATAAGCCCCCCGCAGATCTAGCTTAGAAAAAATGTTGGCTCCTTGTATGCGATCAAACAGCTCAGATATAAGTGGCAACAGGTATTTGTTCTTGACCGTGATCTGTTTGAGACCACGGTAGTCAATGCAGGGTCGAAGAGATCCATCTCTCTTCTTAACGAAGAAGAAGCCTGCCCCAGCCAGGGAGGAAGATTTTAGAATAAAACCCCTCTCCAAGTTCTCCTTGATATAGGCTGACATAGATAAAGTCTCTGGCAAGGAGAGAGGATATACTCGTCCACGGGGAAGAGAAGCATTAGGAACCAGTTCAATGGGAAAGTCATAATTCCGATGTGTAGGCAACGTCTCAGCCTCTCGTTTGCAGAAGACATCCGCAAAACTGGCATACTGAGATGGTGGACCGGAGAGTGATTGAGGCAGTGGGGGCATAACAGGACGGACTTGTGACAGGCAATGGCTATGGCATCTGGAACCCCATTGAAGAACCTCTCCAGAATTCCAGTCAAGGACTGGGGCGTGTAGGCGGAGCCATGGCAGACCCAGCAGGATAGGATTGATAGCCTTAGGTAGTACCAGGAAGGCGATCTGTTCAGAGTGAAGAGCTCCGACCTGTAGTGTTAACGGCTCCGTGATGAGCATAATCGGATCCGGCAATGGTAGACTATTCACAGAGGCAACAGCCAGGGGTCTCTCCAGCCGGACTGTGGGTAGACGTAAATGATCCACTAGATCCTGCTGGATGAAATTAGCAGCCGCTCCAGAGTCAAGATAGGACGGAGGAAAGATGTGACGTTTCTCCGGAGACGATGGCCACAGGAATCGATAATCTGGAATAGGATTTAACCCCTTAACGCTCCATGACCTACTATTAGGTCATGCTAACTGTAGCGTTCGCGCTCAGTGACCTAATAGTAGGTCATGGAGTAAACACGGCGCCGTTCGCGCGGGGCTCGTTCATGAGCTGTGATAGCTGCTGTTTCCGACAGCAGACTATCACTGCTCAATGTGCCGGGACCGATCGCGGAGCTCCCCCGCCGATTAACCCCTCAGAAGCCGCGTTCAATAGCGATCGCGGCTTCTTAGGGGTTAATCCGCCATCGCCGGCCTGCTACACGATAGCGGCCGGCGATGGTGACTATGGCAACCGGACACCAAACAATGGCGTCCGGCTATGCCATAGACGGAAGCCTAGTGGGTCCTGACAACGTCAGGACCCACTATGCTTGCTGTCAGTGAGTAGCTGACAGTTCTAATACACTGCACTACGCATGTAGTGCTGTGTATTAGAATTGCGATCAGGGCCTCCTGCCCTCAAGTCCCCTAGTGGGACAAACTAATAAAGTAAAAAAAAAGTTAAAAAAAAATGTGTAAAAATAAGAAAATAAAAGTTTTAAAAGTAATAAAAGTAAAAATCCCCCTTTTTCCCTTATCAGTCATTTATTATTAATAAAAATATATAAACAAACAAATAAACTATACATAATTGGTATCGCCGTGTCCGTAACGGCCTGAACTACAAAATTATTTTGTTATTTATCCCGCACGGTGAACGCCGTAAAAAAATATATTAATAAACCGAACCACAATCACAATTGTTTGGTCACTTCACCTCCCAAAAAATGGAATAAAAAGAGATCAAAAAGTCGCATGTACCGAAAAATGGTAATGATTGAAACTACAGTTCGTTACGCAAAAAATAAGTCCTCGCACGGCTTTATTGATTGAAAAATAAAAACGTTATGGCTCTTAGAATAAGGTAACAACAAAAGTGAGTGATTTATTACAAAACGTATTTTATTGTGCAAACGCCATAAGACATAAAAAAAAACTATAAACATCTGGTATCGACGTGATCGTATCGCCACGCAGAATAAAGTAAATATGTAATTTATAGCGCACGGTGAACGCTGTAAAAAAAAAAGTATACAAAAACAATAGTAGAATTGCTGTTTATTAGTCACCACGCCACCTAAAAATGGAATAAAAACTGATCAAAAAGCCGCATGCACCCCAAGAAAACTACAATGGATTCCTCAAGGGGTCTAGTTTCCAAATTGGGGTCACTTTTGGGGGGTTTCCAATGTTTTGGCACCACAAGACCTCTTCAAACCGGACATGGTGCCTAATAAAAAAGAGGGCTCAAAATCCGCTAGGTGCTCCTTTGCTTCGGAGGCCGGTGCTTCAGTCCATTACCGCCCGAGGGCCACATGTGGGATATTTCTCAAAACTGCAGAATCTGGGCAATACGTATTAAGTTGCGTTTCTCTGATAAATCCTTTTGTGTTATAAAAAAAATGGTATAAAAAGAGTAAATTTCACCTCTACTTTGCTCTAAATTTCTGTGAAACACCTAAAGGGTTCATAAACTTTCTAAATGCTGTTGTGAATACTTTGAGGGGTCTAGTTTCTAAAATGGGGTGTTTGATAGGGGTTTCTAATATATGGGCCCCTCAAAGCAACTTCAGAAATGAACTGGAACCTAAAAAAATAAATAAATGAGGCAATACTTCGCTTCTTACATTATACTGATAATGAGCCGTGCCCACCCCGAGATTACCCCAGTTTTGACCGTTTGTATAAACGGAGACCCCTATTAGACCGTTTCAGTGCCCGGTTTTCCCAAGCATACACCCCCGAGAAGTGTTTTTCTATTGATGAGTCCCTGGTACATTTTAAAGGGAGCGTTCAATACCGCCAGTACCTGCCAGGTAAGAGGGCAAGGTATGGCGTGAAGATGTATAAGCTGTGCGAGAGTGCATCAGGGTATACCTACAGGTTTAGGATATATGAAGGAAAGGCCACCCCCAAACCAGACTGCATCCTGGACTACAATAGGTACATGGGAGGGGTGGACTTGTCAAATCAAGTCCTGAAGCCCTACAGCGCCATGCGGTGTGGTATAAGAAGCTGGCCGGGCACATCATACAGATGGCTTTGTAAAATGCGTACGTGCTACGTCGATGTGCAGGCAGAGGGGAACTTTCCTGGAATTTCAAGATCTAATCTTTAGGGACCAGGAAGGGGGGGCACCCAGTACTTCTGGAAGCGAGGCCACACGCATCGTACCAGGGCAACACTTTCCAGGAGAAGTTCCCCAAGCAGGTGGAAAGGGAAAGAGTCAAAAGAGGTGCAGAGTCTGCTATAAGAGGGGGATAAGGAAGAACACAATATACCAATGTGACACGTGTCCCGAAAAACCAGGGCTCTGTATAAAAGATTGTTTTAAAATGTATCATACATCCCTTGATTTTTAATTTACCCTGATGCACTCCGCACAGCTTACCACCCTCATCTTTCCCTTCTGAGCCCTGCCGTATGCCCAGGCAGCTGATAACAGCCACATGTAGGGTATTGCCGTACCCAGGAGAACCCACATTACAATTTAAGGGGTGTATATCTCCGGTGGCGCATGCTGGGCACACTATATTGGACACTGAAATGGCATATATATATATATATATATATATAAAATTGAAAATCTCACACTGCACCATCTGCTGCGCATTATCTTTTACACAGTACCTGTGGGGTCAAAATGCTCACTACACCTCTAGATGAATGTCTTAAGGGGTGTAGTTTTTAAAATGGGGTCACTTCTCGGGGGTTTCAACTGTACTGGTACCTCAGGGGCTTCTGCATACATGACTTAGCACCAGAAAAGCTCCAGTAGGCCAAATGGTGGTCCTTTTCTTCTGAGCCCTCCCATGGGCCAAAACGGCAGTTTATCACCACAAATGGGGTATTGCCGCACTAAGGACAAATTGGGCAACAAAATGGGGTATGTTGTTCCCTGTGAAAATAAGAAATTTTGATCAAAAATGACATCTTATTGGAAAAAATATCATTTTTTTCATTTCACAGCCCAATTCAAATAGGTGCTGTGAAAAAACTGTGAGGTCAAAATGATAACAAAAACCATAAATGAATTCCTTGAGGGGTGTAATTTCCAAAATGGGGTCACTATTGGTGGGTTTCCATTGTTTTGATACCTCAACACCTCTTCAAACCTGGCATGCTGCCTAAAATATATTCTAATAAAAAAGAGGCCTCAAAATGCAATAGGTGCTTCTTTGCTTCTAGGGCTTGTGTTTTAGTCCACGAGCGCACTAGAGCCACATGTGGGACATTTCTAAAAACTGCAGAATCTGGACAATACATATTTAGTAGTATTTCTCTGGTAAAACCTTCTCTGTTACTAAAAAAAATTGAATAAAATTGAAATTCAGCAGAAAAAATGAAATTTGCAAATTTCATTTCCACTTTGCTTTAATTCCTGTGAAATGCCTGAAGAGTTAAAAAACTTTCTATATGCTGTTTTGAATACTTTGAGGGGTCTAGTTTTTAAAATGGGGTGTTTTATGGGGGTTTCTAATACATAGGCCCCTCAAATCCACTTCAGAACTGAACTGGCACCTTCAAAAAAAGGCTTTTGAAATTTTCTTAAGAATATGAGAAATTGCTGTTTATGTTCTAAGCCTTGTAACGTCCAAGAAAAATAAAATAATGTTCAAAAAACGATGCCAATCTAAAGTAGACATATGGGAAATGTGAACTAGTAACTATTTTGGGTGGTATAACCGTCTGTTTTTCAAGCAGATGCATTTAAAATCTGAAAAATTCTATTTTTTGTAAATTTTATCTAAATTTTGCAATTTTTCACAAATAAAGACTGAATATATCGACCAAATTTTACCACGAACATGAAGCCCAAAGTTTCACGAGAAAATAATCTCAGAATCGCTTGGATAGGTTTAAGCATTCCGACGTTATTACCACATAAAGTGAAATATGTCAGATTTGAAAAATGGGCTCTGAGCCTTAAGGCCCAAACTAGGCTGCGTCCTTAAGGGGTTAATGTTTGGAGACGTTCCACCTAGAGTTGCTTCTCCAACCAACCCTAGGTACTGGAGTTTCCCGGTTTCTGTGGGCATTGGCGCACAAAATGACCCTTAAGGCCACAGTACATACATAGTCCAGAGGAGCGTCTGTGCTGCTTCTCCTGTTCAGATAACCGGACTCTGTCTACCTGCATGGGTTCTTCAGGTAGTGCACTAGGGGAAGACAATAGTGGTCTCTACACCGAGGGTGCTGGTCTGTGGACCCGGCTCTCCTGTCGAACCTCTTGAGTGCGTTCCCGGATTCTCATATCAACCCGGGTGGCTAACAGGATGAGGGCATACAAGGTAGAAGGAAGGTCGCGGGCCGCCAGTTTGTCCTTGATGTTAGAGGACAGTCCCTGCCAGAAGGTCGCCACCAGTGCCTCATTGTTCCATGCCAGCTTGGCTGCTAGGGTATGGATGGAGATAGCATACTCGCCTACTGTGGAGCCCTCTTGCTTGAGGGTCCGCAGAGTGGCTGCGGCAGAGGATGTTCGACCCGGCTCCTCGAACACGGCATGAAAGGACTGCAGGAACAAGGCTAGGTCCGAGTATACAGGTCCTTGTTGCTCCAAGATTGGGTTCGCCCATGCGAGGGCCTTGCCAGCGAGGAAGGAGTTAATAAACGCCACTTTAGCCTCCTCGGAGGGGAAGAGATGAGGCTGTAGCCTAAAATGAACTGTGCATTCATTAATAAATCCTCTACATGCTCTGGGATCACTGTCGTAGCGAGGAGGAAGAGGCAGAGGAACTGTGGATCCGGAACACACAGGAGAAGCAACGGGCAGTGGCACAGCAACAGCCTCAGGAGGAAGAACAGTGAGTAGATCCAGGTGGACCAGGATAGAATTCACAGCCTCAAGGAGTTGATCCTGACATGTGCGTAGGTCATGCATCTCTGTCTGTATCTTCTGGACTGCGGTCTTGGGCTGGCCAGCGGGTTCCATGGCCTGAGCGTACTGTCACGGTCACAGGGTATGTGGACCCACTAGGCCGCTCCGCCGTAGCGGGCATGCAGCTGACCAGGTCACAATGTATACGAAAGTCAATAGCAGATAGCAACGCTTGGGTACCTGAACTAGTCCAGACGGTGGCTGTGGCTTCAGCACGGATGGAGGCCGGTGCGGCAGGTAGCGCCAGACGTGGCGGGCAGTATCCGATGTGGCAGAAGACACTGGACGTGGCAGAAGACACTGGACGTGGACAAACGACAGCAGGTGCAGTAGACACGACTCCAACACTGGTAGGCACAGGAACAAGAATAATACGGGATAAAGGAACGGGTAACAGGGCACGGGTAACAACTGGAACGGGGAAACACTAAGGGACCAATTGCAAGACAGACTGGGATAGACTAACAATGCTCAGGCAATGATCAGAAGGCCTGGGACCTTCTTATAGACCAGGAAATCATGGCCGTTGATGATGATAACGATTTCCTTTGGCCTTCCTTTAAGGCCGGGCACGAGCGTGTGCGCGCACCCTACGGGACACAGCAGAACGGAGCGGAAGTGCGCGCTGGTGTCTCCTAGGAAGGAGATGGGAACCAGCGCTCACGGATCCATGGCTGCGGGCGTCGGGAGGGGAATAAACCCGACGGCCCGGGGCCATGGACGCTGCACAGTAAATGATGTTATTCCACCTAACTGCATCTGCTGACTAACAGTACTTGTATCAGAAGATAACTTCTACAGGAAAAAAATGGCTGCCGCGGTCACATGTTGTGTACGTTATCGTGGTGGGGAAATAAATAAGACGCGGCTTGGAACCATGACACAAAATTCAAATGGTCAGTATACTGTGCTACTCATTAATATTTTTACCTTATTTTGAAGCCTGTTAGGGTTTATTTTTGGAGGTTGGAAACTCGTTAGGTTTCCTTAACACAAATTTTTTGTCTCGAGTTTTAAACTCAACGTAACATGTGATTTTATGGTGCTTTCACATGCGTTTTTTTTGCTGGCGCATTGAAGCAAGGTGTACTGGCTTTGTCTCCATCTGCACTTGTGCCAGATGCCGTCTTCCAAGGCTATGTTCACACGCTTAACAAAAACGACTGTAAAATAAGGAGCTGTTTTCAAGGGAAAACGGCCTCTGATTTCCAGCTGTTTTTTATGCATCAGGCGTTTTTTTATGTGTTTTTTACGGCCGTTTTTGGAGCTGTTTTCCTATTGACCCAATGAAAAACGGCTCCAAAAATGGCTCAAGTGACATGCACTTCCTTTTTACGGGGCATTTTTCCCCCGTTGGAACAGAATGCCGTTTTTTCCATTGAGATCAGTGGGCAGATGTTTGGAGGCGTTCAGCCACCGTATTTTCAGCCATTTTCAGGGCATTTACGGCCCGAAAAACGGCTGAAAATAAGCTGTGTGAACATACCCTAAAAAAAGTAACTGTCAAGTTGGGTTCGTGGACCCACTGGGCCGTACCGCCTTGGCGGTATGGCAGCTGGCCAATAGGGCGCAGGTAACAGTCTATAGTTCGTATAGGGTACTTGTGGAAGCTCGGACAGTAGCAAGGCAGGCTCGGCTGGGACTAGGCAGCAGGCAGACGTAGCAGGACAGGCGTGGTATGCAGCACAACACGACTATAGCTCAGCATGGCACTTGACCAGGATAGCATGGAATACAGGATACAGGTATGGGAAACACTGGGAACTGGAAGACACTAGGAGACAATATGCATAGACAAACTAGGCTATGACAACAACGCTCAGGCATGAGAGGAAGGGGCTGGGCCCTTCTTATAGTCCAGGGTGCTCATGGGCTAATTAAACATAAAAGTCTGGTGCGCACGCTGCCCCTTTAAGAGCGGGAATGAGCGTGCGTGCGCACCCTACGGGACCCGGCCGAGGTGAGCGGAAGTGAGCGCTGGCGTCTCCTGAGGAGGAGACTGGGGCCGGCACTCGCAGAACCATGGCTGCGGCCGTCAAGAGGTGAGTGAGCCTGACGGCCCGCGGCCATGGACATGACAGTAACTCGGCTTGGGACCTCAATCAAGCCAGGAGGCACCTCCCCCATTATACTACCATCCCCATTATACTGCATCGGCCAGAATATACAAAGGCATCGTTGTCAACTTATTACCATCCTGGATAACAGGTTGGTGGTGGTTTGGAGGACTAAATTCTCAGGACGGGTTCCCTTTTATGATTTATTGATCACCTGTCTATATACAGAAAAGAATCAGTGATGAACTATGCTGATGGGCTCCATGATGCAATTTCATGAACTAGATTGCTTGCACTATGCTGTGTAAGGCCTAGTTCACACTAAGTTTTTTTGGGCACTGTTTTTGACGTGGAAACCGTGTCGGAAACCACTCCAAAAATTGTCTGAAATCGCCTTCCATTGATCTCACTGGGAGGTGGAGGCATTGTTTTCCCACGAACTGAAAAAAACCCTTGCGGGAAAACAAAGCGACATGCTCTTGCTTTCCGCGG
Organism: Rhinoderma darwinii; assembly: GCF_050947455.1. Taxonomy (NCBI): domain Eukaryota; kingdom Metazoa; phylum Chordata; class Amphibia; order Anura; family Rhinodermatidae; genus Rhinoderma; species Rhinoderma darwinii. The sequence continues at coordinate 230,544,612 of NC_134689.1, read as the reverse complement.
TTCCATCTCTGACCTCCCATTGAAATCAATGGTAGGCAGAGAAAGCATTTTTCGCTGCATTTATTGCCCTCGGAGCTCAAAGGCCGCGGCCGAAAAATGCTGCAAAAACTCTGCAAAAACCATGGCAAAGAAAGTGCAGGCATGTCAAACTCTGTCTCAAAATTTCTGAAGGAATTTTGAGTCAGATATTTCTGCAAAAAAACTCAGTGGGAACTATTAGATTTTTAAATATTTATTCCTTAAAGAGGCTCTGTCACCAGATTATCAAATCCCTATCTCCTATTGCATGTGATCGGCGCTGCAATGTAGATAACAGTAACGTTTTGTTTTTTTAAACACGATCATTTTTGGCCAAGTCATGAGCTATTTTATATATATGCAAATGAGCCTTTCTAATGGACAACTGGAAGTGTGTTTTCTCTTATTTCCAACTGGGCGTGTATTGTGTTTGTAACATCTGGGCATGTTTACTTGTTTTACTAGCTGGGCGTTGTGAATAGAAGTGTATGATGCTGACATATGATGCTGACATACACTTCTATTCGCAACGCCCAGCTAGTAAAACAAGTAAACACGCCCAGATGTTACAAACACAATACACGCCCAGTTGGAAATAAGAGAAAACACACTCCCAGTTGTACATTAGAAAGGCTCATTTGCATAAATATATAATTGCTCATAACTTGGCCAAAAATGATCGTTTTTTTAAAAAAAACAACGTTACTGTTACCTGCATTGCAGCGCCGATCACATGCAATAGGAGATAGGGATTTGATAATCTGGTGACAGAGCCTCTTTTAATCTACTGTTACGGATTTCAGGGATCCATAGGAGTCAATAAAGCAACTTTGCTTTCATATTCACAAAATAAATAAATTAAAAAGCAAGAAAGCGTTCACAGAGACTGAGCTTTCTATTATTCTACGTGTAATAGTGATGTTGCTTTGATTTAAGTCTTTTGTATGACCTACTCATATCTATGTCTGCAATATCTCCATGGAAACCGCTTTCTTTAGACTAGTTTAAGAACGTTAAAACATAAAAAAGATTTATCGTTTTAGAAGTGAATTGCAGAAAATTACCTTAATGAAAATACCATTTAATGGGAAGAAATTGTTTACAATTCTATTTCAAGCGCTTCATCATGGTTGTGTCATCTCTAATAACCCATAGCAAAGCAATGAACATGAAAAGAATAAAATGTCCAACAAGTTCTCACCAACACACTACTGTCATCAGTTATAAAAATAATGGAAGTCGAGTTGCAAACAAAATTATACATGGTTATAAGTGCACAATGTACTTTTTTTTATTAGAAGTTTGTGTGTGTGTGCGCGTTCGTGTGTGTGTGTGTGTGTGTGTGTGTGTGTGTGTGTGTGTGCGTGTGCGTGTGTCTGTTTTGACGATTTTCACTTTCATGGTTGTACTCTGCATAAATCAGAAGTACATGTAAATATGTTAAACTTTGTGGAATATCTTATATTACGAAATATGCCTGCTTTCCGTGCAGGATCCGCGGGGAATAAGTAGCATGCTACTTATTTTTGCAGATTTTTTTCTATGCTGCAGGCAAAATCCTCGTGGAAATTTTCTGCCGCATGTTAATGGGGTTGAAGCCTATTGACATGCATGGAATGTGAATTAACAATGGATTTTGCCATGGAATAGGCGCCAAAATCTATTTCAAATCTTGAACGTTTCAACAGGGCCTAAAGCTCCGCTTCACTAACACAGCAAGAAGACACAGAGAGAAGGAGAAGGAAGGTGGGGGTGGAGGGGGATCATGCTGCAGCATCTCTGCCTCAGCCTGTGTCTGAGAGTCATGCTGTGAGAGGGGAGGAAGACGAGAAAAGGGGATATATGATTGTTCAGAGCATATAGTACAGCTCTGCAGCTCAACACCAGGAAGAGCGTGCCCACTCAACACAGCTATAGAGTGAAAATGTACATTTACAGAAATTATGAATAGGAGAGGAAAAGGCCATATTTATAGAGAATATGCACATTTCTGGCTGCATATATACATGAAGACATAAATAGAGACATTCGTTTTTTTCTTTATGTACTACAACTTAATGTAAAACTGTATTTGACTGATTAATATAACATTTCTGTATATATATATATATATATATATATATATATATATATATATATATATATATATATATATTTCTCTGTATTGGTTAAAATGGTATCACAACACTGTTTATAATCACAATCTTGCACAATAACTGTTATCTTAAATTTTGAAATATGTGAATAGTAAGCGTTACCTAGTGACAGTGATGTAACATAGTGCCATCTAATACCAAAGTTGACATTTCATACCGGTATGTTTTCATTAGTCACTCTGGGGGGAAGTTAATAAATAAAACCCATGTCCAGTAAAATTTCATCCGGTCTCCGATAATCCAGAAAGTATGATAATCCATCCCAGAACTGTGGTATAGAGTTTCCTAGGAACAGAAGAAGAAGGGCCCATTCACATGACCCTGAATAACGGCCGTGTGCTGCACATGGAAATCACGCACAGCACACAGACCCATTGCTATCAATGGGGCCGTTCACACTTGCATGAGTTTTCACACAGGGAGAGTCCGCTGTGTGAAACTCCTGCATGTCCTATATTGGTGCATTTTCACGCACCTACACGCGTGAAAATGCACCAATATAGGACATGCAGGAGTTTCACACAGCGGACTCTCCCTGTGTGAAAACTCATGCAAGTGTGAACGGCCCCATTGATAGCAATGGGTCTGTGAAAACCATGCACTGTACACGGATACACATCCGTGTACGGTGCGTGATTTGCGCATCAATTCCATTAAAAAAAATAAGTGCTTTGCGAGTGCGTGAAAAACGCATGTCACTCGCAAAGCACACTGATGCATAACGCAAAACACACGGACCAGATTTACGCATATTTTTCATGCTCGTGAATCTGATATGATCGTGTGAATGCAGCCGAAGACTGAACAGAGAGAACCAATTAGGAACTGTTTCTTATTAAAAAGCAATATAAAGTTAGTCTCTATCTACAAGGTAGCTCTGTAGCACTACCTACAAGGGTGCTGTGTGGCATTACCTATAAGGAGGCTTTGTGGCACTACCTACAGGGGGGCTGTGTGGCACCACCTACAAGGGAGCTGTGTGGCACTACCTACAAGGAGGCTGTGTGGTACTACCTACAAGGAGGCTGTGTGGTACTACCTACAAGGGGGCTGTGTGGCACTACCTACAAGGGGGCTGTGTGGCACTACCTACAAGGTGGCTTTATGGCACTACCTACAAGGGGGCTGTGTGGCACTACCTACAAGGGGGATGTGTGGCACTACCTACAAGGGGCTGTGTGGAACTACCTACAATGGGCTGTGTGGCACTATCTACAGGGGGCTGTGTGGCACTACCTACAAGGGGCTGTGTTGCACTATCTACAGGGGGCTGTGTGGCACTATCTTAAAGGGGGAATCTGTGAGTGGCGGGCCTCAAAACCAATACCTGCGGGGTTCGTTTGGAGTGCTTCTTTGCCTGCATCATTTGCATTAGCTTCAACGGCTTAAATAAAAACGCCCAAAAAAAAAACGTCAAATAAGGAATTTTGAGGCACATTTTTTCTGCCTTACAAAAAACGCTGTGTGAACATACCCTAAGAGTGTAGTGCTTGTTTTTAGCTGTTTTCTGTCTTTCTCAAAAAAAAAAATTTCCAGGGGTGCCTCGAGTCTAAAAAGGTTAGGAAACTCTGTACTAGGCTACAGGATCACGGCGGCCTATGCAAGGATCCCGTCGTGGAGCATCTCAGTTCGTTGTTGGAACGGGGCCTAGGTGAATACACTTATTTTTTTGTTTGGGGGCACTGTCTACAAGGTGGAGGTGGGGGCTGTATGGCACTGTCTTAATGAGGGAGGTGGGGGCTGTATGGCACGATCTACAAGTGGAAGGTGGGGGAATGTATGGTACTGTCTATGAGGAGGGGGGATTATGGTACTGTCTACAAGGAGGAGGTGGGGGATTATGGCACTGTCTACAGGGAGGCTGTATGGCACAATCTGCAGGGGGAACTATCTACAAGAGGGGGCTGTGTGTGTGTGTGTGTGTGTGTGTGTGTGTGTGTGTGTGTGTGTGTGTGTGGCAGCCATGGGAGGGGGGCATTATACTGTGTGGAGGCCACTAAGCAGACATTATACTGTGTATGGGCACTACAGGGGGCAATATACTGTGTGTGGCACTTCAGGGGCATAATATTGTGTGGGCACAATTAGAGGACAAAATACTGTGTCCTTGAAGGGGTTATAATATATTATATTGTTAAATATTATTATTATTATTATTATTATTATTATTATTATTATTATTATTATTATTATTATACTGTATGGAGGCACTAAAGGGGCATTATACTGTGTGGGAGCACTATATAGAGCATTATACTGTGGGGGGGATTATACTTTTTTATGGGGCATTTTTTTATGATGGGGTGGGGCGCCGAAAGATAATTTCGCACGGGGCACCATCTATCCTAAGGCCAGCCCTGCCTGCACACGTAGAACATTTGTTGTGAATTTTTCTGGCGGACTTGTGGAACCTAATATATAGTACAGTGTTTGATGTCTGCAGCGGAAGACTTTTGCAGGCAAGGGGATAAGATTTAAAAAGTCTCATCCACATTCTGTTGAATATTTTATCATGGAAATCAGAGCATGCAGTGGAATGTACGAAGATGAGGTGAAATCCGCAGTAAAATTCACCCATTCCACGTGCAGATTTGGCTGCAGAAATGCTGCAAAACATTGCGGATTCACTGCGTAAAATTCACAACACATCCGCTATGTGTGCAAGGGGCTTTAAAGGGGTTAGGATAGTGGTCAGAAAAGGCCATCACTATCTGATTGATGGGAATGCAACTCTCGGCACCCCCGTCAATCAGTTGTTTTGAAGGGGTCATGGTACTCATGCGAGTGCTGCTTCGCCTTCATTTCTGTCACCGCTCTGTACTGTGAATTGCCGACACACTTGTAGCAGCGGTTCACAGTATTACAGCCTTCTCCCATGTACATGAATCAAAGTGTCGGCGATTCACAGTGCGGAGCAGGTAAGGAATGAAGGGGAAGAAGCACTCGCATGATTGGCAAAGGGGCCGAGAGTTGTACCCCCACGATCAGTTATTAATGGCCTATACTGAGGATAGTCCATCAATTTCTTTTCTCTGGAAAACTCCTTTAAATTTCTATGACAGTCCAATAATTCAGAATATCTGATAATCTGGCACATATCAAGTCCCATTGAAAGCAATAGAAAAATAATATTTAACCTTGCACATAAGTAATATGCTCAATCAGTAGTGAAATGTCCTAAACCCTAAATACCCAGCTCCTACTAAAAAGTTAATATACCCAAGATGTATTTTCTGTAACGTTCTTTTATTGGTGATAGTAAATGATAACCAAATCAAACTGCATTATTTACTATAGTAAATCTGTTATTGTAATTTTATTTTACCTAAGAGATCATATTTAAAGATGTTACTACAGCTTGTTTCACTGTATCCCTCCAAGATGCAATTTGTATTTTATAAATCACAAAAATCTCAGTACACATAAACAAGTAAATTGGAATAACTGTTGCACAATATCCATTTTAAACATACCAACTTCAAATCCAAAAAGGCTGTGGCATGCCAAATGTATTATAATTCTAAGGGCTTATTCAGACGAACGTGATATACGTCCGTGCAACGCGCGTGATTTTCACGCGCCTCGCACGGACCTATGTTAGTCAATGGGGCCGTTCAGACAGTCCGCTGTGTCCGCTGCGTAAAACTCACGACATGTCCTATATTAGTGCGTTTCTCGCGCATCACGCACCCTTTGACGTCATTGCGTGCGTGAAAATAACGCGCAGCGCACGGAAGCACTTCCGTGTGACGCGCGTGGTTCGCGCAACAGCAGTAAAAACTAAGAATGAAAACAGAAAAGCACCACGTGCTTTTCTGTTTACAAACATAAAAACAGAGTGTCATACTGATGGCGGCTGAACGAAAAGCACACAGCCACGCATCATATGCTGCTGACACACGGAGCTGTTATGTACCTTTTTTCGCGCGCAAAACACACATGCTAATAGTTATACCGTTTTTGTATCATTAGATAGATATAGAGCAGGATTAAAGTTGGTGGGTGCCCCATAGCAAAAAATTTGGTGCAGGTCCTTCATCTGTAGCTGTATTATACACCGTGTTCCAAATTACTATGCACATTGGATTTAAGTGTCATAAACATTTAATTATTAGTTTTTCAATTAAACTCATGGATGGTATTGTGTCTTAGGGCTCTTTGGATCATTGTAATCAATCTCAGACACCTGTGATAATTAGTTTGCCAGGTGTGCCAAATCAAAGGAAAACTACTCAAGAAGGACGCTCCACATTATTAAGCAGGCCACAGGTTTCAAGCAATATGGGAAAGAAAAAGGATCTCTCTGCTGCCGAAAAGCGTGAAATAGTGCAATACCTTGGACAAGTTATGAAAACATTGGATATTTCAAGAAAACGTAAGCGTGATCATCGTACTGTGAAAAGATTTGTGGCTGATTCAGAGCACAGACGGGTTCGTTCAGATAAAGGCATAATGAGGAAGGTTTCTGCCAGACAAATTAATAGGATTAGGAGAGCAGCTGTCCAAATACTCACAAATTCAATGGATGCAAGAATTGTGAAGGTGATATCAAAGAAGGGGTCCTATGTTAACATGTAACTTGGCCTGTTAAGTTTTTTTTGATTGAAAGAGCTTTTGATTTCTGTAAATATGACCTCCTGATGCTGCAAATTCAACAAATTACCATTTTAGTTCTCTTTACAACCATTAAAATGTTTTGATCTCTGTTGTGCATAATAATTTGAAACAGTGCATTTTGAGTTTTTTACTTCTAAAAAAAATCTGTTATCATTAGAAGATTTGTTCAATAAAATTTGCATTATACTCCAACGGTTGATGGCTTGAAGATTATACTGACTGTCATTTTCATCGACTATTTAGGAATATCAGCGAAAAATAACATTTGCATAATAATTTGGAACGCGGTGTATAATGTGTTGTAACAGAATCTAACAACAATTTAATGTATGTGAAGAAAGCCAATGATTTGTTGGGGGAAACAAGGATTGCCATGTTGGATTTTAATGCCTGATCATTTGTTCATCTGGAAGATAAGCGAAGCCAGACATGTCTGGCAGCTGCTTACTTGCTTCTTCCTCTGGCAAAAAAAAATGCGCCACTGAATTTTTTTTAGTTAACAATGCAGGCAGATGGGGTATCGGAGGTACATAGAAGAAGAACAAAGCTCTGATTCTTAGTAATAAAAGCTGCATAATATGCATACTAAAACGTAGTTGGAGATATGCTTGAAATAATTTCAAACAGTCTTGTTTCTGGGAATGTCTGTAAAAAGCTAGAGGGAACTGACTGGTGGAGGTCCCGGGGCACATGACCAGCATGCCCTCCCTAAAATCCAGCCTTGAATAGATGTAATAGTGCACTGTTAGGCTATGTTCACACATGGCGGATACACTGAATAAAAGCTCACAGTGTATCCAGGGGCGTAGCTAAAGGCTCATGGGTCCAGGTGCAAAAGTTCAGTTTGGGCCCCTCTACGCATCTTCCCTCTAACTTTCAGCTGCATTGCTGGGTCTCTAAAATAACCCATCGATGCAACACTAGCAGCCAGGAAGGTTGTTACAGTCTTAAAAGATCAGGGGCACAAGCCCCAATTCGTATGTTTTGCTTCCCCCTCAAAACAAAAATACATACATCAGAGACGAATAAAGCAACTTTTATAACACGGCAGGCTTAAAGCGGTTCAGTTCTATGTATGATAGTATACCTAAATAATGAAGTCACCAAATAATGGTCATATACCAGCTCTACACAGTGAAAAATTAATACACTACAGTTGCATCTCGTGACTCACAGGAGACGTCTTTTCCGCTTTCCCTTTTCTACTCTATCCAGGCCAGACCGTTATGACTTCTTCCAGCCACATCTTTTCTCTTCACACAAACCACAAATTATGCTGCTAGCCCCAATAGCCCTCTTAGTGCCCGCTCCACCTTAATAGTGGCCCCATTTGTGCCCCAAACTATACTAGTGTCCCCTTTTTGTGCCCTACAAAGTAATAGTGCCCCCACCACAAAGTAATAGTGTCCCACCACAAAATGATAATGCCTTTTTTTTGCCCACAGTAATACCCTCCTTTGTGCCTTATATAGTAATAATACCAACTTTTTGCCCCCACAAAGGGATTGCTGCCCATGTCCTCCTACACAGGATAAATTCCACCTGAACAGTTGATAATTTTATTAATTGCAACATATTTAAAATGGTTTTCCCAGAGTCATAAATTATCACCTATCCACAGTATATTTGATCATTTTCTTATTGCTGGAGGCGATCAAGAGACCAAGGGTCCCAATCCCTCAGATCCTCCTCACTGCACCCCTGCAGTAAAGAGGAGCTTAAATGGAGCGGCTGTTGAGCATACGCCCACAGCACCATTCACTGTCTATGACAATGACGTAAACAGCCGAGCGCTGTACTCGGCTGTTTCTGTCATTCCCATAGACTTTGAATGGAGCAGTAGAGTGCATGTACGACCACTGTTCCATTTACTGTCCTGCTTACAGTGAGGTGGAATGGGGACCCCAGTTCTCAAGATTGGTGGGGGTCCCAGATATAACAAAATGATCACTTATCCCAAGGATAGGTGATAATTTATGATTCTGGCAAAAAAACCTTGAAAAAATTCCCCTCTTACTAGATATTATCTAATAAATCTGTAGGAGCAGTCTCTTTATTATCTATAGTTTCCTAATGGACACTGGCATAGCAGGGCTTTGTGTTTCATATTACAGCACAGCTCCAGACCTCCCTAATGTGCAATCATGGCCCACAGTAACTTCTAGCCCCCTTATCAGTGTCTTCTCCATAACTGGAAGCTGGAGCTGTCCTGTAATGAATTATAATACTCAGTAACTGTTATCAGTGTCCTGTCTGTGCGGCTCTCACTGCTGAATCCTCCCGTTCTGTCCTCTATTTGCAGGATAGAAAGAACAGAGAGAAACAGCAAGGATCAAACACAGTATAGGAAAAAAAAACTAAGGAAAGACAATGTAACTACATGAGTGATGCCTGTCCTGCACTCACATAGATGTTGGGGGAAATGAGCTGCGATGAGACAACATGAGCTTCTTCCTTACACAGCGTGCAGCAGCGGGTGTATCTAGACTCCTCCTCCCCTGTCTCCTCCAATCCAGTGCCTCAGATCACAAGAAGGAAAGGGGATTACACACGCTGATACACACGCTGCTGCACCTGCGCTGTTTAAAGATCAAGTTTATCTAAGAAGTAATGATACGGTCACTCTAAGTGTGGCGAAGGGGGCCTGTCGCAACTGCGACCCCTATAGCTACGCCACTGAGTGTATCCACCCTGTGCGCCACAGGGTGTTTCGGCCGAAAAAACGCACCAAATTGTGGTGCAGTTTTTCGGCCAGAACATCCGCTGCGTAAAACAGCACAGAAAAAAAAATGGATACTTACCATAGTGACGCGTCCCTCCGACGTCCTGATGTCATGACATTCTGCAGCTCTGGGATGACATTTCATCCCATGTAAACACTGCAGCCCGTGATTAGATGCAGCGGTCACATGGGATGAAACGTCATCCCAGGAGGCTGGCCTGGACGAAGAAACACAGAATTCTGGGTAAGTATCCGATTTTTTTTTTTCCGAGTTGCGCTTTTTGCAGGAGAATCTCCTCTTTTCCGCCGCAAAATATGCAACATCTGCTAATTGTTGCGGTTTTTAACTCCCGATTGAATTCAATGGGGAAAACCCGCAACTAATAAGCAGTGATTACGCAAATAGAATTGACATGCTGGGGACTAAAAAAAAATGCACCGCAGGTCAATTTCTGAGCGTTTTTTCCCGCTCAGCATTTACGCAGCGTATGGATGAGATTTATTCAAATCTCATCCACTTTGCTGCTACTGTATTATGCTGCGGATTTTCCGCTACAATATCCGTTGTGGAGAATCCGCAGTATTTAAGCTACGTGTGAACTTACCTTTGAAGTCTGTTAACATCCCTTATATCTGCAAAATATTTATATTGAAATTTTTAGCACAGGATTTAACAACACATCTGTGGGAGTACTATGCAGAAAATAACATAATATAAGTAGGGCCCTGTTCACATGATTTTCGCTTATGTTAAGCGTGTACGTCTGGAAGCTGAATATTAATGGATACCCCATAACTGATCTCTGACCATGCAAACAGTAAGACATCAGTATTCTCATTTCATTTAGCCAAATGTATTGTTTTTACATGTTTTATATTTGTAACGCCAGTAGCCGCGGATTGCCGGCATCGCCCTCTTACCCGCGGCCGTGACTGCAGACTGTAAAGATAGAAATACAGCTATAAATGTAACTAAACAATTTTTATATATATATATATAGTTGTGTTATGCACACTCTAGAAAAGGTCAGAGCAGGCTAAGTTCAGAGCTAAAACTCTTTTAGAGCATACATAAACTAAAATAAATACTCAGCAGCTCAAAACGACCTAATGAATCCACAAAGTCAGTCCAATAGTACTGATAGTATCCTTCTCCTAAACGTCTCGAGGAAAGGTAAAGATGCAGTATTACTGGTGTAGCAGATGTCAGTGAAATGATGGGCTCAGTAGTTCTACAGATGTCTCCGGCTCAATCTGATGTAACCATAATCCTACTAAGAAAGAGACAACACCATAGAGTAGCACCGCCAGTATTTTGCAAAAAACACAAGGTTTAATGTACTTACAAACAAACTTTTAAAATCAGCATATAAAAACGTGGCATGCCAAGTCAGCCCAATCCAGGGTTTCGCTGTATCAGCTTCTTCCGGGGCAACCACAGGACTGTATCTCTTCATCAGTTTTTCCCACCCAGGGATGCCGGCACACTATGCTCTCTGCTTCCTCTCCCTGGCTGTCCCACAGGGTGCGCGCTTGTGCCAACTCTTAAAGGGCCAGGGTGAACCAATTAAATTATCCCCAACCTATCCCTAAGCACCCTGGCCTTTAAAAGGAATCCTGCCCCTTTCTCCAGTGCCTGAGCAATGTTGTGTCTTCCCAGTGTTTGTCCTGCAAATTGTTCCCTAAGCTGTATCCTGTATTCCGTATCCAATATCTGTGTCCACGCCAAATCTAGTTTCTGAGACTACTGCACTATCCATGTCCGGTGTACGAGCCAAGTCAGGTGTTCGAGATGACTTCACCATCTGTCTCAGGTGTCCTTGCCAAGTCCAGTGTCCGAGACGACTGCTGTGTTCAAGTCAAGCGTTCGAGATGACTTCACTATCTGTGTCAGGTGTCCTTGCCAAGTCTAGTGTCCGAGACGACTTCTGTATTCAAGTCCAGTGTCTGTGCCAAGTCCAGTGTCCGTAACGACTACAGTTCCTGTGTCCTTTATCCGAGACGAGTCCATTTGTCCAGTACAAGCCAGCTTCCGATAGTCTGGCACAAGCCAGCTTCCAATAGTCTTGCACAAGCCAACTTCCAATAGTCTGGCACAAGCCAGCTTCGGATAGTCCGGCAACAAGCCGGCTCCCGATGGTCCGCTTGCTTCTGATTATCTGGCACAAGTCAGCAATCCAGGTACTCTCGCCCCAGTGTCTCTCATTGACATTTTGGTTGACCTGCTGCTACTCCGCTACGGCGGAGCGGCCCAGGCTGTTCACATACCCTGAAGCCGGGACAATATTACAGCTATTTGCATTTAAATCAGCTCCCTAAAATAGCATATTCTGCTGTTTGTCTATAAAAGATTGTATCATGGGAGATGTTTAAATGTGCAGATCTGGCAACTTGCAATTTAGTAAATATTATTGTAAAAATGCCTTCATGGATCATCCAATCCTTGGTGTCCTGCCAAATACCAGTGTAATAATTTGTAATTTGCACAGTTAATTATAAATCAGAAGGAACTGTATCTTACATCTTAATTAGCAAAAAGCTTCATAATGAAGTCAGCAGACGTCTTGTAAAATGAAAGGTAGAACTTGATTGGTAATGAGTGGGTTTAGACAAATTAACCTTGGGCACATTTTCATTACTCAGTGTCTTTGATAATGATAGGAAGCAATGTCATATCAAAAGAGATGTTATGCTCTTAAAATATTTGTGGCTCTGTATAAATGAATTACAGTGCAATACAATGCATAATTCTAGTCTTCGAGCAATAGGGAAGTCTTTACTGTGTAACTCATGCTGGTGATCTCTAATCTAAGACTGTGAAATCTTAGTTTTAATACATCCAGTTTTAATTAGCTAAAATCCGGTCTTAACTGTCATCTGCATATGCCGCATGAATGCTTTAATAAACAGTACAATGGTATGAGGTCGAAGTTTACATTATTCAATAATAAGTAATTTATTGCATTTAGAGCAATATAGTTTCTTCTTACGATATATACCACCATATCTTCATTTCTGTAATGTACCATATTTTTAATTCTGTAGAGAAAGAGCAGCCTATTGGATTGTAAGAATGTTTAACAATAGCAGAAGATGAGGGTTTGGATCCTCTGAGAGGCATACACATATCCAGTTATTTATATAATAAAATGAGCACTTGAATAACAAAAACATGTAGGTTTTAGACTTATTAGAAGGCTAATGCACAGGTGACCTGTGGCCCAGGTGTAAGGCCCCATGCACATGAACGTATTTTTGTCCTCCCGTAAATACTGGCTTAAATACGGGTCCTTGGTCACAGTATTCGACCCGTATTGCACCAGTATTTACGGACCCGTGCCCGTAAATACGGGTCCGGTGTCACCAGTATTCCACCCGTATTTACAGGCACATTTTCGCTGCAAAATTGCACTGCACTAATCGGCAGCCCTTCTTCCTATCTGTGCAGGATAGAGAGAAGGGGCAGCCCTTTCCGCAGTAAAAGTAAAAGAAATTCATACTTACCCTGCCGTTGTCTTGGTGACGCGTCCATCTTTCGACATCCAGCCCGACCTCCCTGGATCACACGGCAGTCCATGAGACCGCTGCAGCCTGTGATTGGCCTGTCATTGGCTGCAGCGGTCACATGGGCTGAAATGTCATCCCAGGAGGCCAGACTGGAGGAAGAAGCAGGAAGTTCTGGGTAAGTATGAACATCTTTTTTTTTACAGGTTGATCTATATTGTGATCGGTAGTTTCTGTCCAGGGTGCTGAAAGAGTTACTGCCGATTGTTTAACTCTTTCAGCACCCTGGACAGTGACTATTAACTGATGTTGCCTAGCAACGCTCCCGTAATTGCGGGTGCACACACATAGTCACCCATAATTACGGGAGCCCCATAGACTTCTATGGGCCTGCCCGTGCCGTAATTACGGCCTGAAATAGGATATTTTTCAACGGCATGGGCACCTTCCCGTAAGCATATGGGGAAGTACACGTGGCCAATAGAAGTTCATGGGCCCGTAAAAACGTGCCGTAATTATGGCCCGTATTTACGGGTGTTTTTACGTTCGTGTTACACTGAGATGCTTTATTCTTCATCTTCTTCACCATTCTCTATGTTACTGCAAAGATGTCTGTACAGTTTCCCATCTGTGCAGGAACAGAGCTACCATAGTTTCCTCAAATAAAAACAGCTGATCATTAACAAATCCAGTGGTCAGTCCCAAAGTGATCACCCCGATGTTTGGAGAGCTGTCAAACAAAATGGTCTGTAGTCATGGCACAACATCTTTAATATCTATTGCCCAAATTGTTCAATTATGAACAAATGGTTAAGATACTGTGCCTCTCTGATCCATCATACAGGTGCTGTTGGTACTGTATCATATTATAAGGATAACAAAAATAAATCATTAACTCCTTCCTGATATCCGATATATATATATATATATATATATATATATATATATATATATATATATATACATGGCGCACATCGGGTGGGGGAGTATGGAGCAGGCTCACGGGCTGAGCCCGCTCCATAGAATGAGTGTTTCGACACTTCAGTGTAACAAGCGGGATCCCGCTCCTTTAACCCCTTAGATGCCACGATCAATATCAACCATGGTATTGAAGTGGTTAGAACCAGGGGGCAGCACCCTGTAACGTTGCAAGGCCCCCTGCGACGCGATCGCAGTGTGATGATGGTTGGCATGGGGGCCTGATGAAGGCCCCCAGGTCTGCCTTCCTTGTACTCTTATGAAGCCCTGCTTCATAGGAGACTGTCAGTAAAACGATATACTGCAATATATTAGTATTGCAGTATACCATGCAAGCGATCCACCCATCGCTGGTTCAAGTCCCCAAGGGGGACTGGTAAAAAAAAAGTTAAATGCAGTAAACAAAAGTTTTTTTAATATATAACAAATATTAAAAAATATATAAAAAAATATTACAATATTAAAAGTAAAAAAAAAAACCTTTTTCCATTTTCCCCCAAGCACAATTAAAAAAAAAAAAAAAAAAAGGAAGAACATAACTAGTATTGCTGCGTCCATAAAAGTCTGAACTATTACAATTTATGATTCTTTAGCCTGCACGGTGAACATCATCTACCACAAAAAAATGGAATAAAAATTTATCGAAAATTATCATGTACCCCAAAATGATACCAATAGAAACTACAGCTCGCCCTGCAAAAAATAAGCTCTCACACTGCTCAATTGATGGGAAAAAAAACAACATATGGCTTTCGGAATATGACTACAAAACTAAAATTGTATTCTTAAGGTTGACACGGGGCGTAAAATCACGCAGCGTATCCACCCTGTGCACCACAGGGAATTTCCAGCAAAAAAATGCACCAAACTGTGGTGCAGTTTTTAGCCCGGAATGTCCGCTGCGGAAAACTGCAGCACTTAGCCAGCCTGCTAGCAGGCCGGCCTCCTGGGATGATGTTTTATCCCAGGAGACAGTTGCAGCCTGTGATTGGCTGCAGTGGTGGTCACATGGGATCAAGCGTCATCCCAGGAGGCCGACTCTCTGACATCATCCAGAACGGCCTCTTGGGATGATATTTCATCCCATGTGACCACCACTACAGCCTGTGATTGGCTGCAGCGATCACATGGGATGAAACGTCATCCCAGGAGGCCGGCCTGGAGAAAAGAAACACAGTCTTCTAGGTGAGTATAAGATTACGCAAATACAATTGACATGATGTGGAATAAAATTCCGCACCGCAGGTCAATTTCTGAGCAATTTTTCCACTCTGTATTTACGCAGCGTGTAGATTAGATTTCTTTTATCTCAACCACTCTACTGTATTTGTTGCAGATTTTCAGCAACTAATTCCGTTTGTGGAAAATCCGCAGTATTTATGCAACATGTGAATAACAATCAGTTTTTTCCTTGTAAAAGTAGTAAAACATAAAACTATATAAATTTGGTATCGCCGTAATCGTATTGACCCACAGATTAAAGTTAACATGCTGTTTTTACCGCATAGTAAACGCCGTAAAAAAGAAATCCCCAAAAAGATTGAGGAATCGTTGTTTTTTTCCTATTCCATCCCAAAAATATTTTCTTCCAGTTTCCCCTCTACATTATACGGTACAATAAATGGTACTGTGAAAAGCTACAACTTGTCCTGCAAAAAACAAGCCCTCATCTGGCTTTATGGATGAAAAAATGTAAGGCTGGGTTCACACGACCTATTTTCAGACGTAAACGAGGCGTTTTATGCCTCGTTTTACGTCTGAAAATAGGGCTACAATACGTCGGCAAACATCTGCCCATTAATTTGAATGGGTTTGCCGATGTACTGTGCAGACGACCTGTAATTTACGCGTCGTCGTTTGACAGCTGTCAAACGACGACGCGTAAATTGACTGCCTTGGCAAAGAAGTGCAGGGCACTTCTTTGCAACGTAATTTGAGCCGTTCTTCATTGAACTCAATGAAGAGCAGCTCAAGATTTACGAGCATCACAGACGCCTCGTATATTACGAGGAGGAGCATTTACGTGTGAAACGAGGCAGCTGTTTTCTCTTGAAAACAGTCTGTCTTTTCACACGTAAATGCCTGCTATCGTGTGCACATACCCTTAAAGTTATGGCTTTTGGAATGTGGGGAGAATAAACAAAAATAAAAATCTGAAAAATGGCTGCGGCGGGAAGGGGTTAATACTAGGCCTAAATATACAAGCAGAAACTAAAAATATTATAACTCATCAGTTTGCACTTAAGTGACATGACCATGCCATCCCTTACCTTGGAATAGAACTTACATCTTCAATCACATCACTAGTAGATACAAACTTTAAACCACTCATTGTACAAATACAAAAATAACATTACATAATTTGAAACATCGTAGTGTGGGAAAATTGTTTTATATAAAATGATCATCCTACCCAAAGTACTATATAAGATTCATACAATATCTGTAGCTATTCCAACACAGGTGATAAACCAACCCCAATCATAAATGACCACATTAATATGGTCAGGTAAAAGATTGAGAATAGCATTTAAAAGCATGACTAGACTTGAATCCTCAGGACGATTCCGAGTCCAAAATATAAAAAAATATGACTTAGCAGCATTTCTCGACCAGACAGAAGCATGGTGGCAAAATACCACCGATAAAACGATGGACAGACATTGAAAGAGCAACATTAGGCCATGTTCAGATGTGGCGGAATTTTATCGCTGCAAATGTTGGTGCAGATTCGGGCCAATTACGCAACAAATCTGCACCAACATTTGCATATTTGACAGGTAATTTAGACATTGCAGATATCACAGCGGACTTGCCACAGATTTCAGTTTTTGCATTGCAAAGGCTGAAATCCGCAGTGACATTCTGCTTCTTCTCCGCAATGTAATGAGCATGCTGCGGAGGGAAAATTCTGCACCGCAGCCTAATTTCCGCACAGTTATTTTCCGCAACGTCTGAATTAAGTTTTCTAAAAATGTATAGAAAGAAATGTAAAAAACGTCTGCTGCAGAATTCCACAGCAGCGGAATTCAACAGCAATTCCGCCACGTCTGAATGTGCCCTTAGAGTCAGATAACCTATGAGATCTTTTATATGTGAAAGCATTAAATTATAACCAATACCATATGCCTTTACATATCATCTGAGCCACACTGTGAGCCTGGGATATTCTTATCAAACATCAGCAATGCGAACTCCCAAACAAAACTGGGAAAATACCAATCCATATACTAGAAATTGGAAATTAAGTTGAAAAAATGCTGGTATTTTTCTTATCAATGACCTATATAGCAACAATTTTCTGTGCTGCTTTACAGATTTAACAACCAAATATCAAAAAGAAAAAATGACGTTTTATAAAATTTTACATATTCGCATGTTTTCATATAAAACTCCTGACCCCATTGCTAACACTGCCTCATATAGCATCTACACATCTGCATGACCAGATAAAATTACAAAGAGGCATTAACACTTTTTATTAGATATTAACGTCTCTCCTACAATTCTAAACATTACCACATATTTCCAAATAGCATCGAGACTTAAACGTTTTGAAGAAAAACAATGGATAAACGTGTACAACATAATGTTCAAATCTACCTCTTGCTCTAGTCATCATGAACTATATTACAAAATATTATACTGTTGGTACCTCACCCCATACAAACTATCCAAAATTTACCCAAACGTATCCGCCAAATACTGGAGAGGATGTGGACAAATAGGCACTACATTACAATATGTCCCTTTTAGTACTCTATTAATTAAATGTTTTGTCTAATAGCTAAACAAAATTGTATCTTTACACCTGAGCTTGGACTGCTAGGCTTGGGAATGGATACAATACCCAGACCTTTTAGTATAATATTATTATGCCATATCCTATTGTCCGCACTCTCCGCCCTAGCCCGAAGGTGGAGAACATCAAATATACCTGCATTATCAGATATTACTAAAAAAATTTACAGAAATAACCATTATGATTATTTTTATGCATGCAGCCAAAAAAATTGTCAAGAATTCCATAAGGAGTGGTTATGTTGAAAAACATCTAAACTTGTCGACCCACTTCCTTTTTATGCTAAAGACTAGGACTTCCCACATTTAACAAAACTTCCCTTCCAAACTCCCCTTTTCCTGGTGACCTGAGGATTCACTGTTTTTCTTTTGTGATTCACTGTTAACAATGTTATTGTTTGGTTAAAAACCACAATACTGTTTCAAATTTCACTAACCGGTTCCCGACCGCTGGCTGTGTATTTACGGCCGGCAGTCAGGGTCCTTAAAACCCACGTCATAGACTATTTATGGCGCAGGTTTTAGTTTGCTGCTCGAGTGATCGGGCAGCTGAATGTCGGGCCTCCGGCAGTCAGTGACTGCCGGGGACCCTGAGGAGACGATAGAAGCAGCTTTCACTGCTTCTATCTTCTCTGATCTCTTCTACACAGCGCTCAATGCGCGCTGTGTATATAAACAGAGTCATCAGCAGCGCCGCTGCCTCTATTTGTCCCGGTGATCATATGACTGGTCACATGATCGCCAGGATGCCATTAGTGGCAGGCTGCTGCTGGGTCTTACTAGACCCAGCACAGCCCTATTAGTGACAAGTGATTAGTGATATTAGTGATATTACTGATTAGTGAAATCAGCCCTATTATAAAAGAGCTGATTTCTCCTGTAACTGGGACTGCTGTGCAGCCCTAGTTACAGTGGAAAAACATGGTGTCAAAGTAGAAAGAAAAAAAATATATAGTCCACCAAAGGTCTTTTCTGACCTTTGAGGGACAGACCATACTAATAAAAAAATAAAAGTAAAATAAAGTGCAAAAAAAATAATAATAAATACACATAAAACACCCACCCCAAAAAAAGTGTTCCCCCCGCCAATCATTGTCGTAACGCTAGCCCTGAGCTAATTACCCTAAAATAGACATGTAATATATTACAATTTACGGTAGAAAATGACAATCACAAATAAAAGATCTATTTTAAGGTAAAACTATGTTATTACTAGGAAAAATAGCTAAAAACTAAAAAAGCTTATATTTTTACAATTATTTTCAAACTTTAAGCCTAAAAATTCTAAAATAGCAAAAGAAATGTGTATAAAAATGATAAAAAAAAAAGAAATCTGCATTATCTACGGAAAAAACATCGCAAGAATTACGTAGTTAGCCCAACAAATAAAAAAGTTATAGCCGTTTAACTAACGACTGCTTAAAAGTGCTAAACGGTACCTTGTCCTGAAGGATCAAAATAGCCCGGTCCTGAACCGGTTAATCTGCTTAATCTATTCCAACTATTAGGCTATATTCACACAGGGCGGATACGCTGTATAAAAACACACAGCGTATCCGCCCTGGGCGTCGCAGGGAATTCCGGCCGAAAAACCGCACCAAATTATGGTGCAGTTTTTCGGCTGGAATGTCCTCTGCAGAAAACAGCAAACAAAAAAAAAACTGTGTGATACTTACGTAGCCATGGCGATGCATCCCTCTGCCTTTCTGCAAGCCAGTCTCCTGGGATGATGTTTCATCCCATGTGACCACTGCAGGCAATCATAGGCCACATGGGATGAAAAGTCATCCCACGAGGCCGACCTGGACGAAGAAATACATAATTCTGGGTAATTATAGGATTTATATTATATTTTTTCTCTCAGTTGCATTCTTTGCCCCCATTGTGAATTCACCTAATAAACTTTATTTAATTTCCATAAGAAATTTATAAATCCCATTCTGTCACGTAGGGTTCGTGGACCCACTGGGCCGTACCGGCTTGGTGGTATGGCAGCTGGCCAACAGGGCGCAGGTCAGAGTCTATAGTTTATATAAGGGTCACAACCTTTTTTGTTTTTTATAGTTTATATAGGGTACCTGTGGCAGCTCGGACAGTAGCAAGGCAGGCTTGGCAGGAACTAGGCAGCAGGTAGACATCAGGCGTGGAGAAGCAGGACAGGCGTGGTATACAGCACAGCATGGCTACAGCTAAGCACGGCACTAGATCAAGATACAGGATACAGGAAATGGGAACACTGGGAACAGGAAACACTAGGGGACCATTTGTGTGCTGCTCATAGGCGTAATGTTATAGACTGAGATTTGTGACGTTATTTTCTATGCAAGTAATTAGTGCTCCAGGTGCCATCTAGTGGCCAGTGTTAGTAATTTCCTCCTTTGTGTAATTTCTGGTTTTCCCCACCCATGAGAAGGTGAAAAGCATTCTGGGAAGAAGAAGGGCAGTCTCTTCTATATCTGCTCAGGGAGAGGACCATTTTGATTCATTCCATCCTTCTTGTCGTCGTAGCATAGTCGCTAAGCAGATAGATGGTTTATATTACTGGCTATCAGCAGCCACAGGAATACTGTTAGGACAGTATTCACTCTGTTACATGGGACTGTAATATATCAGTTGGTGTAGTTGTGAAGCTCGGCCTAGCCTCATGGTCAGCCATGTATAGTCCTATACTGTATTTGTACTGCCATACACTGTTCATACTGTACTATAACGGTTATCTCTACTGTTTATTTGTATATAGGCTTAATATATATCAGCCTGTTACCTGTATATGTAGTACATTTATTCAATGTGCCTTGTTCTTATGTATTGCTGTAATCTAATGGCATGTATATTCTTGTTTGTTCCTCAGTTTTACCCTAATCCTATGACCAGTTAATAAAGCTACAGACTTTCAACCAGTCTCATTTATTGGCTAGTAGGAAGGTGTTTAGCTGCCTGTCGAGCTCCACATAGACCCCGGGGGTGCGTGAAGTGGGGGCAGGACAATTTGCAAGACAGACTTGGAATACAACAACAAAGCTCAGGCGTGGGAGGATGAGGCTGGGACCTTCTTATAGACCAGGGTGCTCTGGAGCAATTAACTCAATCACCAACATGTGTGCGCTCTGGCTTATTAAGTCTGGACTGAGCTCGTGAGCGCACCCTGGTGGTCACTGTCGAGCAGGATGGCCGTATGTGCAGACATCTCCTGAGAAAAGGGCGTCGACTGTGGCCATTCAATAACAACACAGGACACTATAGCAGTAACTAATCTGTAGTCTGATTGTCCGAGTCAGACTCGAAATACACTGCAACACCCTGAGCTCTTTGTGTCCCTGCACATTGTGATACTGTCAACGATAGTTGGAGACTGTCAGTATATAGGGACATAGCTCTTTGACAAGGGGAATCATAACACCCATTTGTTAATTCTTGCACAAAAAGGTAGTGTTAGCAATAGTTACAGAGCAGCAGGCTGGTCGGTGGAGAAGGGGGTGGTGGAGTTTGTGTAACAGCCTAATAGTTATGGTCTACTTAATCCGCCACTAATCATACTGTTATTGAATAATACCTCTACATCATAAACACATATTACCACCACATAGTGACTGAACAATATAACCATACTGTTACTGCATAATAACGCAACACCATTACCACATAGTGATAATACCACCATACAGTTACTGAATAAAAATCACTATACAAAGGCCAATACTAGCATACAGTGACCATATAGTGGTAGATACCAGTTCTACACTGGTGATCTGAAGACGATATGAGTGAATACAGAACAGTTGCATCCAATGACTCACACTTGTCGCCTGCGCTGGTTGCAGTCGTTCATTTTCCCTTTTCTTCTTTATCCAGCTTAGACCACCATGAAGATTTCTTCCAGCCAGTACTTGTCTCTGCAGAATTTGGCATCTTTGACTTGATTCATCGTGACCCTGGTGGTAATAATACCGCCTTTAAGCTCCGGACAGTAATAGAACCTTTTTTTTGTGCTTCACACAGTAATAGTGCCCTCCAAACAGTAATTGTGCACCCTTTAGATGCTAAACAGTAAAAGTTCCCCCGACAAAGTAGTAATGTCCCTCTTTATGCCACCACACAGTAATAGTCCTCTTTTGTGCACCCCATATAGTAGCTAGGCACCAAATTAAATATTAGTAAGGTGCCCCCATATAGTACTTAGGAGCCCCATATAGTAGTAGTTAGGCCCCTTATATAATAGTTAGGCTCCACATGTAGTGGTGAGGCGTCTCAATATAGTAGTAAGGCCCCCCTCATATAGTGACTGGGCCCCCATATAGTGGTTATCGTTATTGTGCCACCTGCGCTGGGAAATTAGGCTAACTTCCTCAGCATGCTTCCGACATCTAGTAGGCCACAGGCCTAAAACAGTTTTGGGCTTACCGAAGTAAGTGGTCGGGGCAGAGAGCAAATGGCTCTCTGCCCTGTCACATTTAGCAGTTTTGGTTGCAGCATTGTGGTCTGGGTATTCCTGGCCCCCCATGGAAGTGTAGGTCCCGATGCAGCCACTATGGCCGCTACGGCTGCTGTATGTTTAAAGAGGCTCTGTCACCAGATTTTCAAACCCCTATCTCGTATTGCAGCAGATCGGTGCTGCAATGTAAATTACAGTAACATTTTTTTTTTTCAAAAACGAGCATTTTTGGCCAAGTTATGACCATTTTTATATTTATGCAAATGAGCCTTTCTTAAGTACAACTGGGCGTGTTTAAAGTTAAGTACAAGTGGGCGTGTATTATGTGTGTACATCGGGGCGTTTTTACTTGTTTTACTAGCTGGGCGTTGTGAATGGAAGTGTATGATGCTGACGAATCAGCATCATCCACTTCTCTTCATTAACACCCAGCTTCTGGCAGTGCACAGACACACAGCGTGTTCTCGAGAGATCACGCTGTGATGTCACTTCCTGCCCCAGGTCCTGCATCGTGTCGGACGAGCGAGGACACATCGGCACCAGGCGACAGAGGCTACAGTTGATTCTGCAGCAGTATCGGCGTTTGCAGGTAAGTCGATGTAGCCTCTGTCGCCTGGTGCCGATGTGTCCTCGCTCGTCCGACACGATGCAGGACCTGGGACAGGAAGTGACGTCACAGCATGATCTCTCGAGAACACGCTGTGTGTCTGTGCACTGCCAGAACCTGGGTGTTAACGAAGAGAAGTGGATGATGCTGATTCGTCAGCATCATACACTTCCATTCACAACGCCCAGCTAGTAAAACAAGTAAAAACGCCCAGATGTACACACACAATACACGCCCACTTGTACATAACTTTAAACACGCCCAGTTGTACTTAAGAAAGGCTCATTTGCATAAATATAAAAATGCTCATAACTTGGCCAAAAATGCTCGTTTTTGAAAAAAACAAAACTTTACTGTAATCTACATTGCAGCTCCGATCTGCTGCAATACGAGATAGGGGTTTGAAAATCTGGTGACAGAGCCTCTTTAAATAAAATTGTGACTATTACAAATAGGAGCAGGTTCTGTAGTGATGGTTATGAAGCACATTCAGTATGACCTTTACAAATCTGTCTATGCGGTGTATGAAAATAGGTTTAGAAAGAAAGCTAGTGCAAGAGGCAATGGAGCTGTACTATGATGGCACTATGGGGACTATGTGGGATGTTTTATGACAGTCATTTTCACTAATAAAAGAAAGCTAGCACAGACTGAATATAGCTCTTTCACTTTTATTCTTGTCTGGGAGACCAAATAGAAAGTCTTGCGAGCTTCTGTTTATTGGTAAACCTTAAATATGGTTGTTTTGCATAAAATGAAATGGCATTCCTATTTCTTTTGTGTATAGATTGCAATGAGTTTTTCCATAATCTCTCTGTCGGAAAGTAAAAACAATTGTTGGGAGTTATAGCGCAGATAAATGTTCAATGCCATTATTTCATGTCTGGCATTAATCGTGCAGTGGATGAGATGCCTACTTATATATCTATATTACTTGCTCCTGAAAAACTAGTGTAATATAAAATTGTGGCAAAATGATCGCAATCTATGTGGTATATTGATTTACAAAAACAAACAGTCCCCAGATTTTATTATAAATGATAGTAAGAATAAACTCGAACACAGAGCAAACACGATGCACTCCTTAAAAATTATCCTTAAACAAATGAATGGTTACTTTTCTTTATCAAATAAATTGCTATTTGTTAACTGGAGGGTGTTTGTTTCCACAGCAAGAAATACAGCCAGTATTAGCATTTTGTAATTAAAGATGCCCTGAGCAAAAATGTTCACGACCGCTTAATACCATAATCTTTACAAATCCTTTAGCTTTTCTGACAAGACATCAATAAGTCAAAGGCAAAGACACAGGAAAATAATAGAACCAAAGGCACTCAGGATGCAATAAAAAAAGAGGATTAGATCTACATTACTTTCATTACATTATATTGTATTTTTATTATTAGGTCCACTGTTATCATTTAATCTTAGAGCTAGTGTGTCTGATAGAGTGGAACAAAAACAAATGGAAATTATTTTTTCCCCTAAAGAATTCTAGATGAAAAAGATTATCTTTGCATGTATTTAAATGAAAAAAAAAATGTAAATTGCAATGTATTGTGAAGTACCAGGGGCTGTAATTTGTTCTTATGGTAGTACCTCCTCTCTTAAACTGATTACAGGGCCTGAACTTCATGCCAGGGGCACTATATGCAGATTTATCATCCTTTCTATTAAAAAAGGTTAGTTTATCTAAGAAGAAATCTTCAACAACTCTGTTTCAGTTCAAAGGATTGGGAACTTTGATGTTTTTGTACAATACAACATTGTTTTTTTCATATAAACTATGTAATTTATGATATGAGGATACCGTTATTACATTTTATTAGAAATTAATTTAGATGCTTCTAATGGTTCCTTGCCTAAATTCATATTTGCAAATGTAACCAGTCCCACCTCAGAATCCGGCTTCAGAAACATATAAGGAGAAAAATTGTGAACCAAAGTACAGCGCTGCTAACATCAAATGCAAGTCCAGACAAGGAGGTAATAAAATGGATTAAGGCTACACGTTTCGACGCTGGACTAGCGTCTTCATCGTGGCCTGATGAATACGCTAGTCCAGCGTCGAAACGCGTAGTCTATTTAATTGCCTATTTAATTAATTATTTTAATTAAAAACCTAATAATCCCTTTTATTACCTCCTTGTCTGGACTTGCATTTGATGTTAGCAGCGCTGTACTTTGGTTCACAATTTTCTCCTTATATGTCTCATTGAGCGGTTGTCTTGTACCACCGGTTTGGACCTAGCTGCAGCTACACCACCCAATAACATTATTACCTGCCTACAGTAGAGTTGTGCCCACTTCTTTCACAACTCCTAAAGGTGAGCAAAATCTTCACCATTGTTCTTTTCCTGTATTTTCTCTTGTGATCTGCACCATGTGGCACCGTGGTATTTTCTCTTTTTTCCTCCGGCTTCAGAAACAGCCAGCTAGACATTTCAATGTTTTAAATGGTGGCTATTCAATGAATGACTGTCCATGTGATACACATGGCTCCCTGCAATTGTTCATAGAGGGGATGTCCGTGCAGGGGACCCTCCTCTATGATGTCCATATGCCCTCGTTGAGGAGTGAATAGTGAATTAATTTGTCTGTCTGTATGTATTTTTCTTTCTGCTCTCCTTCACCTGCTGGCCAGCAAACCTTCGTCTCTGTCCACTATTATTTCTACAGACAAACTGATACAGCAGGGTATGAGATGAGGATTGGGGTGCTGCTTGACACTAAAGTAGCTGCAATTTAACCCCTTCATTTCAATGAATATACCACCTGCTAGAAATGTAAAGCTTAACAAACTAATAGAGACTGATGCTATAGAGTCATATCTGAAAGTATTTCAAAGAGTGGTTCAAGTAAATAAGTGGCCTGAAGATCAATGGGCCCTTCATCTTGCACCATTCCTCAATAGTAAAGCTCAGCAGGCATACAGCCAAATGAGGACTGAGGAGTCTGAAAACTATCAAAAAGTAAAAATTGCAATTCTGAGAAGCTACAATATAGATGCATAAGTATTATCATAAATTTTACCACTCAGACGGTTACAAGCAAAAGTCTGAAGTGTTCACAAAGGGTTCTATTAGGCTGGATTCACACAAGCATGTTCGGTCTGTAACGGACGGAACGTATTTCGGCCGCAAGTCCCGGACCGAACACTCTGCAGGGAGCTGGGCTCCTAGCATCATAGTTATGTACGACGCTAGGAGTCCCTGCCTCTCCGTGGAACTACTGTCCCATACGGAACACATGATTACAGTACGGGACAGTTGTCCCGCAGCGGGGCAGGGATTCCTAGCATAGTACATAGCTATAATGCTGGGAGCCCGGCTCCCTGCAGTGTGTTCGGTCCAGGACTTGCGGCCGAAATACGTTCCGTCCTTTATGGACCGAACATGCTCGTGTGAATCCAGCCTTATCTCTCAACATATCAAGGGAAAATAAATAAACTTTAAATTTGGTGATAAAAGACAAAAATATAATTATAAAAACAGCAGATAAGGGGAGGTTAGTTATATGAAATCAAAAAGATTATGATATTGAGCTGATGAGGTTACTATCAGATGAAAACACATCTAAAAAATTGAAAGATAATCCGGTCGAGGTATATAAAAAACAATTGTGTTTCCTTCTAAGGTAAGCAAATACCAAATGTATGTTGAATAAAAAAAGAATTTGAGTATTTAAATAAAAAATATCCTAAAGTTCCAGGGATTTACTATTTACCTAAGATCCACAAGAATATAACACATCCACCTGGGCGACCCATTGTGGCAGGGATTGATTCCCTAACTAGCTAGATTTCGGAATACATTGATTATTTTCTCCAAAAGTTTGTTATAAATACTAGGTCATATTTTAGAGATTCTACCCACCTTATTAAAGAATTAGAAGGGAAAAATATCACTGACAATACCATCTTATGTACATGTGATGTACCATTATTATATACTTGTATGCCACATAACTTGGGACTAGATGCAATACAATATATATTGAATCTAGACATCAACATGAGAACAGAACAAAAATAATTTATTCTGAAACTGATTAAATTCAGTTTGGAAAAAAAATATTTTTGGTATAATTCCCAATATTATTTACAAACTGCAGGTACCGCTATTGTGGCTAAATTTGCTCCCAGTTATGCTAATTTATACATGGCAGTGTGGGAGGATAATGATATCTATTCTAATAACTTATTTTTGGAGAATATAAAGGTATATAAACAATATAGAGATGATATATTCATCATTTGGGAGGAAAATGAGGATAGTCTAGTGTCTTCCATTAAGTACATGAATATGAATGTTCACAATTTAATTTTCACTTCGGAACATAGTCAGACCAAGGATTGGATTTAGAGGTCTTCAGAGATGGAGCAACATTGTGTACAAAAAAATTCTTAAAAAAGACAGATTGTAATAGCTACATTGTGTATACCAGTTGCCATTATAAACCATGGCTTAATAATATACTGAAAGGACAGTTCAAAAGAATAAAAAAGAACTGTACCAAATTAACAGATTTCCAAACTCAGACTAGAATTATTAAATCACGTCTTACAGAATGTTATTATGATATACAAAGAGGTTGAGGGAGAACCGTATAATAATCAGGGAGAATCTAACAAACGGAAACAAATGGATAAAACAAAAGGGGAATGTGTGAATGTACCATTTATCACCTCCTTTTCTTCAGGAGCACCAATAATTACCGTTGTTGCCAGCAAAGTCCACTGTTATTTATCGTAGGGTAAGAAACATCAAAGACACAATAACCACAAGTTATATAAAATGTTATCTCTATAAAAGGCTTTTATTCTTGCAATAAATGCAAGACATGTAAAGAGGTCAGCTATAATAGAGTCAAAGGTGTGTTCAGTACATTTACGAACACTAAGGGTATGTTCACACGCCGAGTCAAAAACGTCTCAAAATACGGAGCTGTTTTCAAGGGAAAACAGCCCCTGATTTTCAAACGTTTTTTGAGCAACTCGTGTTTTTCGCTACGTTTTCGCAGTGTTTTTTATGGTAGTTTTTGGAGCTGTTTTCAATAGAGTCTATGAGAAAACTGCTCCAAAAACGTCCCAAGAAGTGTCCTGCACTTCTTTTGACGAGCCGTCATTTTACGCACCGTATTTTGACAGCGACGCGTAAAATGACAGCTCGTCTGCACAGAACATTGTAAGACCCATTGCAAGCAATGGGCAGATGTTTGCCGACATATTGGAGCCATCTTTTTAGGCATAATTTGAGGCGTAAAACGCCTCCATTACGTCTGAAAATAGGTTGTGTGCACATACCCTTATAAGACATTATACTAGTAATACTAAAGGCGTCATTTACATGTTGATCTGCCAGTGTGGACTTACATACGTGGGAAGAACTGCAAGAAAACTAGAAACGCAGATAGCCGAACATTGTAATAATATTCAGAAGGGAAAAATTGATCAGTCTGTCCGCACACTATGCCAAATTTCATAATAAAAATCCAAATTTTATGGGATAGAGGTCATTGAAAATCATTGGCGAGGTGAAAATTATATTAAGAGAATGAATCAGAGAGAATCCTATTGGATATACCATTTGAAATCCTTATGCCCTTTGGGATCAAACTCAGATTTTGAACTAAAATGTTTTCTCTAATCTATCACTGTCTATCGAAAGTCCGTAAACACCATCTCTATAAGCCACCCTCTAACTATAAATTTGTGTGCATAAAACTCTAGTTCATTCAGTTGTATTGTGCTTGTAAGTTGATGATTCATACATTGTATATATAATAGTGGGAGGGAAAAACAATTCATCTATTTACATAGTGGATGTTTCTATTGGTATCTTTTCAATGGACATTTCGAATGGCTTACTATGAACAAAATAATAAGTCATGAAATAGTATTCAGGTTATTGGCCCAAATATATTGCATTCGGATTGGTTAGTTTTTTTTATGAATCAGGAGGATGGGGTATAAATATTAGATATTGTGGTTTGAATATTATCCATTTATAACTTAATTGCATTAATGTGCTTATATTTTTTTATATAATGTGTAACAATTAAAAAAAAAAAATCTATGCTGAGGAAAAAGAATAAAAATTAAGCCTAGCAGTACAGAGCAGGATAACCACACATTGGTATCTGCTATGTGGAGTGTTCTAGAGTGTGTGTGAAAAATTGTGTGTGGTAAGACCTGCTTCGTTTATTACTATAACTGATAAGCAAAGATATGAGACTGTAAAATACAAAAGTTAGTATAAAGAGCTTATTTGCTTTGCCTGTGGTAAAGCTGGACATTATGCTAAAGACTGTGTCCATACAGCGGGCAAAAAGGCAAAAGGAACTGCAAGAAGTTGCGTTGGTCTTGTAAAAGATTATTTGCAGCCTGTGACTGTTAACTCCCACAACGTGACTACCTTGATGGATACTGGGAGTCAGCAGTCCCTAATAAGTCTCTAATAAGATTATAACAGGTCATTTATTTTTTACATGTGTGCATGGTGATAAAAAGATGTACCCTAAAACTATGATACCTGTGCAAATAGCTGGTATGTCATTAGGAATAGTGCCTAAGCTACCCGATCCTGTGGTTTTGGGACAAGACATACCTGGTTTCTGTAGTATGCTTTAAAAAGACAATTTAGTTTCTGCAGTTACAACTAGGTCACAAGCTAAAAAGCTGTCTGATGTGGAATCTTTGGGTAACATATTTCCATTTGATGGTGAAGTATTCTATGGTAATGGCAAAAGTCATCTTTCTAGAAGAGAAAAACCGCTTGCCTGTGAGAAATGGCGATCTAAACATTCTCTCTTAGAAAAGGGATCCTTTCATCCCATAATGTGGGGAAATGATATTTCTGTTGAATGAAAACAAGATAACACCCTTGCCTCACAATTTGCTCAGGTGAAAGATAAGGCGGAGGAACCCAAACTGTATCCTTGTTACACATTAAACTAATATTTCTTATATCGGGTTTGTCAGCACCCCCAGACAAAAGAACAAGTATGGCAAATTGTGGTGCCCTTTGAGTATAAAGAGTCAATTATGAAAATAGTGCACTGTATACCACTATCTGGACATCTGGGTAGGAATTAAACCCTGTCAAGGATACTGAATCGATTCTTTTGGCCTAAAATACATGCGGATGTGGCCAATTTTTGTGAATCATGCCCAGAATGTCAGTATATCGCTCCAGGTGATGGAAAATGTAAATTGGTTCCTATCCCTGTGGTTGATATCCCTTTTGAAAGGATAGCTTTGGATATTGTTGTTGAAAAAAGTAACCAACATATTCTTGTTATAAGTGATTATACGACATGTTATCCAGAGGCTATTCCTTTAAGAACCATTACCACCAAAATAATAGCAGAGAAACTGATCAGGTTTTTTAGTCAGAAAGGTATTCCTCATACAATTCTTAGGCCTCATGCACACGACCGTAGTGTTTTTCTGGTCCGCAAATTCCAGGACCGTGTTCCGTGAAATGTCATCCGCAGTTCATCCGTATGTAATCCGCAGTTCATCCGTATGTAATCCTCAAAATGCGGATGAAAAAAAAAAGCCTAGGTAAAACAGGATGACGACAGAACTCATTCCCGGTCGTCGCCTAGCAACATTTCCGCAAATCCGCAAACTGCGGATGACACACGGAGGTGTATCCGCAATTTCCACGGGCCCATTGACTTCTATTGGCATGTCCGCATCGAATTTGCGGCCCATAATAAGACATGTCCTGAGTTTCTGCGGCACGGATTTGTGGACATGCGGAGACCCGTGAAAACACGGATAGTGTGTATGGGCCCATAGAAATGAATGGGTCCGCAATTCTCCCGTGGATTTGCAGGGGAATTGCGGACGCAAAAACACGGTCGTGTGCATGGGGCCTTAGGCTGGGTTCACACGAGCAAATTAACGTCCGTAATGGACGGACGTATTTCGGGCGGAAGTCCCGGACCGAACTTAGTGCAGGGAGCCGGGCTCCTAGCATCATAGTTATGTACGATGCTAGGAGTCCCTGCCTCTCTGCAGGACAACTGTCCCGTACTGTAATCATGTTTTCAGTACGGGACAGTAGTTCCACGGAGAGGCAGGGACTCCTAGCATCGTACATAACTATGATGCTAGGAGCCCGGCTCCTTGCACTGAGTTCGGTCCGGGACTTCCGCCCGAAATACGTCCGTCCATTACGGACGTTAATGTGCTCATGTGAACCCAGCCTCAGAGATCAAGGTACAAACTTTCAATCCAGTTTAATGAAGCAAATCCATCAGCTTCTTGGAATTCAGGCTGTAAGAACGACTCCCTATCATCCCCAAACTGATGGTTTGGTGGAACGTTTTAAAGAAACTCTTAACAGAATGCTTTGTAAGTTTGTGCAACATTATCCAAAACAGTGGGTTCAGTTGCTTCCGTATGTGTTATTTGTATACAGGGAGGTTCCACAAGCATCCACTGGTTTCTCTCCCTTTGATTTGCTCTACGGGAGATGACCAAGAGGACCATTGGAAGTGTGATAAAGTTATACTGGAAAAAGTCTAGCACAATACAAAAAAAACTGGTTTTTTTATGTTCATGAGTTCATTCTGCCGACTTAGGCACAGGAGAGCGTTGTCTTTTTATGTTAAGAACCCACTTAAAAGAGGTCGACTTGTCGTGGTAGGTGGGCTCATGCAGTTTGATGTGTACTAAGTACCTCACATTTGTAAGCATAGTAAACGCAGTAGTGATACAAAATCCATGTATAGCAGAGTGCTGTTGTTTTAGTTTGTATTGTTTGCAGTCACAGCGTACATGCAACTGCACATTTCTATCATTTTGTAAGGATGTGCTGACCAACTTTTTTTGTTTCAGTTTTACTTTTAGACCTGGACAGTTTTGTAGATTTTTTGAGTTTTTTTCCACAGATCATTAGGTGCAATTACTATATATATATCATATTAATTGTACTTTGAAACATTTGTATTACCCAAAAAACAAATACAACATCTGTTGGAATTATTGAATAAAAATTGTCTCTTTTTTCTTCTCCCATAAACCAGTCATATTACATCTTTATTTGATGGCCCATGAAAATGGTATAGAGAAAGTACCATAAGTAATATATGAATATATTTAATACAAATTTAGCAAATCCTCATAGAGAATACTTGGGCATGGATAGAGAGATAGATAGATAGATAGATAGATAGATAGATAGATAGATAGATAGATAGATAGATAGATAGATAGATAGATAGATAGATAGATAGATAGATAGACAGAAGTCAAAAAATGAGCAGCAAGGGTGAAAAAAGTGGGTACTTTTATTGCCCGTGCAACGTTTCAGCTCCGTTCACTGGAGCCTTTCTCAAGCAAATGACACAGTGTAGGATCACACAATATAACAGGAGGCTAATCAGGCAGTGTTACAACATAATCAGTGAAACAGTGAATCAGTCATATAGAGAAATCAATATATGGCATCACATATAACATTGGTGTGTGGTAGAGAAACACAGCAGTATATAAAATACCGACAGGTGTATGTACATAAAACATATAAACAAGATATGTGTAAACAGGTGTAGCGTGAGTTAAAATGATTGCATCACCTCTCATTATCTCACAAGTGTTAAACGCCGAAAGCGGCGTCCGGGCAGCGCAACTGCGCATGTCCGGAAGTAAGTCTAGTTGGGAGTAACAGGATATAGACGGCGCATGCGCCGTAGAGAAAATGAAGCCGCAGCGGCTATGATGATGAGGGGAATACATTACAAACGCCAGGAAGCGTATTGCAGGACGAAGCATAAATATAGAATCGTGGTATACCTCTCGGTCATCCTGATAATCAAGTAGAAGAAGTTTTCATAGAAATAAGGGCGCTAGGAAAAACGATAATGTGGATATGCCCATGAATTGTGTGCATTTATAGTCATGTATGATGGGTGCATCAGACCCATGTGCCAGAACGCCAAGGAAGCCTCAGAAACATATTAAAAAGGGAGAGGGGAGTGAACACGATGGTCATCGTCGGACGACCACAATACACACCCCAAAATGTGGGGTACCAGCGACAAGAACATGCATTAGCATATTCTACAGCTTAAGGAACTCCACATAACACCCTGTAGAGAGTGTGGGGGAGACCACACATCTATGTGAAAAGAGGGTGAACCAGGGCATGGCAGACATAGGACTACATGCGGCATAAATGGGCATCCAGTAGAGTTTCCAATCGGGAGACCAGTTTATCAGAGAGGTATACATAACAGGAAATACATCAAGTTACTCTAAAGTAGATAACACAAGGAAAATAAAAGAACACCGATGAGACATCATAGAGGTGACGAAAGTACAGAAAATAAAGAAACAAGTGTTAATAAATGTCAACATTGTAACATGTTATAACAAGGGGAGAGAAGGGGGAAAAAAAGTCATAAAATCATAAAACTGAAGGCAAATGTCAAAAGCAGGGTCCAGAAGGCATCACAGGGGGAATGGCCTCAGACCAAACCACCTAGAGCAAAGTCTACATTGAGCCCATAAGGTTTGAGGGAATTAAGTCTACTGATCCATTGGAGTTCACGGATCTTAAGTTCTTTTGACCTATTACCCCCTCTTCTCAGAGGAGGGATATGGTCCAGGATCCAAAACCTCAAATGGTTTTCTTGGTGTCCCATGTCAGTGAAATGTTTAGATACGGGCAGGTCCAACCTCTTTTTTCTAATGGTGTATCTGTGTTGGTTAAGTCTAGTCTTGAGATCAAGTGTGGTCTCACCAACATAGAGCAATTTACAAGGGCATTGGAGAACGTAGATGACGTTGTCACTGTCACAGGTAAGGAAATGTCGTATGTTTTGTTGGTAGTAGGGTGTGTCAAATGAGGTCCCTTGTGAATTTACAGTTGACACAACTGAGGCAAGGGAAGCAACCTAATTTAGGGATGTGAGGTATGTCTGTCTACTCACCCTCTGTGGCCCTATATCGGCTTTCACAAGTTTATCTTTCACATTGGCTGACCTACAATAGGAGAACAGAGGAGGTTTGGAAAATTCAGGGATATGTTGAAGACAATTGCCTAACATGGGCCAGTGACGGCGGATAATATCGGATATCTGTCCACTTTCCTCACTGTATGTGGAGACGAATGGTATACGTTCAAGTCTAGACTTGGGTGTTTTGGGTATAAGGAGTGTGTCCCTATCAAGGTATTGTACCGTGTGGCGATGTTCATTTAGCAGACGTTGCGGATAGCCTTGTCTCTTAAATTTGTGGACCATATTGTCAATAGAGTCTTTGGCACTGTCAGTGTTACTTACAATTCTCTTCACACACATGAGTTGGCTAGTGGGAAAACTTCTGACCATTTTCCTGGGGTGATTACTGTGGAAGTCAAGCATGTTATTGCAGTCAGTGGGTTTCACGTATAGTGTGGTTGAAAATATGTCTCCCTCTAGTGTGACAAGGACGTCAAGGAACTGTATCTGTTTGTCAGAGTGTACCATAGTGAATTTGACAGTCTCGTCTATCCGGTTCAAGCAAGTGTGGAATTCATGTAGATCTGTCAGATCACCTGTCCAAATTAAAAAAATGTCGTCAATGTAACGCCACCATCTGAGGACATTTGTGAACAAGGTGGAGGTGTAGATCAATGATTCCTCATGTGTAACACTGCCTGATTAGCCTCCTGTTATAGTGTGTGATCCTACACTGTGTCATTTGCTTGAGAAAGGCTCCAGTGAACGGAGCTGAAACGTTGCACGGGCAATAAAAGTACCCACTTTTTTCACCCTTACTATTGGAGTTGCTGCTCATTTTTTGACTTCTGTGTATCTGGGACTTGGTCTGTCCCTCAGAGCCTGCACCCACACGCTAGATAGATAGATAGATAGATAGATAGATAGATAGATAGATAGATAGATAGATAGATAGATAGATAGATAGATAGATAGATAGATAGATCAGTATAGGGCTGCTGCATTTATTGTTCAGGCACTTGCGCTTTGCTGTATTTACCTATGCATTTCTTTCCATAGGAGGTTTTTAGTACTTACATGTGGGTATCCTTGCATCATGGGTTTGTTGTTCCATTTTATATTTTGTATTTTATTTTGTATACTCTGGACTTGATATAACACAGTGGACCAACACTGTTGCACAGTGGTCCAAAGTCCTGTTTTCAGATGAAAGTTAATTCTGCATTTTATTTGAAATCGAGGTCCCAGAGTCAGGAGGAAGAGTGAAGAGGCATCAATCCAAGTAGCTTACGGCCCAGTGTGAAGTTTCCACAGTCAGTGATGGTTTGGGGAGCCATGTCATCTGCTGGGTTTGGTCCACTGCTTTATATTAAGTCAAGAGTCAATGCAGCCGTCTACCAGGAAATTTTAGAGAACTTCATGCTTTCCCCTGCTGACAAGCTTTATGGAAATGCTGATTTCATTTTCCAGCAGGACTTGGCACCTGCCCACACTGCCAAAAGTACCAATACCTGGTATAATAACCACAGTATCACTGTGCTTGATTGGCCAGCAAACACGTCTGACCTAAATCTCATAGAGAATCTATGGGGTATTGTCAAGAGGAAGATGAGAGACACCAGACCCAACAATGCAGACGAGCTGAAGGCCGCTATCAAAGCAACCTGGGCTTCTATAACACCTCAGCATTGCCACCGGCTGAGCGCCCCATGCCACGCCACATTGATGCAGTAATTCATGCAAAAGGACCCCCAATCAAGTATTGAGTGCATATACTGTACATACTTTTCAGTAAGCCAACATTTCGGCATTAAAAACAACATTTTTGGGGGGCACTCACGAGCAGCTAACCAAGATGGCCGGACATTGAAGTAGTTTCGCGACTCCTGGGCACAACAGCTATCTAAAGCTAACTTTTGAGGGGAATTATCTAATCCCATTACATAGTTTTTCACTCCTGACGTCCCCCTGACTCGATCGTCCATGATCCGGAGGAGCGCAGTGGGGCGGAAGGATTTAAAACCATCGGAGTCGTCTGCCCCTATACCAGAGAACACTGACTCTCCCGCCATGTCGGCCATATCAGAGGACAAACTGCAGGCCTCACCTGAGCTCATTACCACGAGGAAGGGTCTCCGCCAGCTGAGTGCAGATTTCCACCAGGGATGCCTCTCTGCTCCGGAAATTCAAGCTGTTGCTCCAACAGGAACTGCAACTACCAGCTTCTAAGTTGTCCAGGGACCTCACAAAGGAGATACGTGAGTTGGGAGCAAGGTCGAACGTTCTGGAAACTAAAATGGACGACTCCATTAAAGTCCTATCTGTGCACAACACTGAATTTGACTCCCTGAGAGCGGACCTAGACTTCGCAATGCTATGCTTGGAGGACTTTGAAAATTGTGCTCGAAGGGGCAACCTTCGAATTTAGAGGCCTACCTGAATTTTATGAGCACATGAACTCCTCCATTACAGCGCTCTTCCAAGAATTGCCGTCCTTCAACAACGCCAGATCAGATACTGCTGGGGGCATCCCTTTATCTCCAATTCTCCCTGGACAATAAATCCTACTCATCTTGCCTGGCTGACGATCTCCAGCAACTTTTGATCACCCTGCAACTCTTGCCTGCTAATGCAGATCGTTCAAGCCAACATTCTCGGTCCTCTCGTGATGAATCTCGACTTCGCCCCATCTGGAACAAAGTGCGTCCTCGCAAACCATCGCAGCCCACCGGTAGACCAAACACCGTGATTGGATCCCAAGACGATCCTACTTGATGGATAAGTACTTTTACCCTTATCATTATTCACTCTATTGTTATGGTCTGAATTACCTTTCTCCATTTGACTTGGAATTATACTCTACTGTTGCCCACATTAATCTCTGGCATTCTTTTTAATGTCGTCTCCCCTACACCAGGACTGATTCTTATGTCAAGCTATGTATCCTTTACCAAATTTGACTAATCATGGGCCTTATGTGGAATGTTCCTCGCACTATAACGGTTATATATCTTTATTTCGAAACCATTATTCTCTACTCGCATTTCTATGTATGATTTTATGATATGCCCTCTGAACTACCACCATCGATATCTTAATTGTATTTCTATGTATGTAATTCGTAATAATAGCTTACCATACACTGTGTCCCACACACACACACACATGCACCGTCCCCGCTGTAGATAGTGCCCCCCATAGAGCCCCCTGTAGATAGTGCCCCAATAGAGCCCCCCGTAGATAGTGCCCCCATATAGCCCACCGCTGTATATAGTGTCCCACAAATAGCTCCCCCTATAGTGCTCCACAGATAGCCCACCCCTGTATATAGCCCCCCTGTAGATATAGCCCACACCTGTATATAGTGCTCCACATATAGTCCACCCCTGTATATAGTGCTCCACATATAGTCCACCCCTTTATATAGTTCTCCACAGATAGCCCACCCCTGTATATAGCCCCCTGTAGATATAGTCCACCCCTGTATATAGTGCTCCACATATAGTCCACCCCTGTATATAGTGCTCCACATATAGTCCACCCCTGTATATAGTACCTACTGTACAGAATATGAAATTCCAGTTCATTTTCCGCCTAGTGCTCCAATGTCCGGCCTACCAGACACGTTTTTGCTTCGCCACTTGGTAGCACTATATGTCTGGCCCGCTATATTACCATCAATGATATTGTTCACCTCTAGTTTACACTTGCCACGGCATCATAAATGGCATGTACTCATTGTGCACATTGTGCTTTCTCCCTTCCCTTCTGTATAAGAATATGAGCCTCTGGCTCCTTATCCGCCTAACATTACGTTTCCTAACTCCCTAATATTAACCCTAACCTTTCTAGTAACCCAACATCTGATTCACTCCTCACCTACCGGTTAACATCACGGACTAATGATGACAACTACACCCCTGCCCTTAACATCTCTGTTACACTTTGCTGTTCGCCTCAACCACAATGTTGTTACTGCATCTTTGTGCCCAGGAGCTGGCGACCCCAGCAATCCAAAGTAGCACTCACCATACTACCGAAATTCTCTTTGTCACTCCAGGCACACCAAGTTCTTCGATTTACACATGTGTGGTTTTTTTGTTGTTGTTTTTTTCTCCTCTCTCTCCCTTCCCCCTCTCTCCTTCCCTACTTCCCTTCTCCCCCTGTCAGTCTGGGATTAATATCAGTACTGTTAGGCCCTTAAAATGGCTCCACCTAACTTGAAAATAATTTCTCCCAATGTCCAAGGCTTTAACTCCCTGCATAAATGCTCAAAGGCCTTCCACTTCTACAAAACTTGTCATGCCTACATCATTTGCCTTCAGGAGACTAGATTTTCCTGCACCTCTCGGCCAGAATACTTAAGCTCGCACTTTCCCATCTTCCATGGTGCTTACGCCCACGAGAAGAGAAGAGGAGTAGTTATCGCCTTTAGGAAGAATCTCCCTTTCATTTGTACCAAGGAAATTATTGATCCTACAGGTCGCTATGTGATATGTGGGAACGCTATATGATGTCGACGTGACTCTTTTAGGTTATTATGGTCCCAATGACTACCAGGCATTCTTTTTTCCCTCACTTATTTAAACTCATAGACGCTCATCGCCTGGGTTTCTTACTAGTCATGGGTGACTCAAATCTGATAATTAACCCCTCCTTAGATAAATCCCCGGCTCTAAGAGCGTCTACACCACAAACGCCTTCTTCTGATTTCAGCAACATGCTACATCTCCACGACCTCCATGATATCTGGCGTGAACTCAATCCCTCAACAAAAGATTTCACCTTCTACTCCTGCCCTCACTTCTCCTTTAGCCGCATTGACCACATTTTCACATCCCAAAGATCATTGCCTCTTTACTCTGGAGCGAAGATTTTAAGCACACCTTGGTCTGATCACAACCCTGTAGAGGTTGTTCTTTTTTCTTTAGTCCCGCGGGGGCTCTATTTTAGTTGGCGCCTCAACGCCTCCCTTTTGTCTTCTAAGGACACCTTCGCACAAGTTCAAGTCACTGTGAAGGACTATTTTGATCTTAATGTAGGGTCCACATCTTCCCGATTACATTGTGGAAAGCTCATAAAGCCACATTGCGTGGAGCCCTCATTTGCTCAGGGTCCATTAAAAAGAAAACTAGGGAACGGAAAAATGCAGATTTATATAAAACCTTAGAACAACAAGAACAAGTATGGAAACCAACCCCCTCACACGCCAACAAGAACTCTATGGATGCTACTAAATTAGAACTGAACCGTCTCTTGACAGAGCAAGTTTAATAAAACGTAGATGGTCCAAACAACCTTATTACTCTTAAAGCAACAAACCAGGTAAACCTCTGGCTCATCAATTGAGGGTTCCTGTCTCACAAAGAGAGCCTATTAGGTTGAGGACCAACCACTATAACAGCCGACCCTAGTAAAATTACATCTCTATTTCAGAACTTCCTCTCCAACCTTTATTCCTCCCAGAATCGACTTCTTGGAGGCGGAACAGCTATTTGCTAACCTGACCTTTCCGGAGATCTCGCCTTCCAACATTGACACCTTTGAGGCCGAGATCTCTGAAACAGAGGTTCAGGAGGCCATCAAGGACTTGAAACCATCCAAGTCTTCCGGTCCAGATGGTTTCTCCCCATCATATTATAAAAAACTCTCCCCATTATTAACTCCGTATTTAACCCAACTCTTTAACACCCTTAGATCTGCTCTACACCTCTTCCATCCACCCTTCATGCCCATATTACAATGATTCTCAAACTCCAAAAAGACTCTCTCCTTATTGCCCTATTAAATACCAACATTAAACTCCTGACCAAAATATTGGCAACCTGAATTAACCGCTTCCTCGACGCGATCATCCATGGGCAGACAGACTGGTGACTGCACCATGCGAGTTATATGGTTGATCCATATGGCTCGTAAAAGAAACTTGGCATCAATGCTCCTCTCACTTGATATACAAAAGGCCTTTGATACAGT
Source organism: Rhinoderma darwinii (assembly GCF_050947455.1). Classification (NCBI taxonomy): domain Eukaryota; kingdom Metazoa; phylum Chordata; class Amphibia; order Anura; family Rhinodermatidae; genus Rhinoderma; species Rhinoderma darwinii. The sequence goes on along the minus strand of NC_134689.1, from coordinate 230,504,845 downwards.
TTCCTGGTACTACATGGATTTCACTTTGAGGAAGTGGGGTTTCCAACAACACTTTATGTCCTGGGTGCATGCCCTCTATTCTACCCCAACAGCCAAAGTTTGTTATCATTCTGATCCTTTTAATATCAAACGTGGCACGAGACAGGGATGCCCTCTCTCTCCCATCTTGTTCATCCTGGCTCTTAAGCCCCTGGCCATAATGCTTCGCCAAAATCCAAATATTAGGGGATTAGAGATAACTTGCATGCACCACAAACTATCACTTTTTGCTGATGATATGCAGATAAAACTCTCCCAACCCATTATCTCCCTTCTAAATCTAATGAACACTCTATCCGCTTTTGTCTCAATATCTGGCCTCACTATAAACCCCTCAAAATCTGTAGCATTAAATATTAATCTTCCCTCTGAGGCCATACATTCACTTCGTAGTCACTTCCCCTTTCAATGGGCCAAACAATCACTGGAATACCTGGGCAAACACCTTACCCCCTCCTACGACTAGCTATATTCTGCCAAATATCCTCCCTTTATCCGTATCCTCACCTCCTCTCTAGTATCATGACAATCTACATATCTTTCCTGATTAGGCGCATACATGCGGTTAAAATGACTCTCCATCGCAAACTTCTATATCCTTCCAAACCCTGCCAATTAAAGTCCCACCACACATATTACGTCTGCTTCAAAATCTTATGTTTTCTTTTTTTGGGCGTGGCACTTGTCCTAGAATATCCAGGTCCACCCTATAATCGTTGAAACATGACTGAAGTCTAAGTGTTCCGAATATTTCTAAATATTACCAAGCGGCTATGGTAGCACCCTTGACTAAATTACATGTGACCGCGAATATGCCTCTTTGGGTGTACCTGGACATTCCGGAGGTATCACACACCCCCATCGAATCTTTGCAATGGATACTCCTCCTTACATTCTACCCTTCTGACCCCCCCTCTTACACATATTTTATCGGTTAGCAGACTAATCTCTCCCCACCTACCCCTCATCTCCTTATGACATAACCCCCTTTTCTTCACAGGAGCAGACAATCAGGCCTTTAGTGGTATACTGAGGGTTCATCACCTTCTCTCACCCACCCACTCTCGGATTCTCTCATTCTGTGATCTTCAAACTTCGAAACAAATCCCTAGTCGTGAACTGTTCCGTTATCTACAGCTCAAGAACTGGATTAATTCTCTCCTTAGCAACAAAGCTGAATCTGACTCTTACTCTCAGTTCGAGAGAATCTGTGAAACATGCCCAACCTCTAGTGGTGTAATATACATACTATACAAATGGCTCCTGAGTAATCCATCCCCTGCTACTCATACATATGTTGATAGATGGCAACGGGATTTGGGGACAACGATTGAAACAGCAGATTGGCATACTATTTGGAGCACAGTTTCACACTGCTCCATTAATACAACAATTTTGGAGTCAGCTTATAAAGTCATGATGCGGTGGTACTTAGTCCCTAGCCGAATTGCACATGCATTTTCTACCTATTCTACCTCCTGCTTCCGTGGTCACCCCTCAGTCCAGGGGCATAGCTAAGGGGAGGGGCAGGCGGGGCATGTGCCCCGGGCGCAACTTAGAGGGGGGTGCAAGCGCCACCCCCTCCTGCACTATAATTGTATCAGCGTCTATAGGACACAGGTACAATTAGAAGCAATGAATGGCCGGGTACGTTCCGTGTCCGGCCATTCATCGCCTTTCTACGAGTGAAGCGGTGTGATACTTTGCGCCGCTTGCATCATTGAAAGGCGCTGAATGACAGGGAAAGTCATTCTGCCCAGCCAATCAGTGCCTTTCATAGACGCTTCGTTCAACCCAGGAGACCTACGCAGAAGAGAGCAGGTCTCCATTGCTGCCGGACGGGATTAAGGTGAGTTTAAATAGAGCGCTATATACAGGTGTGGGCTATATCTACAGGGGCGCTATATAGAGTGGTGGGCTATCTATGGAGCACTATATACAGGGGTGGGCTATATCTACAGGGAGGCTATATACAGGGGTGGGCTATCTGTGGAGCACTACACACAGGGGTGGAGTATATGTGGAACGCTATATACAGGGGAGGGCTATATCTACAGGGGGCTATATACAGGGGTGGGCTATCTGTATAGAACTATATACAGGGGTGGACTATATGTGGAGCACTATATACAGGGGTGGACTATATGTGGAGCACTATATACAGGTGTGGGCTATATCTACAGGGGTGCTATATATAGGGGTGGGCTATCTGTGGAGCACTATAGGGGGAGCTATTTGTGGCACACTATATACAGGGGTGGGCTATATAGGGGCACTATCTACAGGGGGCTCTATGGGGGGCACTATCTACAGGGGGCACTATGGCAGACACTATCCACAGAGGGCACGGTGTGTGTGTGTGTGTGTGTGTGTGTGTGTGTGTGTGTGTGTGTGTGTGTGGGACACAGTGTATGGTACGCTATTATATTTAGGGGCGTAGTTTGTGGTATAATGAGAACTTTATCTTTGTTTATAGGTGTAGAAATGTTGGAAAAGTGAGAAGCTGAAGACATCTGAGCGGCAAACTGCAGAAATGGGCTGTGACCGGGAGAAGTCATCATAGATGTCTTCAGTGTTGAAAAAAATGAAGTTTCTTCTATAAAATGTCTGTTTCTTCAGGATTTAAAGGGGTTGTCCGAGATAAATTTTTATTTAAAAGTTAAACACACAATACACACATTAAATATTCCCTAATATACTTACCTGTGCAATCTTGCTTCTGTTCTCCGTTCTGGCAGCTCATTTCTTCCGATCACCTGTCTTCTGACGTCACGTTTTCTTCCTCCTCCACTGTCGTGTCGTGTCCCGATCACATGGTCTCGCCCCAGCGAGACCTCGGATGGGACACGACACGTCACTGGAGACGTGTCGTTTCTGCGGGTGCCCGCCCAGCCTATGCAGCTTTTTTTCACTGTGAGCGCGCCTATGCGTGTTCACAGTGAAAAAAGTGAAGAGGGACGGCACCTGCGGGAATGTCGGGTCTCCGGCTGTCAGTGACTGCCGGGGACCCGGAGGAGAAGCTCTTCTGTCTTCTCCGATGTCTTCTTACACAGCGTTCAATGAACGCTGTGTATAGGAATAGAGACAGCAGCGGCGGCGCTGTCTCTATTCCTCCCGGTGATCATGTGACTGGTCACATGATCACCGGGTACCGTTAGTGGCAGACTGCTGCTGGGTCTAATCAGACCCAGCACAGCCCTATTAGTGACAATCGTCACTATGAGAGGGCTGATTTCCCCTGTAACTGGGGCTGCTGTGCAACTCCAGTTACAGTGGAAAAGATGGTGTAAAAAAAAATATTATGTTCCCCAAAGGTCTTTTTTGACCTTTGAGGGACAGACAATAATAATAAAAAAATAGTAAAGTACAAAAAAAAAATTAAATAATAAATACACATACAATACCCACCCCAAAAAAACAGTTCCCCCTGTCAATCATTGTTGTAACGCTAGCGCTGACCCAATTACCCTACTACATCAAGTTCAAGGACTACTTCAATGACACGTTTTTTATTTTTAATAAAATCGTTAACCAGTGTTGTGTGTGTTATTTTATTACAATATTTTTTCTATGTCCTTCTCATTTATTTAAAAATTTATTATTAGTTCATTATTAATGGCCACTGTCTAACAGCGTCCATTAGTAAGGCTTCATGCACACTAGCGTGTGTATTTTCCGCGAGTGAAAAACTTGCGTCAATCCCATCCGTGTGTTTGCGTTAGGGCGGATTAACACGAACGTGCTATACGTCCGTGCAACCCGCGTGGTATTCACGCGGGTCGCACAGACCTATGCAAGTCTATGGGGCAGTGCAGACAGTCCGTGAATTTTACGCAGCGTGAGTCCGCTGCGTAAACTCGCGACATGTTCTATATTTCTGCGTTTTTCGAGCATCACGCACCCATTGAAGTCAATAGGTGCGTGAAAATCAGGCGCACCCCATGGAAGCACTTCCGTGGGATGAGCGTGATTCGCGCAACAGCAGTAAAAAGTATGATTGTAAACAGGAAAGCACCACGTGCAACAAACATCCAGAGTGTCATAATGATGGCGGCTGCGCGAAAACCGCAGCCGCGCATCCGTATGAACATGACACGGAGCTGTCAAGTGCATTTTGCGCACGCAAAACGCCACCGTATTTGTGTGCGCAAAACGAACACGCTCGTGTAAATCCGCCCTTATGCATCAGTGTGCTTTTCGATTGTCATGTGTTATTCAAGCACTCACAAAGCCAGCCCATTTTTTTCTTCTTTTTTTACAACAAATTGCAGCATAAATCACGCACCAAACACGTGTGTGCTGTTTGTGGTTTTCACGCATGCATTGACTTCAATGTGAGTGTAGGTGCATGATAACGCACCAATAGAGGACATGCAGTATGTTTCACGCAGCGGACTCTCGCTGCGTGAAAACGGCCCCATTGAAATAAATGGGTTGCGTGTGTTGTGCGTTTTTTCAAAGCACAGCACACAGACTTGATTCACGCTAGTGTAAATCGCGCATAAGGCCCCATTCACACCACGTCGAAACCACGCACAGCACACGCGACCCATTTATTTCATGGGACTGCATGTCCTCTATTGGTGCGTTATCATGCACCTACACTCAAGTAGATGCATGCATGAAAACCATGCACCAAACAAGCGTGTTTGGTGCGTGATTTATGCTGCAATTTGTTGTAACAAGCATTAAAATCGAGCATTAAAACTGCCTTGCGGGAAAAAGAAGCAACATGCTCCATCTTCGGGCGTTTACGCCTCTGACCTCCCATTGACTTCAATAGGAGGCAGAGAAAGCGTATTTCGCGTTGTTTTATGCCTGCGGCGCTCAATTGCCGCGGGCGAAAAACGCCACGGAAAACGACGCAAAAAACGCAGCAAAAAAAGCCACAAACAACGCCGCAAAAAACAGACGCAAAAAAAAAAACGCCGAAAAGGCTACGATAAATGCAGCAAAAAACATCACAAATAAAGCCGCGAAAAAAGCCCCAAACAAAGAGGCAAAGAACGCCACGAAAAACGACAGGGAAAACGACACGAAAGACGCAATGAAAAACACAGAAAAAAAAACGCAAAAAAAAGACGCGAAAAACGACGCAAAAAAGGCTACGATAAACGCCACGGAAAAAGCTGCGAAAAACATAGCGGAAAAAGACGCGAGAAACGCCGCAAACAGAGGAAAAGAACGCAGCGAAAATCAACTGGGAAAACGCCACGAAAGACGCAACGAAAAACGCAGCAAAAATAGGCACAAACAACGACGCAAAAAAAGAAATGATAAACGACGTGAAAAAGGCTACAATAAACGCAATGGAAAACACAGCAAAAAAACATCGCAAAAAAAGACGCAAACAAACAAGCAAAAAACGCCAAGATAAACGAAGCGAAAAATGCCCCGAACAAAGCGGCAAACAAATACGCAAACAGCGCACAAAAAACGCCGGGAAAAACGACGCAAAAATCAACGTGCAGGGAGAGGTAAATCTGCCGCAAACTTCAAGACGGAATTTTGAGGCAGATATTCCTCTTGCAAAAAAAAATCAGTGTGAACATGGCCTTAGTGGAGAGAGACATGAGATAGAAGAGGGTGGACGAGGGTGAGGGTGGACGAGGGTGAGGGGAGACACGAAGAGGTTTATAGACCTGAAAAGAGAAAGAAAACATAAATGTGAAAAACATAATGGGGGGAGAACATTTGCTCATCATCCTTCAAGAATGTCAGCAAGGAGACAAGTGCAGTGAAGGAGGTCAGCGGGGAGGAGCAGGGACAGCTCACATGAACTCTTGGAAGGTACGTGCACGCTCATTGCAGCCTGCAATGAGCGTGCACGGGAAAAAAGTTTCATAACAAGGAAAGATCAACAAACCAGAGCTGAACTGCATGTAAACAAACTGTGCTGAATTCAAAGAAGAAATGTGCTAAGTAGAATTTTTTTTTTTAAATAATGCTTTATTTAGGTTGTCTGTATAAGGGGTAATGTATGACACAGTTTTTGAAAAAATGTTGGTATCTCGGACAACCCCTTTAATGCATATAATAGAGTTTTGATACACCATATGGTGCCCGTTGACTTTGTCAGCGTTTTCAATATATCTATAGCATTTGGACAGTTATGCTGAACAGTGTTCTGCTTTTTATGAACAACGTACTATTACAGCTTATTTAACATACCTTCACTATACAGATTACTCTGACTAATACTGATGCTAGTTGGTACGCTGTAATTCCTCTTACTGTGCAGTCCGCTGTGTTCCATTTACATGCTGGCTTGAGTGTCAGTTGTTGCTGTGCAACCACAAACTATCGGTCTCTATATACGAGCCTGCGCAGCAGCAGTCTGAGGACGCCGATCTGCGATGGACTCCATGAACAGCACGGATGTACACTTCTTTTTACGAATTTACATACTATATCCCGGATTGGTGAGTGGTCGGATGTTCTCCACCCATACACATATGGTTGCATTTCTAATTATATAATAATTATGCCAATTTTGCGTGTTTTTAAATAATGTTTTGTATTTTTCATGATCTGATGTAATCACTTGCACTCTATCACTTTGTTGTATTTTAAAACATTTTGTATTTTTATATATATCAGTATGGTTTTGTAATATATACTGTCTTAATGCTTACTCATTATGTTAATGATACACACACCATATATGGTTCACACATTGCTTGTATCACTATACTTGATAAAGGTCCTATAGCCGGACGGAAACAATGTAGCTTGTGCTGGCTTAATAAACCACCATTTTTTTTCACTATTACGGAGTTCTGTGGGATTTTCTTCTATATTTATCTACATCCCTTGGATCGGGAATACCCGCTTGCACCCTACGCCATTGTGGAATTCAAATTTGAGCGTTGCTCCCTCTTTACTTGTGTATATATATACATATATATATATACATATATATATATATATATATATATATATATATATATATATATGTATACATATATATATATATATATACACAGTGAAGGAAATAAGTATTTGATCCCTTGCTGATTTTGTAAGTTTGCCCACTGTCAAAGACATGAACAGTCTAGAATTTTTAGGCTAGGTTAGTTTTACCAGTGAGAGATAGATTATTTAAAAAAAAATCACATTGTCAAAATTATATATATTTATTTGCATTGTGCACAGAGAAATAAGTATTTGATCCCTTTGGCAAACAAGACTTAATACTTGGTGGCAAAACCCTTGTTGGCAAGCACAGCAGTCAGACATTTTTAGTAGTTGATGATGAGGTTTGCACACATGTTAGATGGAATTTTGGCCCACTCCTCTTTCCAGATTATCTGTAAATCATTAAGATTTTGAGGCTGTCGCTTGGCAACTCGGATCTTCAGCTCCCTCCATAAGTTTTCAATGGGATTAAGGTCTGGAGACTGGCTAGGCCACTCCATGACCTTAATGTGCTTCTTTTTGAGCCACTCCTTTGTTGCCTTGGCTGTATGTTTCGGGTAATTGTCGTGCTGGAAGACCCAGCCACGAGCCATTTTTAATGTCTTGGTGCAGGGAAGGAGGTTGTCACTCAGGATTTGACGGTACATGGATCCATCCATTCTACCATTGATGCGGTGAAGTAATCCTGTGCCCTTAGCAGAGAAACACCCCCAAAACATAATGTTGCCACCTCCATGCTTGACAGTGGGGACGGTGTTCTTTGGGTCATAGGCAGCATTTCTCTTCCTCCAAAAACAGCGAGTTGCGTTAATGCCAAAGAGCTCAATTTTAGTCTCATCTGACCACAGCACCTTCTCCTAATCACTCTCAGAATCATCCAGATGTTCATTTGCAAACTTCAGACGGGCCTGTACATGTGCCTTCTTGAGAAGGGGCACTGCAGGATTTTAATCCATTACGGCGTAATGTGTTGCCAATGCTTTTCTTGGTGACTGTGGTCCCAGCTGCCTTGAGATCATTAACAAGTTCCCCCCGTGTAGTTTTCGGCTGAGCTCTCACCTTCCTCAGGATCAAGGATACCCCACGAGGTGAGATTTTGCATGAAGCCCCAGATCGATGTCGATTGACAGTCATTTTGTATGTCTTCCATTTTCTTACTATTGCACCAACAGTTGTCTCCTTCTCACCCAGCGTCTTACTTATGGTTTTGTAGGCCATTCCAGCCTTGTGCAGGTCTATGATCTTGTCCCTGACATCCTTAGAAAGCTCTTTGGTCTTGCCCATGTTGTAGAGGTTAGAGTCAGACTGATTAATGGAGTCTGTGGACAGGAGTCTTTTATACAGGTGACCATTTAAGACAGCTGTCTTTAATGCAGGCACCAAGTTGATTTTGGAGCGTGTAACTGGTCTGGAGGAGGCTGAACTCTTAATGGTTGGTAGGGGATCAAATACTTATTTCTCTGTGCACAATGCAAATAAATATATATAATTTTGACAATGTGATTTTTTTTTTTTTTTTATATATAATCTATCTCTCACTGGTAAAATTAACCTAGCCTAAAAATTCTAGACTGTTCATGACTTTGACAGTGGGCAAACTTACAAAATCAGCAAGGGATCAAATACTTATTTCCTCCACTGTATATGTATATATATATATATATATATATATATATATATATATATATATATATATATATATATATATATATATATAATAAATCAAGAAAGCAGCAGCACTCAAATGAAAAAGAGAAGAAGCGGACGACAGCGAGTAATCCAGATCCATGGATTGTTCAGATAAAAAATAAATAAAAAATATCTCACAGCACCATGGTGCACCATGACGGTTAAATAAATCACTACGTTTTTTACCTCTTTACCAGGAGTGCTGTGAGATATGTTTTCATATATACAGTATATATATATATATGAAAATATAGGAGGATTCCTCCAGCTCACCGGTATGTATGTCCAGATTGGACTGTGCACAGATCCACGTGGCGGCAGACGGTACAAACACAGTAGAAACTGAATAATTTGATCCAGAGTGGTTTCGTTAAAGTTTTGTCTGAAATAAAGTTGGAATATTACTTCCTTTTAATGAAACAGTGCTGGATCAAATTCTTCCATTTCTGTTGACTTTAAACTACTACTCAATATACACTATTTATATTATGTTTTTATCATGTATCATGCATTTTTGGAAATTGTAGTTTGGAAATGGGCTCTGTATTCCATGCACGCGAGAGAAACTCAGGTTAAGGTGTGTTATTAAGAGATTTGTCATTTCAAAATCAAGGAAGCAATAATGTGTAAGACCTAGGTCACTTTTAATATACAATACAATACCCTCATAAATAATCAATTGGCAATTCATGGAGGATTTTCTCAATAGCTGGGAGGAATTGTGAATATTTAAGATAGTATCCTTCACAATCTTTTTTTTATTCTAAATTTATATTGAAAAATGTTTGTAAATGTGTGTAAATGTACAATTTAACGTGAATAATGTATAATGTTCCATGTAACTGACTGAATAACGAACAGAAAGTTGTGTGCCAAAGACAAATCTATAAGAACCCACAATCAAAGAGAAGTAAAACTGGTCATACAGTTTAAAAAGCTGTCGCACGAATGATCGTTTGGCCGACAGCTATTTTTTCCCACTACCCCAGACATATGCACGCTTGGTGGAGCATGAATGTGTTTCCCATAGGCAGAAGGGAGCAAGCCCGTGCCAGAATTGGGGAGATTATATATTCCTATTATTGCTATGACCTATAATTATAATTTTCACATTTTATTACTAATCATTGTATATACATATGTGATATTTATTCTACAGTATTTCTGGTTATAGGTTACAACTTACAACAGTTAGCGGTAGAAAACCATAAAAAAAGGCATCACATTTGCAGTATATCATTTAATAAGATTAAAAGACTGGTGGCTATTAAGTCTTTGGGTGTCCACTTGTTAGTATTTACAACCAGAAATTATAAATATATATATTTATATAGACACGAAGAATTGAGGCAGCACTCCAGTTAGTGAATAAAGCAAAAAGGTGTATTTATTCACCCAATCAGCGATGTTTCAATCTGACTCACTGGGATCTTTCTTCATGGCCTGAGAAAGATCCCAGTGAGTTGGATCGAAACGTCGCTGATTGGGTGAATAAATACACCTTTTTGCTTTATTCACTAACTGGAGTGCTGCCTAAATTCTTTGTGTCCTCTATCTTTGGGCTCCTAGCCTGAGCCTGGGAGGATTATATTTGGACTCAACCACTGGTGCTTTGCTGCTTTCATTTGTTGTTTTGTATATATATATATATATACACAGTATATATAATATAGATATAAATACATATATATCTCTACCAATGTATATATATATATATATATATATATATATATATATATATATATATATATATATATATAGTAGGTAGAAAAAAGCAGCACTTCAGAGAATTCAAGTATCACGGTGCTATGCGTCCTTGACTGTCATCCACACGGTCCTGAATTGGATACACAAACGAGGAAATAGACGCAACACTCCAAAGCTCCAAGCTTGACAAAGGTCCTACTAAGAGGACTTAAACGTAGCTATTTCTGTACTAGGTTGAATAAACGACTATCTTTGCAACTACTTTTGGAGTGCTGTGTCTATTTCCTCGTTTGTATATATATATATATATATATATATATATATATATATATATATATATATACATATATACATAGTAAATCCTTTCAAAATACGAGACAGCACACCTTGAGGGTATGTTCACACGAGGACGCCCGTAACGGATGAAATTACGGGGATGTTTCAGCCTGAAAACATCACCGTAATTTCAGCCGTAACGGCATGTGCAGGTGCTTGAACGTCGCGTCCATTACGGACGTAATTGGTGCTGCTATTCATTGTAGTCAATGAATAACGCCTCCAATTACGGCTAAAGAAGTGACAGGTCACTTCTTTGACGCGGGCGTATATTTACGCGCCGTCATTTGACAGCGGCGCGTAAATTACGCCTCGTGTGAACAGACAAACGTCTGCCCATTGCTTTCAATGGGCAGATGTTTGTCAGCGCTATTGAGGCGCTATTTTCGGACGTAATTCGGGGCAAAAACTCACGAATTACGTCCGTAATTAGTGCGTGTGAACATACCCTGATAGTGAAAAAAGTAGATTTATTCACCACATGCGACGTTTCAGCCCTACTCCATGGGGCCTTTCTCAAGCATATATATATACATATATGTATACGTATATATATATATATACATATAACCTGGCTGGTTATGAAAAATGGGGGGGACCCCATTTTGGGTTTTTTATTATTTATTAAATAAACAAAAAACACTGTGGGCCCCCCATTTTTCATAACCAGGCAGATACAACATAGTAGCAGCAGGTTTGGCATTACTAGGGTGGGATGGGCCACTGTTTTTGGGATTTCCAGTCTAATAATACCAGCCCTGGGCCACACCAGTGCCTGCCCATCACTGCAGATGGTTGGGTACTGGATCGTAAACGTCTCTTCCCAGTACCCCTGGTGGTGGTGGGTACCGGTGTAATAATGGGGGCTTACTGCTTGTCTTTTCACCGGCTAACACTAAGCCCCGCCTTAGTAATTGATGCTGTCTATCAGACAACGTCTATTACTAAGGCAGTAGTAATATTTTTTTTTTTAAAAAGCACCAACACATTAAAAATATTTTATTAAAATAAAACCCCCACACAACCCTCGTTATTTTATTAAAAATAAAAACACCGTCATCAAAGTAGTCCATGAATTCGAACCTTTAAAAAAACCACAAAAAAAAATTTGGAACATTAAAAAATGAAAAAGCAAAACCATTATTATACTTACCTTCCTGGGTCCGTGACAGTTAACTAAACAGTGATAGCTCTAAGCTTTTATTGGTTAGTTTACATCACGTGGTCCCAGGTTACCTCAGTTCAAAAACGTAGGCCAATGAACTTAGGTAACCGGCCACCACGGGATGTAAACTAACCAATAATTTGAATCTTTATAGAACATGTCATCAACTACTGCTTTTTGAGACCTTCTAACCTGCTTCACATTGCCAGTCAGGTTCTATTTAAGTGATGAAACAAGGGGAGGAAACCTCCAGCTCACCGGTCCAACGCCTGGCACTCCAGCTTCGCTCGGATCTCCGCAACGGTCCACGTCATGACTAAGAGCACTTGAGGTGCTTGAAACGCGTAGGCTCAGAATACCTACTTGCTGCTGCCTTGTCACCAAGTCTGCCTGTACGTCCAATTTGACATAATTTTTTGAAACTAAATAAACTTAGGAACTACTTCCTTTTCAAACACTCCGACAGCGCTGGATCAATTTCTTTCACTTTCATCTTCTATTTAAGTGATGTCTAGATTCAACAGGTCTGGCAATAATCAATTCTGGTTGTGGCTAGAGAAATGTAGCCCAATTGTCAATTGAATTTGGTTACCTGGTTAATTTAGTATCTATGGGGCTGTTAATTTTTTACGTAGGGCTAGGTAGGTCTAAACAACATTTTTCCTTCAATAAGTGAAATCATCATTTAAAAACGTCATTTTGTGTTTACTTGAACAGCATTTTGTATTTACTTGGGTTATCTTTATCTAATATTAAAAGCAGTTTGATGATCTGAAACATTTAAGTGTGACAAATATGTAAAAACAGAAGAAATTTGGATTATAAAACAGCTGATGTGGGTAGTACTACGTAGGGCCTGGAAGAAACGTGATTGCACGTGAAACAGCAGTCACCTGTTTCCCTGGACTATATTTCCACTATGTATCTTTTCAGATGTTTTGAATAAAAGTAGAAACGATTTCTGGGTGAGTGCCACGGATAATTTTATGTTTCTTCTTGATATCCCATTAAACATGCAACAACTCTGCGAGCGCCAAGACCACCAAATGTATAGATTATTTTAAATTACAATACTACTATGTTTACAATACTTACTATACAAATGAGAGTTTCTTAGCACACATTTTGATCAGATTGTGTGAGCCCACCTGCCACAACAAGGCGACTTCTTTTAAGTGGGTACCTAACCTAAACATACAGCCTTTCACCTGGTTCTAAGCATTCAGAAAATGGCCCAGTAGAAAGGCATCTGTTTAGGTTAGGGACCAGCTTAAAAATAGGTAGTCTTGTCATTACAGGTTGGCTCACACCGTTTAATAAAAATATGCGAACCTCACATTTTTAAGTATAGCAAACATAGCAGTATTGCAATTTAAAATAGTCTATGCATTTGGTCTTGACGCTCTCAGAGTGCTGTTGCAATGCTGTTTTTGTATTGTTTGCAGTCACACAGCATACAAGCACCTGCACATTTATGTCATTTTGTTAGGATCTGCTGACCAACTTTGTGTTCCATTAAACATGACTTTGGTCACACCTTTTTGCTTATTTCACGTCTGTACTTTTCTACCAATCAGATATTCTTACTAAATGTGAATAATTTTACTCTATGCATATATGTAATTTGTATTAAAGGGGTTGTGCTATCAATAGAAATAGCAATATGTAAGCTTAATATACATTTTAGAGTAACTGTAAAATATTATTTTTAAAAAATGTTTCCTCGCAGAAATATGGCATTTACCTTTATCTAATAGCACCGCCTGGTGTTCAAATGTCAAATGCACGTCATACTAGTAAAGCTCTGTTAGACGTGCAGCTTCTACTCTTATCAGTAAAACAGAGGAAAAGAAAGCCCAGCATGGTCAGTAAGAGGCATAACGACTGCAAGCAGTGAGGAAAAAAAGCCACTAGATAAGCACTTTGCTGCTTGTGCGGAACAATAGTTCTTATCTCTGTCCCTGATAAGGAGGAGAGCAGCATAGACTGGTGAGGAGGTTACCTAATGGCTTTAACCCTTACTGCTTGAATTCTGTGTACTCTGAGATGCAGCAGTCAGGCATATGTCTAGCCTTCAGATATGCCTGTTTCTTTAACTGTGTTGTATTGTACATGCACATCTGACATTCTAATATTCTCTAGAATTATGTGCAGTGGCCTATACATGTGTATACCAGAGGGTGCTTTTACAAGCAGATAATTAACATAGCAATACTTTACAAAGTTACTCTAAAATGTATATTGAGTGTACATATTGATGGCACAACTACTTTAATTGTATTGACCAACATGCCCTATACACTACCATTCCACGAAACCAGGACATGCCAACAAGGAGAACATTATATTGAAACGCAACCTACTATTGGAGATAACGTTATGAAAATGTTCTAGAATGAGGGAAAATTGGGTAAATGGATTGAAATGTGTTTTAAAGATACTACTGTCCACCAATCATGTGACCACATCTTCCATCTGTTTGCTGGATAGTTTTGTAACCAAGAGACATGTCAGTAAGGATGACGTACCATTGCAACTATCTAACTATGTAGTAAGTTGGTTATTAGGTTATATTTTGTTAATTGTTCTTCTAATATACAGTATATACAAAAAAATATCCACTGAAATATCCACCTGCTATCTATCACATCTAAGCTATGAACTTAGATGTGATCAATAACAGCTCGATGCTGCTTGTCAGAGACATGTAGGACATGCTTTCACTGAACCCGTCAGAGCCACTGACCTGACGCATACAGGTTTCAGCGCACGATACAGCTGCTCTGTATACAGGATACAAAGCAGCTGTATCTCAAAAAGTAAAAACAGTTTTTAATAAAATGTAATGACAAAGTTGCCCCAATCACACAATTTTTATTTTTTTTAAAAAGGTGTACATAGCCTTTAAGTAAAAAACACATTTTATTCTAGGTCCCAGAAAACCCTTTAAATGTCTCAAGATTTTATAATATTTCTATATGAAAGTTTTTTTATAAGTTCACCAAATATTATCATTGATTAATACAGTCAACTTACACTAATATCAATAATAAAGCAATGATCATGATCGCTGGTTAATTAAATATAGATCTCCAGAGGAGGCTGTGGTATGCAGATCAAAAGCATCATCATTAGTTAGACATTTACTTAATTACGTGTAATATAACAAGCATTCAGAAACATGAAGTGAAAGCATGTTCTCTATTTTCTACATAATAACATACACATTGTATAATCGAATTGTAAGCTTTATAGTAATTGCAAAAAATCATCAGTGACTGTTTTGTATGTTATAAAGCGGACAATTAGCCTTTCACATCATTTACAGAAGCTTTTACTGTACTTCTCTCAATAAATAATATACTTAACTAATATGGCTCTGTTATCATATTTACTTGAAAGAAATGCATTTCTCTTTCTTTATGCAAACTTGGCACATGGCCAGACTGACATAACACTAATGGTTGTATTATTCTGAAGACTATATAAGGTGGGAATTAAAGTTTCTATGTACATTTGTGAGAATTGGGTAAACTATTCAAATCTGTTTGCTGTAAATATTAGTGTATAGAATCAGTCACACTTCATATGAGAATATACCTGGCAGTATGTTAGGCAGGCTTATAAAGTGAGAAATATAGTAAAAGTACAATGGAGATGAGATTGTGTGGCATACTGTACATGAAATAATGTCACTGAAAATAATACATTCACAGTAAAATAATGTGTTTCTGCCATCAAATTCTGTTCGTCTTTGTTATAAAAACATATAAAACATGATATATACACGTTCAGTCATAACATTAAGGGGGTTAACCCAGTTTCGACAACTATCACTTATTCACAGGATAGTTGATAATTTTTCTAATCAGTGGGGGCCCCACCTCTGGGACCCCCAAAAATGACGAGGACTGGGGTCTCGAACCCCCAGATCCTCTTCACTGCACTCCCTGCAATGAGGAGGAGCTTGAATGGAGCAGCGGTTGAGCATGCGCCCACCACTACATTCAATGTCTAAGGGACTGACGGAAACAGTCAAGTGCTGTTTTTGGCTATTTCCGTAATTCCCTTTGAATGGAGCTGCAGCGTGAATGCTAGAACGCTGCCCTATTCAATGTCCTCCTTACTGCGGTTGAGCAGTGAGGAGGAACAGGCGGTTCGAGACCCCCATTTTTGTGATTAGCGGGGGTTCCAGCAATTAGACAATTATCACCCATCTTGTGGATAGGTGCTCATTGTTGATTCTGAGACTACCCATTTAAAACCACCTGCCTATCATTGTGCCCCTGTCCCCCTGGTGCCACCAAAACAGTTCTGACCCGTTGAGATATGGACTCCACAAGACCTGTGAAAGTGTCCTGTGGTATTTGGCACCATGACGATAGCAGCAGATCCTTTAAGTCTCGTAAGTTGCAAGGTAGGGCTTCCATGTATCAGACTTGTTTTTTCAGCATATCCCACAGACACTCGATCGGATTAAGATCTGAAGAATTTGGAGGCCTCGTCAACACTAAGAGTTCTTTGTCATGTTCCTCAAACCAGTCCTGAACAATTTTTGCAGTGTGGCAGGGCACATTATGCTGCTGAAAGATAAGGTTTCCTAGTAGAACACTACCCCAGTGCATCACACTGCCATCACACTGCCCCCGCCGGCTGGCCTTCTTATGAACTTGGTGTAGTATATAAGTCAATGCCTGCTATATGATCAAAATTCTGTCAGTTACTTTAAATTAAACAATGAAATATAAAAAGTTGCCTATAGGACTAGAAACAAGCCACGTAAAAGAAAAACAACCATTGATAATGTAATATTAATGTGCTAACATTATAATATTTTTAACCAATAAGCATTATACAGTACATGGCCATATAGGTGTAATCTAAAAACTTTTCATCAGCTTCTATAACTGATTCAATCTATGAATAAATCTTTGAAAAACAGAACATTTAACGCCCCCATGCAGGAAATTTGCTATAGATCAAAAAAAGAGCTGTAAAAGTCACTTCAGAACTTAGCAATGAAATCTACTTTTAAAATCAATACAGTGTCTGAACATCAGTCATTTCTGTATCCATTGATTGCTCCAAATTCAGCATGTCATACTTCAACAAGTGGTATCCTTTTCATCCTTTCAAAGACCCATGCAGGCCTCCGCTCCCTGGATGTCTTATACAGACAATTTCCTTTTCCATTTTTTTGAACAATAAATGATATCTTCCTGGCCCGAGTGAATCAATTTAAATGACATTTCAGGATATATCAAAAAGTCGTTTAAGCAGTTACATGTTTTTTTCTGCACATTCATTTTAATGCTGAAGTGAGCAAGCTTAGAATGAATGAATATATATATATATATATATATATATATATATATATATATATATATATATATATATATATATATATATATATATATATATATATATAAAAAGCAAAGCAAAAGCAGCACCGTTCTTCCAGTGTAGGGTGCACAAGTCCCTGTTCAGACACACGACCAGTGTCCCAAATCCACAGCAAAATCCAATACACAGGTCAGCACTCCAGGTTTAAGTGAAAAAAGGATCTTTTTATTCATCACATGCAACGTTTCAGCCCTGCTCAATGGGGCCTTTCTCAAGCAATTCTAAAAGATCCTTTTTTCACTTAAACCTGGAGTGCTGACCTGTGTATTGGATTTTGCTATATATATATATATATATATATATATATATATATATATATATATATATATATATAAAATCCAAAAAAGAGGCAGCACTCCGCAGAAAATATGATAAAGGGTGTATTTATTGCCCCCTGTGCGTGCAACGTTTCAGCTCTATCCTCTAGAGCCTTTCTCATGTATATATATATATATATATACATTCACGGTATAAACAGATGAAGTATGTTTGAAGCAAGAATAAGTGATAAATTCCTTCTTTTTATATAGAATTTACTCAATAGATGTATTTAATTAATGAAGCTTTCTTCTGACTATCTAGGCATAAAATGCATCCACACAGGATGCTGGTGGACCATCAACTTTAAATATATTTAATTATTTTTTTGACTAGTGGGTGCATTAGATGAGGCAGTGCGCCCAACCAGTGGATTGGGAGCCACATTCGGCTTTCAGGCCCTTTGTATGTGGCTTCCCAGCTGTTGGTGGTTTCGGATAGTTCTGTGCACCAGTAATACCAGGAAGGTCATAGAATTACTACAACTTGTACCATATTACTGGCAGTTAACACTAGGATTCTGTCAGAGATTTGATGTTTGTGATGACAAGCAAGGCTGCACCGCCCATGATGGTGGCCTGTTGCCTCTCTGAGGGGGCATGGTGGCGCCAATGAACCCAACTGCCGCCACCCACTCCTGCACTATAATTGTATCTGCGTCTATAGAACACAATACATTGATCATTAGTTCCTTTAAAGTACATTCAGTGCCTTTCAATTACGCAATAAGGTCATCGCACTGGTCTCTTCGGACTAGGTCTGCTGGAGCTGAATGACTGAGTGCGATGACTTTATTGCGTCATTGAAGAGACCAGGCCTGCGTTGCTAGAGGACAGCGGGGGAACAGGATCAGGTGAGTATGTAAAGTTGTTGTTTTTTTCAGTTAGCAATGTGAGTGGCCTTATCTACACGGGGCTCTATTTATTTAAGTTGCACAGAGGTCCTCTTTTACTGTCTCCATTGGGGCTCACAGTCGATATTCCCTATTGTTATTTTTTTTTGGGGTGTGGGAGGAAACCGGAGTCCCCAGAGGAAACCCACGCAAACAAAGGGAGAACATACAAACTCCATGCAGAGGTTGTCCTTGGTTGGATTTGAACCCAGGACCCCAGCGCTGCAAGGCAACAGTGCTAACCACTGAGCCACCGTGCTGCCCTATATACAGGGGTGCTCTATCTGCAGGGGACTCTGGGGGGCAGTATCTACAGGGGCCTATATGTGGGGCACTATCTACAGGGGGATCTATGTAGGGCACTTTCTTCAGGGGGATTATTTCCAGAACACCTCAGCTGTGCCACAGGCTGATCACCTCCATGCCACGCTGCATTGATGCAGTAATTCATGCAAAAGGAGCCCCAACCAAGTATAGAGTGCATATACTGTATATACTTTTCAGTAGGCCAACATTTCGGTTTTAAAAAAACATTTTTGAAATTGGGCTTATATAATATTTGAATTTTCTAAGATACTAAATTTTGGGTTTTCATTAACTGTTAGTCATAATCATCAACATTAAAAGAAAAAAAAGCTGGAAATAGATCACTCTGTGTGTGTAATGAATCTATATAATATATGAGTTTCAGTTTTTTAATTTAATTACTGAAATAAATTAACTTTTTGATGATATTCTAATTCATTGAGAAGGACTAGTATGTACTGATATTGGTTCTGGTGCTGTATATATGTACTGAGCTTAACAAAAAGACAAGAGAATGGAAGCAGCACTCACGAAAAAAAAAAAGTGACGTTTAATTACCCAACAAATGCAACGTTTCACTTGCATTTGTTGGGTGAATAAACTTCACTTTTTTTTTCGTGAGTGCTGCTTCCATGCTCTTGTCTTTTTGTTATACATCATATGGGTAGAAGTCACTCCTATCATTTGAAGCTTAGCACCGACCATTTATTTGGTAATTTGCACTTGTGCTGCTCCTACCTGCCTTACTTTTATGTACTGAGCTTGGTTCTGGTACTGTATATATGTACTGAACTTGGTTCTAGTGCTGTTTATATGTACTGAGCTTGGTTAGGGTACTGTGTATATGTACTGAGCTTGGTTCTGGTGTTTCATATATGTACTGAGCTTGGTTCTGGTGCTGTATACTGTATATATGTACTGAGCTTGGTTCTGGTGTTGTATTGTATTATATTGTATATATGTACTGAGCTTTGTTCTGGTGCTGTATATATGTACTGAGCTTTGTTCTGATGGTGTATATATGTACTGAGCTTGGTTCTGGTGTTGTATATATGTGCTGAGCTTGCTTCTGGTACTGTATATATTTACTGAGCTTTGTTCTGGTGCTGTGTATATGTACTGAGCTTGGTTCTGTTGCTGTATATATGTACTGAGCTTGGTTCTGCTGCTGTATTTATGTACTGAGCTTTGTTCTTGAGTTGTATACATGTACTGAGCTTTGTTCTGGTGTTGTATACATGAACTGAGCTTTGTTCTGGTGCTGTATATATGTACTGAGCTTTCTTCTGGTGCTGTATATATGTACTGAGCTTTGTTCTGGTACTGTATTTATGTACATAGCTTTGTTCTGGTGCTGTAATTATATAGGATATATTTATAACAACAAAATTGCAGGGCAGATGGAATTGTTGCAATTCCTTGTCTATTTAATGGGAACCTGTCAGGTAGTTTTAACCCCTTGAACCGCCACCATGCTGTAATACATGACCTGACAATATTTCCAAACATTCCCCTGTATGTTTTTTTCAGAGGCAAAATCGATAAAATCAACTTTAAAAAAACGGCACACGCTGTATGCTAATTACTCTTTAAAGGGTCATGTGGCTGTGTCGCTATCCTGAAGAGTCACACAGTCCTGACAAGCCCACCTTTCCATGCTTGATTGACAACTTCTACCAATCTCTTCCAACTTTCTCGAATGCACCATTGCCTTGTACTCAATTCTCACGCATCGTGCAGCGAGGTGTACTCTGCCCGGATTCATCGCTGCAATCTTACGGGGGGCACCATTTGAATTTTCGACTTAGGCAGCAGAAAAGATAGAATGGACCCTGATGACAAGAATAGTGTAGCCTGTAGCTCTATTGTTGATATCAACTACACAAGAAATATGACAAACCCCATTATAAGCCAGTGGGATCTATCAGGCTTAATTGGAATCTGTTTACATAGAGATCCACCATACTGTACCTGTCATGGCTCTGTTAAGAATGGGAGCCGTCACACTAGTGTAAACAGAGCAAGAGCAAACACAGACTAAGGCCCCTGCCCAAAACTAGCATGTAAGCACCCTTTGACCATCATATAGACCTATTTTTCATAATTTAAATAAATGACTGTAAAAAATGTTTTCTGCTTTTATCTATTTAAAAAACGCCTAGAAAGTCTGAATTTACTGTGAAGTGTTAGGCAATATCCCTGGTGCTTCAGTGCAGTGAAGGTGTTACCGATAACATCCCTGATAGGCTTAATTACTTGTCCTACTCCATCGCTGGACTGTAGACTACTCAGGCACACACATACTGTGGCGCCATCTTTCGGCCAATCGCACAGTAGCTCAGAAAATCATAGCGGCTCTGTGATTGGCTGTCTGAGATTTTGCAGTGTATGTAATCTAAGAGAGACCCTGGGGAGATTGTGGCAGGGGAGTGGATGAGAGAGGCAGCATACTAGTTTTAACCCCTTTAAGCAAATTTCCGTTTATGTACGGCGCTGGTGTAATTGCTGTTTTTTCTTATCCCCAACCAATTTTCTAACAGTTTTTCAATACATTATATGCACCCCAAAATGGTGTCATTAAAAAAACATACAACTTGTCCCGCAAGAATCAATTTATAAGTTACGACTCTTGGAATGCAGTGATGAAAACACAAAAAAATCGCTATGTCCTTAACCCTTCCTGACATCCGCCGTATATATACTGCGCACGCCGGGTGGGGGAATATGGAGTGGGCTCACGGGCTGAGTCCGCTCCATAGAGTGAGTGTGTCGGCTGTGTGTTACAGCCGACACTTCCGGGTTACGAGTGGGATCCCGTTTTAGCGTGATCCCGCTTGTTTAACCCGTTAAATGCCGCTTTCAATAGAGATCGCGGCATTTAAATGACTAAAAACAGGGGGGTCGACCCACTGTAACATCCCAACGGCCCCCCCGCGGCGAGATCGGGGGGAGCCGTTGGTTGGCACGGCTGCCTGGGGGCCTGACGAAGTCCCCCAGGTCCCCTATTTTTGTACTCCTATGAAGCCCTGCCTCCGGCAGGGCTTCATAGGAGACTGTCAAAATCACGATATACTGCAATACATTAGTATTGCAGTATATCGTGCAAGCGATCTAACGATCGCTGGTTGAAGTCCCCTAGGGGGACTAATAAAAAATAGTAAAAATGAGTTAAATAAAGTTTTTTTTGGTGTCAAAAAAATAAATTAAAAGTTCAAAAAACCCCCCTTTTGCAATTTCCCCCTAGAGCATAGTAAAAAAATTAATAAATAAACATAATTGGTGTCACCGTGTCCGTAAAAGTCTGAACTATCACAATATATTATTATTTAACTCGCACGGTGAACGCCGTAAAAAAAATAATTTGTAAACGCCAGAATTTCTATTTTTTGTTCACCTAATCTCCCACAAAAAATGCAATAAAAAGTGATCAAACCGTCACATGTACACCAAAATAGTATTATTAAAAACTACAGCTTATTCCGCAAAAACTAAGCCCTTATACCACTTAATCGACGGAAAAATAAAAAAGTTACGGCTCTCGGAATTTGGCGAAAGAAAATAAATTTTCTTTTTTACACTTAGGTTTTTACTTGTAAAAGTAGTAAAATATAGAAAAAACTACATATATTTGGTATCGGCGTAATCATATTGACCCATAGAATAAAATGAACATGTTGTTTTAATTGCACAGTGAATTCCGTAAAAATGGCGCGCAAAAAACCATGGAGGAATCTGTATTTTTTTCATTTTGTACCCCACAAATATTTTTTTTCCCGTTTCCTAGTACATTATATGGCAAAGTAAATGGTGCTACTAAAAACTACTACTCGCCCCACAAAAATCAAGCCCTTATAGTACTATATCGACGGAAAAATAAAGGCGTTATGGCTTTTGGAATGTGAAGAGGAAAAAAAGAAAATGAAAATCTGAAAAAGGGCTGCGGCGGGAAGGGGTTAAAGCGAACCTGTCAGCAAATTGTCATGCGCTGCTGCTCCCTCCATCCATCTGCCAAGGATTGACAACTTTCACCCTTCTACTGTGCTTAATGCTGTCAATCGCTGGGCGGAGGGAGCGGCAGCTCATGAATACACCAGACTCCTTCCATGCAGCGCAATGTGAGCGCTGCAATGTTTAAATATAAGTTGACAAAAATCTCATAATCGAGAATAAATATTGGGATGCACTCCTCAATTGGTTGGTGTGGTGCTAGTAGGGTAGGGACGAAAATCCCACGATATATGAAAAGATAACCCCAGCACACACAAAAAAGTACAAATGAGATCAAAATGCTAAATAAATTCAGCTTTTATTGCCACTGATTGTTAGGGCATGACCACACGTAGCGGAATTGCTCTGGAATTCCGCTGCAGACAGTCCGCAGCGGAAATCCGCAGCTTACACGTTTTTCCATTGCCTTCCACAGCTTTGTGGTTGGGTTAGTTTACACGTTGCGGACAATTCCGCTGTGTAACATAGGCTGCGGAGCGGAATTTGGTGTCCGCAGCATACAATGGTTGTTGCGGACGTGTAGCGGACTTGTTGCGGACTCATTGCGGAATTTCTCCATTGACTTCAATGGAGAGTCAAAATTCCGCAATGAAGTCTGCAGATGTTATGTAGATGTTATGTGTGCTGCGGAGCATATTGGTTTTACTAACATGGCATTTCTTCATTCTGGCTGGACCTATGTATTTCTAGGTCTACAGTCAGACTGAGGAAGTCAATGGGGCTCCCGTAATTACGGGTGACTACGTGTGTGCACCCATAATTACGGATGACTACGTGTGTGCACCCGTAATTACGGGAGCGTTGCTAGGCGACGTCAGTAAATAGTCACTGTCCAGGGTGCTGAAAGAGTTAAGCAATCGGCAATAACTGTTTCTACACCCTGGACAGTGACTACCGATCACAATATACATCAACCTGTAAAAAAAATAGAAGTTCATACTTGCCGATAACTCCCTGCTTCTTCCTCCAGTCCGGCTTCCCAGGATGACGTTTCAGTCTAAGTGACGGCTGCAGCCAATCACAGGCTGCAGCGGTCACATGGACTGCCGCTTCATCCAGGGAGGTCGGGCTGGATGCCGAAAGAGGGACGCGTCACCAAGACAACGGGCGGTAAGTATGAAATTCTTTTACTTTCACTAGGGAAAGTGCTGTCCCTTCTCTCTATCCTGCACTGATAGAGAGAAGGGAAGTACTTTCACCTCAATACACAATGGCTAGTCCACATCAATTTAATGCCCATTTTGGGCAGAGCCGCAACAGAATCTGCAACGCAGATTCTGTGCGGCATTGATGCGTACAGTTGCAGAAGAAATATGCCACGTCTGGGCATGCCCTAAGTGTCACTGGTGTGGGATGCCCGCCGGATCTGCCCTGTGTATCGTACTTTTTTGTGTGTGCTGGGGTTATCTTTTCAAAAATCTCATAACCATCAGACAGAAATGATGGACCGCTGAAATCAGAGAGGTCAGCATAAAGTTGCTTACAGGTCCCCTTTAGGGTCCAAAATAGCAGCCTCCTTAAGGGGTAAAAAAAAACACCTGTGAACATAGCGGGCTTCCACCCCCTCTTGGTTCCTGTGCAGCTACAGGCTGCACAGGCTACATGTCTGCCCATGAAACAGAACCTTACATATGTAGATAGATGAAATGAAGAAAAAACTTGTTCATCATCACTACTTTACAAATGCCCAATAATAGTCATATAGATGTAGCCATCTTTATCTTGACTTTTAACGCATTAAATACACAGTGTCAAGAAACTTGAACTTAACATTTTTTTTTTATTGGCTTTTAATGGATTTTGTTGTGTGATATCACGTTGCAGCAAGTTATCAGTCAAGATAAACTTGGCTACATCTGTACATACACTAATCATTATAACACTATACTCAAGTACACATAAAATCACAGAACACTCAGCACAAGCAGCTTTGGGCACATAAAAAGAAGGAGAATATCCACTATCTTAACCAAAGATAAAGGCTTTCTTTCACTATATGCAGTAGTGTATCATGGAATTGCAGGTCAGCTGGATAAAAATCTCAGCAGCAGGTAGTGGTGGCCCTGCTCTACTCCACCATGCAAAAGTAGTCTGTTGCCAAAAAGTATGTATTTCATAACTATTAAAACTCCATTATTAAAAGGGTATTTCCATCTCTGACATTTATGGCATATCCACAGGATATGCCACAAATGTCTGATAGATGCAGGTCCTCCTCTGGAACCCATACCTGTCTCTAAAATAGGACCCCTTGAGCCCCTTTCTACCTTCTGCCACTATTCTCCGGCCGCTGTGTGACTAGGCGCTGGGTTTTCCGGAGACAGTTGAGCGCATTTTGCTCCGCTGTTTCTGGAATTCCAATGGAATTGAATGGTAGTAACGAAATTAGCGTAGCACAAATTCCGGAAACAAAGTAGCTCTCTGTGCTATGCTGTTTCCCCAACATCCATTTACTTCTCTGGGAGTTGATGCAAATGTATATTTAAAATTATTAATACATTTTTTAGGATAGGTTTGCATTGCAGTTTTTTTCCTACCTCAATACTGCAGAGATCAGCCATCAGAAGTCAGGACATCAGCATTGCATGAGAATTATTTTTCTCCCCAACTAATACATGAAATAAGAAAAATACTGACCTGACAATGGTTGGCATTATTGGTTGGCATCAACTAGAGAAGTAATAATAAACACCAACATACACGCGTACATTGTCATAGTATTGTATGCTGTGGTCATTTTCATTTTATAATCTTTGGTGTATGCTGTGAGAACAGTCTGTGCAGCAAATCATTTTCTATGCTGTGTAGTTTTATAGTCAGTGTGCTGTGACTTCTGTCTCTATTTTACTGGCTTTGTGTTGTGATGAAGTGATAGAGCAGAACGATCCTGGTGTCCATTCAGCCGCTATCATTACTTATTGCTTCAATTACCGCACAGTTCATCGCCATCAGGTTGGCTGTTCTCGGGAAAAGTAAAATGATTTCTCAAAATAATATCTAGGGGCAAAATAAACTAAATCGTGAAAGTGATTTTTAATACATGTTTATTACAATACATTATTTTAAAGAACATTTTAATGCAAAACTATATTTTCTAGTTTACTGGCTCTTACATTGCATTGTTTTCTATTGATAAACTTTACATACATTTTTAATAGGAAAGTTATTAACGCAATGATTGTATTTTGTGTGTAACATGATTTTGGTATGTATGTCTTAAATAAGGGGGTTGTCTCACAAAACACATGTATCCCCTATCCACAGGATAGGGGGGTACATGTGTGATCGCTGGGAGTCCAACCGCTGGGACCCCAGGGATAAGGAGAACGGGGGACCAAAAGTCCCCTGTAGTGCTCCATGAATATAGCCCGACCAGCGCTATATTAATTTCTATGGAGCTGCTGGAGACTGAATGGAGTGCTGGTCATTCATGCATACTAGCGCTCAATTCTCATGGAGCACTTCAGGGGATATTTTGGTCCCCCTATCCTGTGAATGGGGGACACATGTGTTTTGTGTGATAACTCCTTTAGCAGAGGGGCCGAGGTGTCCGTGGTTTTAGAAATAAAATTACACATGCATTTTCCTATCTCTGAATTTTGTAAGACAGTATTTGAAAGTTTTGCAATGCATTATAAAAGCAGTCGAAGAATCGCAAGTTAAAGTACCTTTATGGTACTAAAAAAAAAAGTTCAAAAAGTTTATTTAAAAATAACAACACAAAGTAAAGGCAAATGATATTCATAGACAATATTTATTATTTATAACTTACTGTGAACATAATTAAAAAAAAACTAAAAAACAATGGAAGAATTGCTGTTTTTTGTTCAAACTCCCCCACCCCAAAAAAAAACCTACAACTCATCACGCATAAAACAAGCTATTATAAAGCCTTGTCGACACAAAATTTCAAAAGTAATGGGTCTCTGAATGTGGTGACAAAAAAATAAATGATCATAATATGTTCAAAAGAAATATATATTTGGTATTGACAGAATTTTAGCGACCTATGCAATGAAATTAACATATAATTTTTATGGAACGGTGAACATCGTAAAAACTAATCCTAAAAAATTATGACAGAACTGCTGTTTTTCTACTAGCCCCACAAAAATGGAAAAAAAAATCTAAGCATTCAGTACGTTATATGTACCCCATAGTTGCATTGCAAAGTACAATTTGTTCTGCAAGAATCAAGCCCATATAAACCTACGCTGACATAAAAGTAAAAAAAAGCTGCAATCTTGTGATGAAAACCCCTTTTGTGGTTCGGATTTGTAGCAGCCAAACAGTTCCATGTAAATCACGGTCGTGTGAATGGATGGGTCCCCAAAAATTAGGATAAATTGCGGCCACCAAAGCACAGTTGTGTACAAGAGGTTTAACAAAATTTGTATTTTTGGACTTTGCAAAGATGTTTGACACTGCTCCTCATACACTCTTATTGTGTACATTATTGTCTATAGGTTTAGAAAGTATAGTTCGTACTTGGATTGAAAACTGGCGCAAGAAACGTTTCCAGAGAGTTGTGGTCAATGATTCCTATTCTGAATGGTCCCTGGTTATAAGTGGTGTACCCCAAGGTTCAATGCTAGCACCCTTATTATTCAACTTGTTTATTAATGATATAGAAGATGAATGTTATGATAACCTTTACATCAGATGTAGGCTTTAGGAAATGGGAAAAATAAATGGAATTATCCAAATAATGCATCTAAATGGGGAGTTTGTGTATAGATAAAAGGTCAGCATAGTAGTCAAACTAAATCAAAACAGGGGAGAAATCATATATGTTTAGAGAGAGTGCACAATATACCCTATTACTCATCCTATCACTGCACAATTGGGTTTGACCTGAGACTATACAGACTACATGCACCAATATAAAACACAGCGATGAAGAAAGCATTATGCACATAACTGACCTTGGCCCATATATCTGATGCTGTTCGTGTTGGCCCAGCACTCTTCCAATCCAACCTCAAATACTTTTTACCTGTCACATTTGCATGATGTTATTTGCAGCATCATTTCGAGATGTAATTGCAATCCAATTTGTAGGATGGTAATATTACATAAAGTTACATTTTCTGTTCTAAAAAATGGATTTAGAAATGAATATTGTGACCAATGTGAACTCATAGTGATTATAATGTAAAAAACTGGCTTCTATAATTTGAATAAGATCATATATCAGTGATCTCGGCTTCAGAAAATATGCACCAAATTGATCTATGTGAACCTGGCCTGGGTCAAGTCACATGGTGCCAAATGGCACTGTAGCAAATACCCAGGAAAAATGCATGTTAATACAAACATTTACCCTACCTCCTAACATTCAATTATCACAAAGAGAGACTACCAATGCGGAGCGTGTAGCAATTTTTTTTTCCTTTTAATACATGCCTCTAATCCCGCACAATTGCTGCCCATACACATCCGGTTTGGCCCCTGCAGTATAACGCCCTCTAGCTGCCACCATAGAGTATAATGCCCCCATAGCTGCCACCATACAGTATAATGCCCCTTAGATGCACCCATACATTATAAAGCCAACACAGATGCTCCCATAGAGTATAATTACCACGCAGATTGCGCTGCAGGAGGAGCCCCTAAAGTCACTATCCATATATAGACAGTGACTTCAGGGGTTCCCTCTAGGAGTGGAATCCCCGGCCAGAGTGTCAGCAACGCTCTGGTCGGGGATTCCGCTCTAGGAAGAGCCACTGATGTCACTGTTCATATATATAGACAGTGATGTCAGGGGTTCACTCAAGGAGCGGAAACCCTTGATTCCGCTCCTGGAGGAGCCACTGACATCACTATCCATATAGACGCTTAAAGTAGCGATGTGCCCGGGGAACCCTCTGTACTAATGCTGAAGTAGGGTGCTAAATGTTCCCTACTTCAGCATTGGGTTTAACTGTATCTGCGTCCCATGGACACAGATAGAGTTGACAGTGGGACCCCGGGACATACCACTGACCGCCCGGGACAGTGGGACATCGCCCGAAATCTAGGACTGTCCCGCTGAATCCAGGACGTTTGGGAGGTATGCATTTACTGCCACGTTATTTGCATTTCTCTTAAACCATTAATGTAATTATGTTAAACCTGTTGTTGAAGTTCAGATACAGTTCAGCCAAAGATATATCCTGAGATTCGGTTCACATACAGTATGTAGTTTTTGATGCAATTTTTTTTAAACCAAAGGAGTGAATCCAAAACAGAGAAGATATGTGTAGGAAATTCATACACTATCTGACAAAAAGTATGTGGACACCAGATTATCATATTTACATGAGCTTGTTGGACATCCCATTGTAGAACCATGTGTGTCAATTTGGTGCTGCGCCAACAAACCTAATTTGTATTAGATTAAAATATCTTAAATATACTTCTCAACATTGAAATAGCAACATGAAGAATGAAAAGTTTTGACATTTTGGAAATCACAGGATGGTTAAACATGTTAATGATATGCAAATAATAAAAAAAATGGAAACTAAATATTCCAAACAGATAAATTTTTCAGTATAGTGTATCAGCACCACGCGCAGAAATACACGCACTTACAAGCCTTAGCATGCTATCAATGAGATTAATAATGGTTGTCTGAGGAATGTTATGCCATGCTGAATGCACTAGGGCACGCAAATCATCAAGATTGGCTGCTGGCAGCGCCCTTTGCAATTGCTGACCAATGACGTCCCAGATGTGCACAATGGGAGACAAGTCTAGAGCTTTACAGGCCATGGTAGCACGATTAGCCCACGCAGGCTGCTCACAGGAGCACGAGCAACATGTGGGCTGGCGTTGTCCTGTTAAATGGCTTTTGGGTAACTTTAGAGAAATGTCAGAACCACTGGTTCCACTACCAAATGAATGTAACACCAAGCTGTTAGTGTACATGAATTGAAGACTAGAGGTTACTATCGTACATTGTGCAACCTCACACCATAATCCCGGGAGTAGGACCGGTGTGATGTTCCCATGGCGTTACCCACATGGTCTCCAGATCAATCTCTGGCTATCATTGAGTCTGAGAAAAAAGCGTGACTCATCGCTGAAGATGATAGACCTCCGTTTCAGCCTCGATTGCCATCTGGCTGTGCACTATGATAGCATTTGAGAGGAGTGGCGTGTGGTCAATGAAACACCTGTAGCTGGATGTCTGGCTCGTAGCCCAATGTCGTGCAAATGCCTTCTGATAGATAGTGTCGACACTGGTTGCCGCCCTAGGCTTACGAAGTGACGTCCAATTTCACTTGCAGTACAGAATGGACCACTATGCGCCATTCTGCCAATCAGATGATCCGTCCGTGCAGAGGTTCGCCTCCGTGCACCTCTTGCTGTCATTCCCATTCGTTGTTGTTCTCCCAACCTCCGAGACGCGCAAAGTTGAACAGTGCTGACATCTCGGCCTAAGCGCATAGCAATCTGCCAGAGTGATAAACCAAGGTCTTTCAGTTCTAGGATTCTGTGCCTCTCAGTTTGTGACAAGTGGCAATAACTGGCACGTCGACGAACAGGAGGCATCGCACAATCATCCCACACCAATTGATCCGACTTTTGAGGTTTCATGTTGCTAAAAAAAACTTTGCTTTCAATCTGGATTTTATGCCCCTCCCACATGCCACAAATTTGATCATTTGCAGATCTTAACGACACCTGCTACTTCCTCGATTTGCATAACTCTACTCCTTGCCCTTCTCGGTGATGCAATTTCAATGATGAGGAGTGTACGTAAGCCACACAGCCAACACAGGAAGGAAATAAAATAAAAGTGGAACACAGAAAAACCTAATCACACAGTCAGGGACAAGCATAGACTCACTTTTTTAAGTCAGGGACAAATGTATGCTACCACTTTACTGTACATAAACCAATATACCAATAATGCTGACATACAGTGACCATATAATGCTCAGATACCAGTTATACACAGGAATTCTGCAGAATATCATCTTGCTGCAGACTATACAAGAGAATACAATACTGATCAGATGCAGCCACAGGTAGAATACATAACTACATGCAGTGACTCTTCTCTGCATGTAGTTGCCCAATTCCTTTTGTTCTCTATCTGGCCCAGACCGTCATGATGACTTCTTCCAAAGACTGTACAGTTTACTTTCCATACATCGCTGGCCAGGATTGTAGCTATAGGGGGTGCAGAGTTTGTAGTCTGGAGCCTGAGGGGATCCAAAGGACTCTCTGCCACATAAGACACTAGTTTTATAAGTGGCACATGGTAGGTGGGGGCCCTGTTATAAATGTCATATAAAGGCCCAGAAATTTCAAATTACACCTCTGACTTTGGATCATCGATTCTACAGCCCATCCCTACCCTCTATAACAGCACAAACCCCCATCCTGCTGCTACTGCCAATGCAGTGCTGCCCACTGTACAGTACCCACTGTGCTGCCCAAATACTATCTGCCCAAATAAAAGTGCCCAAGGACACGGATACAGATGAAAACAGGGGTGTATCTAAAACATGCTGGGCCTCAAAGCAAAAACTTTTATCATTGAGAAAATGCGGGATGAGGCAGGGAGGCACCATACTTTAGATCAGGACCCAGACCCAAAAATGAAAGAGGTTATCTCACAACAAACATTTCTTACCTACCCACTGCTGCTCAATCAAATTCTAAGGGACTGACAGAGATAGCCGTCTAAAGCACTCACCTATTTATATTCCTGTGGACATTAAATGGAGCGGTATGGTGCATGCGTTTTCACAGCTCCATTTAAAGGCCTCCTGTCATTAGTAGTCATTAGCATAAGATGACCGCAGCTGAAGGGTCACGTGACACGACTCGTCCATTAGTAATCTTGTGCAACCTCCATGGAAACACACATATTTATTGTTCTGATATCATTTTGCGAGTCAGTTTGGGACTCCATAGCGTGTGATGCAGAAGGGGAGAGGCAATTTTTGCATGCCATACGCTTCAGCACTTGGCGGCCCCGCTCAGCGAATTTTTATGGTCTATCGCTTCATGGCTAAGCTCTCCTGGTCTATCGCTTCATGGCTACTCCTATAATCAATGGTGGATCATCATAGGGCATTTTGGGCGCTCAAAGTACAATGTAGTTTTGTCGCGTTTTTCCAGCGTTTTTGCCGCGAATCACGGAAAAATACGCGATGAAATGGCATTGTATATGTCCTGCAAAAGGACCTTTAGACATAAGGTCACATGATCTTATCTCTGAAGTTCTTACTACTGTTTAGAGACCTGCTGGTGACTGCAGGTCAATGAGCAGCAGAAAGACTCCACAGAGAAGATTGAGGTCAGCTGCTATGTAAGTATAAGGCCTCATGCACACGACCATAGCCATGTGCACGACGTGTTTTTCGGGTCGGCCGGCAGCGTACTGTCAGACGCGAGCCGCCCGAAAATTGTGGGCCATGCACATGGCCGCGGCCATTATTTTCAATGAGCCTGGACCGCAGAACACGGCTGTAATAAGGCATGCCCGTTCTTTCTGCGATCCAGGTTCCCGGGCCATGCACGGACCGTGAAAACCACGGTCATGTGCATGGCCCCATAGGAATGAATGGGACCGCAATTCTCCCGTGGATTTTCGGGGAATTGCGGCCGCAAAAGCACGTTCGTGTGCATGGGGCCTAAGGGGATGGATTTGTTTAAGGGGTCTGTATATAGGGGGTCTGATGTGGGAACTGTATTTTAGGGGGTCTGGTTTGGGGACTGTATTTAGGAAGTTTGGTGTCTGTTTGAGTTTAAGGAGTATGCGGTCTGTATTTAGGGTGTCTGAGTTCTGTGTCAGTTTATGGGGTTTAGGGTCTGTATATTTAGGGGTCTGTGTTAGTTTAAGGGGTCTGGGGTCTTTATTTAGGTGATCTGTATTAGTTTGAGGTCTGGGGTCTGTATTTAGGGGGTTTGAATTTAGGCATCTGGGGTCTCAGTCGCGTAACTACCGCTGTAGCAGCCGTAGCAGCTGCTATGTGGCCCGCAGCATGAGGGGGCCCATGCCACCCACCGTCAGGGGACCCCCTCCCATGGTCGGAGGCTCCGCTAGCTGCTACAGCGCGACGCCACTGAAGGGGTTGTTACTACAAAAGAAATGCATCTCCTATCCACAGTATAGGTGATACATGTGGGATCGCTGGGACGCCCAGCGATAAGGAGAACTGGGGACCGAAAGTCCCCAGAAGTTCTCCATGACAAACCTCGGACTTCCGGGGTCTGTCTGCAGCTCCATAGAAATGAATTGTGCACCGGTCACGCTTGCGTGACCAGCGCTCCTTTCATTTTTTATTGAACTGCGCAGACCCCGGAAGTCCGAGGTTTGTCATGGAAGAACTTCGGGGGACTTTAGGTCCCCCGTTCTCCTTATCGCTGCCAGCGATCACACATATATCCCCTGTCCTGTGGATAGGGGATGCATGTCTTTTGTAGGACAAACTATAGGCCGTTTTTTTTGGGGGGGGGTTGGGGGCTGCATGGCGTCACCTACAGGTGGGGTTTAGGGCTGTATGGCGTTATCTCAAGGGGGGTTTTGGGGCTGTATGACGTTATTTACAGGGGGGCTGTATGGCGTTACCTACAGGGGGGGTTTAGGGCTGTATGGCGTTATCTCAAGGGGGGGTTTGGGGCTGTATGATATTATATACAGGGGGAGGGCTGTATGGAATTATCTACAGGGGGGCTGTATGGCGTTATCTGCAGGGGGGCTGTATGGCGTTATCTACAGGGGAGGGCTGTATGGCGTTATCTACAGGGGGAGGGCTGTATGGCGTTATCTACAGGGGAGGGCTGTATGGTGTTATCTACAGGGGGCTGTCTGGCGTTATCTACAGTGGGAGGGCTGTATGGCGTTATCTACAGGGGGAGGGCAGTATGGTGTTATCTACAGGGGAGGGCTGTATGGCGTTATCTACAGGGGGAGGGCTGTATGGTGTTATCTACAGGGGAGGGCTGTATGGCGTTATCTACAGGGGGAGGGCTGTATGGCGTTATCTACAGGGGAGGGCTGTATGGCGTTATCTACAGGGGGCTGTCTGGCGTTATCTACAGTGGGAGGGCTGTATGGCGTTATCTACAGGGGGAGGGCTGTATGGCATTATCTACAAGGGGCAGTATGATGTTATCTACAAGGGGCTGTATGGTGCTATCTATAGGGGCGCTGTGTGGCGGAAGCTATAGGGAGGCACTATCTACAAGGGGGGGTTGTGTGATACCCAGGGGAGTGGTGCCCCAGTCAAAAGTTTGCTATGGGGCCTAGTATTTCCTAGTTACGCCCCTGTGGGGTGTGTATTAGTTTATGGGGTCTGTATTTAGGGTGCCTGGTCTAGGGTCTATATTAGTTTAGGGGTCTTTATTTAGGGGTCTGTATTTAGGGGTCTGGTCTGGGGTCTGTATTAGATTAGGGGGTCTGGTCTGGGTTCTGTATTACCTAAGGGAGTCAGGTCTAAGGGCATTATTAGTGTAGGGGGTCAAGTCTGGGGTCTGTATTTAGGGAGTCTGTATTTAGGGGTCCAGGGTCTGTATTAGTTTATGGGGTCTGTATTTAGGGGGCCTGGTCTAGGGTCTGTATTAGTCTAGGGGTCTTTATTTAGGTGTCTGTATTAAGGGAGTCATGTTTGGGGTCATTATTAGTGTAGAGGGTCGAGTCTGTATTTAGGGGTCCTGTCTGAGGTCTGTATTTAGGGTGCTTGTTCTGGGGTCTGTATTTATTTAGGGGGGTCTGGTCTGCGGACTTCAATAGTTTAGTAGGTCTGGGTCTGTATGTATTCTATGATCTAGTCTGGGGTCCAAATTTATTAGTCTGAGTAAAAGGGGTTGTCCGGGCACATCAATATGGTCATCAGTATAAAAAAGGGTCTGTACCCGGACAACACCTTTAATGTTTGGTCCTGGGCCTTGGTGTCTAAATTTGTGTGTTTCTATAGAGGCTGGAAATGGCTGCAGAAGTGATGGGCAAATATGTCTCATCAGGAGAAGTCACGGTCTGCGTCAGATGGAGAAGAAAAAAGAACGGCTCCCATCAGAGAACACATCAGCTGTGAGTCACTGGATCTATAGGGGATCTGTCCCCTCTCCTGACATGTCTGTTGTAGGAAATCCTTGTATTCTACATATCTTTGTATACCCAGGACTAATAGACAAATGTGTGTTACCATTCCCATTGTCAAGAGGAAGTGTGATACTGTCAGCGATGGTTAGAGACTGTCAGTATGTAGGGACACAGCCCTTTGACAAGCGGAATCGTAACACCCATTTGTCAATGCTCGCACAAAAAGGTGGTGTTCACTATAGACACAGCAGGGCGGCGGTGGGGAATGGGGGCCCACGTTTGGGGAACAGCCCAGGGTCTATGGTCTACTTAATCCGCCACTGCCTATAATAGCACTTCCAGTTGAACGGGGACAGATATAACAGAAAATAAATTGTGTGACTTTAATCGTGGAATCCTAGGACAGCGCCATGTTTAAAGTTATTGAGATCTTCTGTATGACCCATTCTACTAGCAATGTTTTTCTAAGGAGATTGCACAGCTGTATGCTTGATTTTATGTAGCGGTTCGCAATGGGTATGGCTGAAACATTGGATCTCAACAATTAATAAGGACGTCCATACATTTTTTGCCATCTCCTTTCTTTTGTATCAACTCTTGTGTTTGACACAAAACACTGCATCAAAAACTGAATCCAACCTAATAGAAATTTTCCTATGCTTCACCACTAAAATGGGGAAGAGGCTCTGTCCCAACATTATAAGTGCCCTTTCTTCTACATAATGTGATCGGCGCTGTAATGTAGATTACAGCAGTGTTTTTTTATTTAGAAAAACGATCAATTTTGATGGAGTTATGACTTATTGTGGATTTATGCTAATGACTTTCTTAATAGACAACTGAGCATGTTTTTACTTTTTGACCAAGTGGGCATTGTGGAGAGAAGTGTATGATGCTGACCAATCAGCGTCATACACTTCTCTCCATTCATTTATTCAGCACATAGTGATCTTGCTAGATCATGATGTGTAGTACGATACTCACACATTAACTTTACTGAAGTGTCTTGAGAGTGAATAGACATCGCTTCCAGCCAGGACGCAATGTCAATTCACAATCCCGACACTTCGGTAACGTTTGTTTGGGACTTACAACACAGCAAGCGTAATCTCACGAGATCACGATGTAAATGACAGCTTACAGCGTGATCTTGCGAGATCATGCTTGCTGTCATTAAGTCCCACACAAACGTTACCGAAGTGTCAGGATTGTGAATAGACATCGCGTCCTGGCTGGAAGCGATGTCTATTCACTCTCAAGGCACTTCAGTAGAGTTAATGTGTGAGTATGTGACTATACATCATGATCTAGCAAGATCACTATGTGCTGAATAAATGAATGGAGAGAAGTGTATGACGCTGATTGGTGTATGACGCTGATTCTCTCCACAATGCCCAAAAGTAAAAACACGCCCAGTTGTTTATTGAGAAAGTCATTAGCATAAATCTAAAATAGGTCAGAACTCCAGCAAAATTGATAGTTTTTCTAAATAAAAAAACACTGCTGTAATCTACATTACAGCGCCGATCACATTATGTAGAAGACAGGGCACTTATAATGTGGTGACAGAGCCTCTTTAAGTGAAGGGTTTTATTGATGTGCAAAAAATGTTTATAATAGGGAAAGTAATTAAAGTTCTACCTATGAAAACATGCT
The DNA here is from genome assembly GCF_050947455.1 of Rhinoderma darwinii. Lineage (NCBI taxonomy): Eukaryota > Metazoa > Chordata > Amphibia > Anura > Rhinodermatidae > Rhinoderma > Rhinoderma darwinii. The sequence continues at coordinate 230,468,362 of NC_134689.1, read as the reverse complement.
ATTTGTTTGCTTCCATGTTTGCAGTCTCTTTAGTTAACACAACGAATAGCTAAAATGATATCACAAATTAAAACTATGTTGATTATGTGTTCTCATTTTTAATAAATTCCCTGTAAGTAAAATTTGCTAAAAACTGTAAACAAGCAATGAAAGAGTTAACAAAGACACCAAAAAGGACTGAAGTCTAAGGCATACCAGAAATGATCAAGGCAATGAAAAAAAATATTTTAAAATTAAGTCTTTGTGTTGAATTCCTTTATACATCAATAACTTGTGGTATCAAACTTACTCATCTTTCTTGCTATATTGAGGTATGAGATATACATCTCATTTTCAAGTATGTGCCAAAGGAAAGCATAGAAAGATAAAGTGATTTGCTCAAGATCACATTGTGTAATTGGCTTAGTCAGGAACCATATTTGACATACTAAGTAATTAACACTTTCTACACCTAGGGCAGGTTTCACTTATCTTGTTCAAATTGTATAAAAATTCACTACAAATTGGCATTGCTTTAAAGTAAATCTGCGTGAATGTGAACCTGTCATCCCTATGCAGAGCTGAACTAAAAATTAACAAAAATAAAAATGTGGAGTTATTGTGGTATGATCAGGTCTGCCAAGGAAACAAGTTCTGCCTCAAAGTTTGCAAACGAGTCGCTCTGGAGCCGGCTCATGGCCCGCTGCGTGTGACTCCCCAGATACAGGTACCAATCGCACAAGAGAGGTCATAGAACTACTGTTACTTGATACCAAGGAAACTCTGTTCTACCATATAAATTAAAAAAGGGTTATGTACTGTATGCTCAGCTGAGCAAAGCAATTTTTGTGCCAGTGTATTGATGTTTAAAATGAACGAAACAAGCACAAATGTAAATATTTAAGAGATTTTTTAAGGATACGCTAAATGCATTATCAATAGATCTGGAACTGAAGACTAAAATGTATTACAGTAGGGCTCAAAAATCTAAATTCTAACAATTCTAGAGATGAGCAAATTACTTCTAAACTAATCCAATCCAGTCCGAATCGGCAAAATGGTGGCTGCATCGCTACGGAAGTCCAGGGGATGTGAGTATGGTATTTTTTATTTGAGGCGTGGAGTTGCAAGTGTCCCCATCTCCCTGTTTGCCTTTGGATACAGTCCTAGAAGACATCAGAGAGTCAGACAAGGCAATGAGGGCACGTTCGATTCACAGCAAATTTATTCAGACCGAATTGATTGGAAAGCTCCCCGAGTCGACCCCGAAACTATCCACTCTCCTAAACTCCTCCTCCGACTGTAAAAAACTGTCTGCCAACATTTTGCACCTTTTATTGTAATAATCTGGCAGTCTCGTTTGTTCCTCTTCTTATGCTCGCCCACCGCCGAAAACTGGCTGCCCTGGATGCTGAAATCTCGTATGAGCGCGCATGCACCTGTCATGTATGGCCTGACACCCTTCCATGCTTTGTCCGGGCCTCACATCTATTTTCTGCGCATGCATCACTATGGTGTCCCGTTGTGCGCACGCACCAGAACAGGACATCGATGCGCAAGAGCGGGATTTTGTGTGTGCTGGGGGGAAGCAAGGAGCTGTCAATCAAAAGTAAGGAGGCGGGGTTAACTCGGAAAGGCTTGAATGAAGAAAATTAATGAATGAACTCTTTTCGAACAAAGATATGATCATTTTATGCTGACTAGCATACTGCGCGGGAACACTAAAAAACTGAATACTTAAGCTACAGAGCCGACTTAGAAGATAATTATAGGTTACATACAAATGATTTTTCACTCACTTCCTCCAGGTATTGCTGGTTTAATACCTTTAAGGGTATAAACTATACTATTCAAAAAACATAGTGGGGCAGATTTACTAATGTGTCTGTGCCTAGAATGTGTCAAAATATGCTCAATTTGGTGTATTTCATTTTAGAATAGATGTTTTGACATCTAGACACTTAAAAAAAGTGAAGAAAAAGGGTACGTGGCTTAAAAATTGCGCGGAAATGTCACAACGATTAATCCAGATCAAAAGTGGTATAAAGAGGAGAAAAGTTTTGTGGTAGAGGCACCAAATTTATTATACAGCGTGCACCACTGTGATGAATTTGGTGCATCATCTGACTGCCTGATCTAAGGTTACACTGTCTAAAATGTCCTAGGTAATTGTAAATAGTCCATTTTTGGATACTGGTTTTCCATCTTTTTTTGTAGCCAGGATGTAGAGTCTGAACACCTGTATACTCTCTTGATGGAATATTTCTTTTTTTTTTTACTAAAAGATAAATACAAGGTCTCCTTAGAGGACACATGGAATTAGACAACATACTTTATAATATCAAAGTGCAAAACGTATAAAAAATATATTCTCAACTGAGGCTGTATAACTTTCAACCCCCTACAGAGACTCATTTATGCACAACCAAAAGGCATCTAACTTTGTACACTCCCCACAGGTATCTTTATGATTGTTTCAGATACTGATTAAGTATTTAAGTTGTGCAGTAAATAGCCTTGTCAATATTGGGACATGAATCTTTCCCTTACTGAGGGTTAATTGCCTAAAAACAGCTTCTTTACAACAGTGATGTCTTCGTATTATGCCGGCAGATAATTTAAGTATCATTTAAAGTGTCATTTCTGGCCAGATGCTCTCTACTTTAAAATGCTGTTTAATCGCCAAAAATTTTCTCTAACTGAATAACATCTGTGTTCGTTATATTCACTGCTGGGGGTATAAATCGATCAATTGTTGCTTCTTAGTTCCTAGAGTTTAAAATATTATCTTATATTAACATATTTTTTGCATATAAGGAACAAAACTGTTTAAACTTTTGTTTTTAGGCTATGGTAGTACATCTAAATATGTTATTTAAAGAGAAACTCTATCAGATATATGAAATCATTCCCACCACCCCTACTTAGCCTGCATTATTCTTCTGTTTTCCCCCATCACCTCTACCTTACTTTCAATAAGAAAATAGTCCACCATATTGATAGTAGAAATCCCTGTCTGCAGGCAGTAGCTCTGGTAACTAAACGTCCCATGACACCTTGCCCAGCCATTACATAGGGAGGTGTGGCCAGATCACATCAATCAAAGACTATAAATAAATAGATCATTCCAAATTGTGGGCCGGATGCAGGTCTAAGTGTCCTTTTACACTGGCCAATTTGGGTTCCTTTCATATGAATGCTCATTTGCCCGATTATTGGCCCGTGTAAAAGGGCCTTAAAGGAACAGTGTCACGACCAACTTTTTTTTTAATATGTTATGTGTTTTAGTGTGATAGATCAATAAATTTTATTAATGTATGTTGCTGTGTTGTACTTTTTACGTTTTTAATTGATTTACTTCTCTATGGGGGCTGCCATTTTTGTTTCCATTACTGTGTGTGTCGATTAACGACACACACAGACATGGAATACGGCAGCCACAGTCCCATAGGGACTGCGAACGGCTCCCGTCCCATTGACTGCCGTGTACGGCGTCTGTGTGGGAACTGCGCATGCGCCGCTCCCACACAGTCCTATTCGAAATTGGCGCCGTCCGGCGCCATTTTCCTGTGGACCGGAAGTCGCGGCCGGACAGTAATATTACTACTTCCGGTCGCGGCTTCCGGACTTGTGCACATGGAACAGCGGCAGCAAACGGAGCGGACGGGCCGGAGGGAGCCGCGGCGGCAGGAGCAGGTAAGAGATTTCAATGTATGTTCGTGTTTACTACTGTATGTAAACCTACTACGCTGTGTGTTAGCTCAAAAAATGGCGACACACAGTGTAGGAGGTTACACCGTTCAAACCCCTCGTTTATCCCGGCACTAGCCAGGATAAAGGAGGGGGGGATGCTGAGAGCTCACTAGAGCGAGAGCTTTTAACCCAATGTTGCAATGCTGCAATTTTGGGAAATAGCTCCATCTAGTGACCAAAAATGGGTAGTATTATAAATTAGAATTAATTTATAATATTTCCTGACTATTTCCTGACTCGTGAAAAAAATAAAAAAAATTTGAACAATGTTTAATCACCCACACACTAAATGTTTAATTAAAAAAAAAAAAACATGTTTTTCGGGCAACACCATGCCTTTAAGACTCAGGAAAAGACACAGAGGAGGATGCCGCATGTCAAAGACAATTTCCAAATAAGAGCCCAGAGAGGGACAGAGATGACTGGTAGACAATAGCCTTATCTACATGGAACAGGAAATAGTTTGGAGAAGATTCAGTGACAAGAGCAGAATACACAGAACTTGTTGTTGTCACCCAGTGCATTCCTGCATGACAGCAGTGGCATCAAATATCATGACATCATCAGACTCCAGAACGAGTTAGATACTTGTGAATAAATAATTTATAGGAAATGGGAAGTCATATACAAATGATTCTTTCTGGTTGTTTCTAAATGGATGGTGATTTGGAGAGATGTAGCCAACCTAAAGGTGTTTTTTCACAATCAGAATTCTTAATAGGAATGTCCAAGTCTATTTCCCAGTGTTCAAGACAAGAGGGTCTAAATTTGTGTAGTTTGGTCCCAATCACAGTGTATGTGAGAGAAACCCCATGTTTGGTCATTGAAAAAAGCAGTTTCAGTTTTAAAAAAAAATATGATTGTGCATTATTTGATAGCGTTGTTCGATATCTTGAAAAAAAATCCCTATTTCTATAAATTCTGGATACTTCACTAGATATAAAAATACATACTGACACAAATATTGAACTAAATAAAGAAAAAATATCCGCACTTCGTGTCAGTATTTTGTGTCAATATTTAGCTGTGAATCAGAATGGGTAGTTTTTCCATAGTTCCCCATTGAATCTAAAACAAATTTTTTATAATATGAATGGCCTAATATTATAGTAATATGACATAATCATTACATTTTACTGTATTTATAGCATAATAAACTAAAACCCTAAAATTGTTGTAAAGAACGTGTTTCCATCTAAAATAAAGTTAGCAGTAGATATGAATCCATGATTCGCCTTGTCATGCAGTGATAATCCTGCTCCCATATCTCCAAGGAATCTGCCACTCCATTACTAACCAGTATGAATTAAGTCTAAAGGCCTTTTTACACTGGCCAATTCACAGAACGTTCGTTCTCGATCATTTCCCTGTGTAAACAGGGCAACGATCAGCCGATAAACGAGCAAACGCTCATTCATCGACTGATTGTATCGTTTATGCAGCCGAAAATAGTATCGCTGTCAGCAGCACATCTCCGAAATCATAGAAATGTATGGGGATGAGATATCGGAGTAACGATAGCTCGTCCCCATACATAGCTCCATCAGGTCGTGTAAGAGGACCCTCAGGCAGGGTTTAGACACAGCATAAATGTAAAAAAGCTGTTGAACTGGCCTACATATCCGCACCAACTTTTGTGACTAAATCTGCAAGTGTTACATACAGATTTCGTTGCGGATATTGGTGCAGATATAGCCACAGCATTTGGCATTTCCGCACCAGATAGGGCGTGATTTGAAAATCTGCAGCGTGTCTAGAGTTTGCTGCAATTTTTTTTACACTGTAAGTTGTAAATGTGGTTTGTTAAAACGCCGTTCACTTATGTTGTACTCTACTTTGTTTTGATAAATTTTGTTGGTCATTCTGCAACCGAAATTCTGCAACAAATACTCAATGAGGCAGACTTACTAATGCTGTCTAATATTTAGACAGCATTAACTTAGACCAGGCAGTCAGAAGATGCACCAAATTTATTAAAGTGGTTACACTCTGTATGATAAATTTGGCACATCTTGCTACATGTGTTAGATACTTTCACTACTTTAAGCTACCTCTTGGTTGGCTTAGTGCAGTCTATTTTAAATTAACATTTAAGTCACACCCACTATTCTCAAGACAACACCCCTTTTCCTCTAAGCTACGCCCCTTGTCTTGGCACATGTCCATTTGAGACAGAATTTTAAATAGTAAATCTGCCCTAATGTGTAAAGTAGACCCCTTCAATGCATTAACACATGGACTTTTGTATATTCATGTGTTGATGAGCTAAACTGCAGGGAGTGAATTAGGGTATGTTCACATGCGGCAGATTTTTGTTGCATACATCTGATGGGATTTGGAAACATTCCATGCTGCAGAAACAACCCCATTCAGAAGTATGGAAAGGATTAGTGCCACAGATATTTCTGCCATGTCTGAACATACTAAACTGCATAAGTCCAAGCATAGACATTGCAGATTTGCGGTGAAATCTCAAACAACAAATCCATTGCAAAGTACAGTACAATAAATATGGATGGGGTTCTGAAAACCCCATCGACAGGTAGCGGAAAAAAATCTATGCGGAATTGAGGTCATGACGTGGATTTTCATGTCTATAGCATGTCAATTATGTTGCCGATTTTTCAGAGGATTACACCCCTTCAATGCATGGGATGTAATCCATGGGGAATCCGCAGCACAATGTGCATGCAACACGTGTTTTTTGCAGCAAATTTGCTGCAGATTTCTTCCTCTCTATGTGGACGTACCCTAAGGAGAGTTGCCATGTAGCAACAGTTGTTTAGTTCATTTTTAGTGAATTGTAGTGAACAGTGTGTTGATATGTCAAAAAGATTCTCGATTTTCCATTTGTCAATGCTAATCAAGGTTAGAGCTTCCCTTTAAACCATTGGTCATTTTCCTAAATCACTTCATAAATTAAAAACACACAAAAGTAACCATTTACAATTTTCTTTACAGTTTTATTAAAGTTTATTCTCTGGCTGTAGCCCAGCACATTGAATCAAAACTTAATTAAACTCATGTTGGGCTAAAAGTGGTGAGACATCTGCATATGATGTTGTTTTATTATCATAATTAAGCAAATGAGACTTCTAAAGTAAACGTAAGATTATTTTGTGGCAATTTATGCAGCACTAACAGCATCGTATTAAGAGCCCTGGGCATTTATTTGATCACTAAAGACATCAGACTGGTTTCAAGAAAACCAGCAAAGGATGTTTTTTTTAATATTTTTAATTTAAATTCAGCTGAAAAAAATAAATTTTGTTTCAAATTATAAAACAGCTCCGCTTTCAGTTTTAGTATTAAACTAGCGCACACACACTGAGCTGTACTGCTCTGCAGTCTATGGAGAAGATTTGTAAAAACTAGTGCAAGTACAAGCAGTGGCGTTAGCCATTGTGGCAAATTAGAATATAGCGTCTTTTTTGTTCTAATGAAACATTCTGATTGCTTGCTATATGTAGATCTTAAACTTATGTTGCACTGTTGTTTGGGCCTGTTCACATCAGCATCGGGCTTCCGTTCATGGGTTCCGTTGACCTTTCCATCGGACGAACCGATGAACGGAAAGCCAAACAGAAACCATAGCTTCCATCTGCATTACCATTGATTTCAATAGTAATGCTTCCGATGCAACTGGTTTCTGTTTGTTTCTATTCCATAAGGTTTCTGTTTTTTTCATGGAAACAATAGCGCAGTCAACTATGCTCTTGTTTCCGCGAAAAAAAAACGTAAATACTTACGGAACGGAAACAAACGGAAACCAATTGCAATGGAAGCATTACTATTGAAATCTATGGTAATGCAGATGGAAGCTATGGTTTCTGTTTGGCTTTTCGTTCATCGGTTCGTCCGACGGAAAGGTCGAACGGAACCCATGAACGGAAGACAAACGCTGATGTGAACAGGCCCTTAATCAGACCCCCCAAATAGGCAAATTACATTGACACTGTCTTTCAGCATAAAGAGTTTCAAGCACTGTTAGGGCATGACCACACATGGCGGAATTCCTCCGCAACTGTCCGCATCAATGCCGCACAGAATCTGCGTTGCAGATTCTGCAGCGGATCTGCACAAAATGTGCAGAAAATTGATGCGGACTGGCCGCTGCGGACTGCAGGAAAAGTGCTTCTCTTCTCCCTATTCAGTGCAGGATAGAGAGAAGGGACAGCACTTTCCCTAGTGAAAGTCAAAGAAATTCATACTTACCGCCCGTTGTCTTGGTGACGCGTCCCTCTTTCGGCATCCGGCCCGACCTCCCTGGATGACGCTCCAGTCCATGTGACCGCTGCAGCCTGTGCTTGGCCTGTGATTGGCTGCAGCCGTCACTTACACTGAAACGTCATCCTGGGAGGCCGGACTGTAGACAGACGCAGGGAGTTCTCGGTAAGTATGAACTTATATTTTTTTTTACAGATACATGTATATTGAGATCGGTAGTCACTGTCCCGGGTGCAGAAACAGTTACTGCCGATCGCTTAACTCTTTCAGCACCCTGGACAGTGACTATTTACAGACGTCTCCTAGCAACGCTCCCGTCATTACGGGAGCCCCATTGACTTCCTCAGTCTGGCTGTAGACCTAGAAATACATAGGTCCAGCCAGAATGAAGAAATGTCATGGTAGTAAAAACAATACGCTCCGCAGCACACATAAGATCTGCGGACTTCATTGCGGAATTTTGACTCTCCATTGAAGTCAATGGAGAAATTCCGCCATGAGTCCGCAACCAGTCCGCCACTGCTCCGCAACAGACAGAGCATGCTGCGGACACCAAATTCCGCTCCGCAGCCTATGCTCCGCAGCGGAATTGTACGCATCGTGTAAACGAACACTGCTAAATTAAAGTGAAAGTCAATGGAGAAACGGCTCCGCTGCGGATTAACGCTGCGGAGTGTCCGCAGCGGAATTTAAGTGAAATTCCGCTATGTGTGAACCCGCCCTTACTGCCGTATCTCTCGTGAAAAATGTTTATGTTTGAAACGGTGTAAAGTGTGGTTGTATCCTCACCGATTAGATGTTTATGACATATCCTATTCATTTTTCATCAGTGTCTCTGTTGGTAAACCCTCTTTAAAAGCGCTTTTGTTGTAATTCATTTGCAGTAGAATTCTTCACTTTTAGCAACAACAAGAAATCGTTTAAAAAAAATACGGACAAATGTTGGCAAGCCTCCCTCCCAGAAGTGTCTGGCTAGCAAAATGACTGCAAGATTGCGATAACAACTCATCTAGAAAGTCACAGGTTTATTAGCCTATTAGGGCATGACCACACATGGCGGAATTCCTCCGCAACTGTCCGCATCAATGCCGCACAGAATCTGCGTTGCAGATTCTGCAGCGGATCTGCACAAAATGTGCAGAAAATTGATGCGGACTGGCCGCTGCGGACTGCAGGAAAAGTGCTTCTCTTCTCCCTATTCAGTGCAGGATAGAGAGAAGGGACAGCACTTTCCCTAGTGAAAGTCAAAGAATTTCATACTTACCGCCCGTTGTCTTGGTGACGCGTTCCTCTTTCGGCATCCGGCCCGACCTCCCTGGATGACGCTCCAGTCCATGTGACCGCTGCAGCCTGTGCTTGGCCTGTGATTGGCTGCAGCCGTCACGTACACTGAAACGTCATCCTGGGAGGCCGGACTGGAGACAGACGCAGGGAGTTCTCGGTAAGTATGAACTTATATTTTTTTTTACAGATACATGTATATTGAGATCGGTAGTCACTGTCCCGGGTGCAGAAACAGTTACTGCTGATCGCGTAACTCTTTCAGCACCCTGGACAGTGACTATTTACAGACGTCTCCTAGCAACGCTCCCGTCATTACGGGAGCCCCATTGACTTCCTCAGTCTGGCTGTAGACCTAGAAATACATAGGTCCAGCCAGAATGAAGAAATGTCATGGTAGTAAAAACAATACGCTCCGCAGCACACATAAGATCTGCGGACTTCATTGCGGAATTTTGACTCTCCATTGAAGTCAATGGAGAAATTCCGCCATGAGTCCGTAACCAGTCCGCCACTGCTCCGCAACAGACAGAGCATGCTGCGGACACCAAATTCCGCTCCGCAGCCTATGCTCCGCAGCGGAATTGTACGCATCGTGTAAACGAACACTGCTAAATTAAAGTGAAAGTCAATGGAGAAACGGCTCCGCTGCGGATTAACGCTGCGGAGTGTCCGCAGCGGAATTTAAGTGAAATTCCGCTATGTGTGAACCCGCCCTTATAGTAAAGAGACTTAGGGTCCTATTACATGGCCTGACGTGGGCCGTGTAAACGAGCGCCGATCAACGAGACTGCTCATTGATCGGCGCTCATTTGCTCCTTTCACACGGAGTAATGATTGCTTATGTATAGGGACGAGCGCTCGCTACTATGATCGCTCGTCCCTATACATTTTACACATATGTGCTGTCGACAACGATGATTTTTAATGCTGCATAAAAGAGCAGATCAGCTGATGCTCGTTCATCGCTGATCGTTGCTCTTATTACACAGGGCAATGATCAGGAACGAGTTTTCATATGAACGCTCGTTTGCCCGATCATTGGCCCGTTTAATAGGGCCTCAAGCAAAAATAGGACTGTTAGGGCTTATTCAGACGAACGTATAATACGTCCGTGCTACGCGCGTGATTCTCACGTGCGTCGCACGGACCTATGTTAATGAATGGGGCCGTTCAGACCGTCAGTGAATTTCACACAGCGTATGTGCGCTGCGTGAAACTCATGACATGTCCTATATTTGCCCGTGTTTCGCGCTGCACGCATCCATTAAAGTCAATGGGTGCGTGCAAATTGCGCTCGGCACACTGAAGCACTTCCGGGTGCCGCGCGTGATGCACGCTATAGTGGTCAAAACTATGAATGAAAACAGAAAACGAGCTTGTCATCATGAGGCCGGCTGTGTGAAAACCAAGCAGCCGCGCACCATATGCTGATGGCACACGGACCTTTTGCGCGCGCAAAACACTGTGTTTTTTGCGCGAGCAAAACTCAAACCTCGTGTGAATCCGGCTTTAGCTTGACATTACTTCTGTAATCAACAATATGTAACAAGCAGTACTACTTAAAAGGCATTTAACTACACTACAATATCAGCTATGTGGACACTACTTCTAGTTGGTAGATATGGCCATTTCAGTTTTATCCACTGCTTAACTAAATAAAATCAAGCATATAGCCATAGAATCTCCATGTATAAACATAGGTAATATGGCTGAACCCAGGACAGGTTTTAAAAATAAAAAATTCTGTAAATAGCTACAACATATAAAAAATAATAAACACATTATTTCTCATCTACATATTTAAATAGAATTAATTAAACGAACATTAGAAACATGAGAAACTTCCTTTTAAAACACTTTCTTCTACAAACAAGTGTAAAACCAAGTTTATCAATTCCACTTGCGCTAAACTAACATTAATATTCAACGTGATAAATTTTATTGCAAGATATATGTGAATATACAAAAATAAAGTCATCACATTGTAAAACACAAAGAAAAACAAATCAGCCATATTTTGATTTTATATATGGGTTTATAGGAGGACCTAATTATCTTCCAACTTGGGACAAATTAGTTCAGTGGGATTATTTTATTAATGATAAATTGTTTATTTAGAAGTGCTAATGACAAATTAAAGCTTGTAAAAGAACAAAACCGTTTTATTTGAAACATACTTTAGCCTATAGTTTGGTCACTATAAAAGTTGTGGACCGCTGTATATTTAGTAAAGATAAGCAGCTCCATATTAAGACCTTTCCACAAGAGATGCCATCCATGGCTATATATTATCTAGCAGCTGCCACTTCTCTGGATGTGTGCATATTTTTCCCATAATTTACTTGGATTTCATTCAGGTACTCCAGTTTCTACTTATGATGAAATCGGCCATACCCAGTGTTTGTGAAATGAGCGGATGAGATGATGGTCCACTGAAGGCATGAACTTATGCAGGGGCGTAACTAGGAAAGACTGGGCTCCAAACTTTTGACTGGGGCCCCCCCTCTGCTGGGTATCACACAACCCCCCCCCTTTGTAGATAGTGCCTCCCTATAGATTCCACCACACAGCGCCCCCCCTATAGATAGCACCATACACAGCCCCCTGTAGATAACGCCATACAGCCCCCCTGTAGATAACGCCATACAGTCCCCCTCTGTAGATAACGCCATACAGCCCCCTCTGTAGATAACGCCATACAGCCCTCTCTGTAGATAACGCCATACAGACCCCCTCTGTAGATAACACCATACAGACCCCCTCTGTAGATAACGCCATATAGCCCCCCCCCAAAAAAAACAAAACGGTGTGTCCTACAAAAGACATGTATCCCCTCTCCACAGGATATCCACAGGATAGGGGATACATGTGTGATCGCTGGCAGCAATAAGGAGAACGGGGGACCGAAAGTCCCCCGAAGTTCTCCATGACGAACCTCGGACTTCCGGCGTCTGCGCAGTTCAATAAAAATGAAAGGAGCGCTGGTAACGCATGCGCACAAGCGCGACCGGTGCACAAGTCATTTCCACGGAGCTGCCGACACAGACCCCGGAAGTCCGAAGTTTGTCATGGAGAACTTAGGGGGGACTTTCGGTCCCCCGTACCCCTCATCGCTGGGCGTCCCAGCGATCCCACATGTATCCCCTATCCTGCGGATAGGGGATGCATGTCTTTTGTAGGAACAACCCCTTCAGTGGCGTCGCGCTGTAGCAGCCATAGCGGCTGCTAGCGGAGCCTGCGGCCATGGGATGGGGCCGTGCCGGCGGGTGGCACGGGCCCCCTCATGCTGCAGGCCCCGTAGAAGTCGCTACGGCTGCTATAGCGGTAGTTACGCCACTGCGTATAGGTTTGTACGGCGTAAAAACTACATCTCCCAGCATGGCCGGAACAATGGTGAGGATATGCTGGGAGATGCGGTTTCACACAAAAAAATCATACCACCATCATCTCGCTGCAGATCATACAGTGACTACAATACTGATTAGAGGCAGAATAAACATTTACATTAAGTGACTCACCGGTGATGTCTCAGATTCTAGTTCTATTCTTCTCCCTCCGGTTCAGACATCTATGATGGATTTCTCCCGGCCATGACCCATTTCTGCAGTTTTCCATTTAGATGTCTTCAGCTTCTCACTTTTAAAACATTTCTGCACCTATAAACAAAGTTACAATTCTCAACACATCTAAATATAACGGTCACACACACACACACACACACACACACACACACACACACACACACCGTGCCCCCTGTAGATAGTGACCTACATAGAAGCCCCTGTAGATAGTGCCCACATATGGACTCCAGAGCTACAAGGCAATAGTGCTAACCACTGAGCCACCGTGCTGCACTACATATAGCTTCCCCCTATAGTTAGTGCTCCACATATAGACCCCCCCTGTATATAATGGCCCACATATAGAGCCCCCTGTATATAGTGGCCCACACCCCCACATATAGACCCCCCTGTAGCTACTGCCCCACATATAGACCCCCTGTAGCTACTGCCCCACATATAGACCCCCTATATATAATAGCCCACATGTATATAATAGCCCACATGTGAATGGCATTATCTATAGTGGGGAGGGTCGTCTCCCTCCCTCCCCACTATAGATAATGCCATTCACATTCTTATGAGGAAAAAAATATATAAACTTGACATACTCACATGATCCCGTTCCCACGCTGTTCACTGGCGATGCAGACATGCTCTCTTCTGAGCATGTCTGCAGGAGCTGAACGAGCGTCTTCCAATGACGCTGATTGGCGGGGCAGAATGACTTACCCCGCCAATCAGCACCTTCCAAGCATGGAAGCGGCGCGATGATGTCATCGCGCCGCTAGCCAATCAGTGTCATTGTGAGGCACTGGATGGTCAGGCACGGAACATGCCCGGCCATTCAGTGCTAATACATGTATTTGGCTGCCGCTAGCACTGGGGCCCCCTCCGGTGCTAGCGACACCTACAGGCATGAGAGGACCTGTGTAAGGCTCGGCGGTGCGGGCCTCACAGTAGCGGCGCTACCGCTGTAGCAGCCATAACGGCTGCTAGCGGCGCCACCGGGCATTTGGGTGGGCGTGTCGACTGGCGGCACGGGCCCCCTCAAGCCCCGGGCCCCGTAGCAGCTGCTACGGCTGCTACCGCGATAGTTACGCCACTGAACTTATGTGTGTAAGCGCCCTCTCTGTATAGCGCTGTGTAATATGCCAATGACATATCACTACATAGCAGGGGTTCTCAAACGTTTTCTACTGGGAACTCACCAGCCAGGAAATAGTGATTCGGGGGCCTCACCACCATTGACCAAAGTTAATGTCAAAATGAAAAATATTTATCAATTTATTTTTCATGTGTCTCAGGAATCCAGCATAATATGTATAATAAGCACAAAAGCTGTCAATTATGTTGTTAAACCAGAGACTGATGCAGCCAGAGATAGGACTTTGAGCTTATGATCACTTTTGTGAAAATTGCCATCCCAGCTGCACCTGACCAATAACAGTTTGAGAAGCGCTCTTATAGATGATATTTATAAGTCATTTTACTTTAAAACTTGTTTAGGTAAGAAGATAATGGGGAACATTTACTATTGTTGCGCCAGAATTCTGGTCTTAATTGCGCCTTTTTGGTGGCCAAATTAATTTATACAAATTTATTATTGATTTGTGCCATAAAGAACAGATGTTTGCGCCTCACTAGACACTTTCCAATTTTTACCAAAATTTTTGTCTATAAAACTGGCATAAACTAAGCCATACAAGAGGCGATATAATGCAGAGAACTGTGTCTAACATGTCTAGTAAGATGCGCCAACTTATCCTACTGTACAGCGTGCACCATTTTGATAAATTTGGCACATCTTCTGACTGCCTGGTCTAAGTTAATGCCTTCTAAATATAAGACAGCATCTGCCTCGATGTTTGTGAAATTAATTATTTCAAGGTATTTTGATGATTTTAAATTCAGAACAGTTTGGTATATTATGAGATGTTGCATGTGTTGTCATTGTTATTTCTTATATTTCTTCTTAGATCATTTCTGGGATTAAAAATTGGAGCATTCTTTTTAGCAGCTTTAAAAGATGCCTTATTAAATAGTTTAAGATCAGATGGACACTTCTGTATTTTCTCTTTACACATTCAATTTAATAGGCCCTATGTTCCTTTATATGAAGAATAATGCAAATTATATTACATTCAGGATGTTCCCTTTCCTCTATATTATATTATTCTTTCATACAAATATAAACTAATCCTGTCCAGATTGATTCAAATGGCAAAATTATATGAGATGGTAATCCTTTATATGCGTAGTTCTGCTACTGTAGCATGGAATAAAAGTCAGGCAGAAAAATTAAGAGAAGAAACAAACTCAATATAATGTGCACATTCAGAGGTTCATTAATAACCTAAAAGCATGGAAGTAGAAAATGGTACTGCTGATTTCTATTCAATCCAATGTTATTTTTCTCCTTGTTTACAAAAGGTATCATGACTAAAAATAGTTACTATAAAGAAAATCACACCTCAATATCAATTAACCCCTTAAGGACACAACCAATTTTGGCCTTTAGGACAGAACAATATTTTTATATTTTCCTCTTTTCATCCCGACGCTCATAACTTTTTTATTTTTTGTACAACGTTTATGTAGGTACCATTTTTTGGTAAAAATACATTATCGTTTAATTTATATACATTTTTATATTGGCGGAAATGCAGAAAAAAATCAGTTCGGCTGCAGTTTCAATATTTATTTTTTTACATCATACACCGATCATCATAAATAATGTTATACATTTGTTGTTTAGGTTGTTACGGTCGTGGTGATACCAAATGTGTCTATATTATTTAATGTTTTGGGACTTATATTTTCTAACATTTGTTTATTGCAAAAAAAAAATATTTCTGTGTATTTTTTTCCCTTTTTTTTTTATTTAACATAATTTTTTTTATTTACATTAATTTAACTTTTTTTTCTAATCCCATAAAGGGATTTTTCATTTTGAGTTTGATTTTTTAACTGTAATGTACTGGCATAGATCTATATGCCAGTACATTAGCCTGTGTACTGATTGTACACAGGCAGTTGTTAGGGCATACCTCAGTATGCAAGTTTAGCAGAAGCACTCGGGAACAGTTGCCAGTTCTCGAGTGCAGGCGGGGATTTGGACAGCCCTACTGCCACACATGTGCAATAGCAGCTACAGGCAGGGGCGTAACTAGGAAAGACTGGGCCCCATAGCAAAGTTTTGACTGGGGCCCCCCCTCCCTTGGGTATCACACAACCCTCCCTTTTAGATAGTGCCTCCCTATAGATTCCGCCACACAGCACCCCCTATAGATAGCACCATACCACCCCCCTGTAGATAGCGCCATACACTGCCCCCTATAGATAATGCCTTACAGGCCCCCCTGTAGATAACGCCATACACAGGCCCCTGTAGATAATGCCATACAGCCCTCCCCCTGTAGATAATGCCATACAGTCCCCCTGTAGATAACGCCATACAGCCCTCCCCCTGTAGATAACGCCATACAACCCCCCTGTAGATAACACCATACAGCCCCCCCCTGTAGATAACGCCATACAGCCCCCTCCTGTAGATAAAGCCATACAGCTTACACCCTGTAGATGACGACATACAGCCCCCAACCCCCCCTAAAAAAGCAGCCTATAGTGTGTCCTACAAAAGAGATGTATCCCCTATGTGTGCTCGCTGCAAGGGACTGAAAGTCCCACGCAATGTTCTCCATAAGAAGCCTCGGACTTCCAGGGTCTTGGCAGTTCAATAAAAATGAAAGGAGCGCTGGTCACGCATGTGTACAAGCGCGACCGGTGCACAATTAATTTCTATGGAGCTGCCGACAGACCCCGGAAGTCTGCGGTTTGTCATGGAGAACTTCGGGGGACTTTCGGTCCCCCGTTCTCCTTATCGCTGGGTGTCACAGAGATCCCACATGTATCCCCTATCCTGTGGATGGGGGATGCATGTCTTTTGTAGGAACAACCCCTTCAGTGGCGTCGCGCTGTAGTAGCCATAGCGGAGCCTCCGGCCATGGGTTGGGGCCGCCTATGGCTGCTACAGCGGTAGTTACGCCACTGGCTACAGGCTTGTAGTCACACTAAGCACTCTGGAATAATCGGAAGTTCGCGAGTGCAAACAAAATAAAGCGCGTTCATGAGAACATTGAAGCCGACCACAAAGCCATACTATGGTCGGGATGTGTCTTTTCTCGACCATAGCCAGAGGAATGGGTTATGGTCAGATCCAAGGGCAACCAGTAACACAACAAAACTTCTGACAGAAGCATGGTAATAATATACCTTTATAGCAGTACATTTTAGAAAATCACATGTAATTGCACAAATGTATAACTGCCATTTATGGACACATAACTGTATTTAGTTAATGGGGAAAACCCCTTTAATGTGACATGTACAATTAACTTTCTAATGTAATTTTATATATATTTTTTTATATTTGGAACGTCTACTTACTTCTACTTAGCGGTCACATGATCGCACCCAGAGTACACTTTTCATTTCCTGTGATGTTCCATGTCTTTGCTCTGACTATGTTTACAGTCAGTGGGCCGGGTGGATCTTCCATGAGCTCTTCAGAGCTCTGCCTCTTGTCCCACTGCCTGTAAAGCTGATGACACGCCGTGCTTCTACTCAGCCGGAAGTGATGGATGAGAAAAGCGACGGAGCGTTGTCTCTCAAAGTATACGCCCCTCCTCCTCCTATCTAGTCATCCACGCCTCCTCCTTCTTCTCTCTTGAAGTTCCCTTACTGCCTGTGCACTGCGTCTCTCCTCGTACACACCCCCTCCTCTTCTGTCATCGTCTATGCTGGGTTACATAAATACATGGATGATGAGGGTTTATATAAATACATGAATGATGGGGTTATATACAGGGATGATGGGGTTATATACAGGAATAATGGGGTAATCATCCCTGTATATAACCCCTTCATCCCTGTGTATAACCCCATATAATTGGGGGTTATATACTGGGATGATGGGGGTTATTTACAAGAATAATGGGGGTTATATACAGGAGTGAGGGTGTTATATACAGGTATAATGGGGGTTATATACAGGGATTATGAGGTAATACACAGGGATGATGTGGGTTATATTCAGGGTTATAAACATCCCTGTGTGATTATTACTGGGTGTGTGTGCAGGGAGGGAGCTGGGTACCTGTAATTAGAGCAGGGAATGAGCCAGTGACCATAGAGGGGCGTGGCACGATGCAAATAGCTGAGATGCTGTGGAGGAAGGGGGGGGATGTAAGCTGTCTCCTCAGATGCAGCAAGGGATCATGGATATGGTGATTACAAAACAGGAAACAGCCAGGACCAGAAGCAAGGGATGTAAATAAACAGAAAGAGCAGAAGCGATGATTGAGATAAAACAGAAACTGAGTAGAAGGTTAGTAGGGGGTTTTAGGGAAGGCACACCAAGGCTGGGGTACAATTTTTAAAATATTTTGTTCCTGGCAAACCCCTTTAACTTCTAATGGCTAAAAAGTACATAATTACTATCCATGGCTATAATATCAGTAAATATAATAAATCTGCAAAATTTGCTCCATGTTGCTAAAGTTTTATGTTGCTAAAGTTATTTGTATTCACCAGCACCAGGGCAAAGTCAAATGCCATGGTCTTAAAGTGTATCTCTGCTTGGAGGTCCTCAAGTTGTTGTGTGTTAGGGAGCTGTTTCATCTGAAGTCACATAATATACCCTAGCAATGCAAGCAGGAGCAATAATCAGCTTGTATAGAGCGAGAACTTAATTTCCCCACAGCTTTATTGCAGCCTGGCAAAAGGCCTGTGCTCCATAGGCAAACTACAACTTTTTCTTAAAACAGCCTGTGGCTTAGTAACCGGCTCAAGGGGCAGTCCTGAAAATTAGATTTCCTTGCATCTGCAGTGCTCTAGCTGGAGATTACTCCTGCTTACAGATAAAGCAATTTCCTAATACATATCACGTTGCAGCAAGTTATCACAGTCATGCTAAAGATGGCTACATCTCCATATTAGTTTATGTAACTCCAAACCAAAAACAAAATTAACCTGTAAATAAGAATATGCTGCACTTATCCACAACACAATTTCACAGTATAGATCCAGTATAGATCCACATAAAATCTTTGTAACTACTTACCTTTAGTTAACTTTTACAGCTTATTGATCTTATGATGTTTTATTCACCACTTATACAGAAAGCCTAATTCAAAATTTCTACAGGAACAAAGGTGAGATATAAGTTACCTGAATGTCATATTAGGTTTATTAATATAAACAAAAGAAAAATAAGGTAGTATGAATACAGTATTATTATGACAATTCAAAGATTGTATGAGCAGTATGTCTAGCCAGAGTCATAGTTAGGCTTTCTTTCACCCGGGCATAGGAAGTTTGCTGTCCTAGACCCCTATCTAAATAAACTAGGCAAAGGGGCTTGTTGGACCTACTCATGGCCGTATTTGCCACTGGGCACTGGGTGTGCAGGGCCTAGGGTGTTCATCAGGGGTGGGACAGCTGCAGGATCCTTTTTTTTTATTTAAAAACTTATCTTGTGACATGAAAGGCCAACGGTCAGGTCACTCACAGGGCAGGGGGTGGGTGCGCTTCTTCGTCTTAAGATACGCCCTCTGTTAATGGATTGGCCAGAACTGCTGACGTGAGCAGCTCTGGCCAATCCACGATTAGTGGGTGTGTCTTAGGCTCGGACCGCAGAGCAGAACAGGACAGAACGGCACGGCCGCAGGTCAGGTAAGTAAATGTTTAACAATGTGGGGTTGAATACCGTTACTTCATGTATTTCAATACTAAACTGTGCAACGTAGTGAGCGGGGCTGCTTCTGTGTAATGCAGCCATGGCCCCGCACCTGACAAGTGTGTGCGCGCGCTGTCAGCATGATGTGATGTGACCAATGCTGCACTTATGAGCGCCAGCACTGAAGACAAAGAACATGGCGGGTGCACTGCAAAACACCACCATGTTCTGTCTTCAGTGCCAGCACCGCTGCTCATTAGTGCAGCGCCTGCTGCACGGGGGACCCGTAAGACCCGGGATCTGATTGCTCGTCATTTCTGGTGGCCCACGCTGCCAAAGGTGTGGGTGGTGGTGGATCGATTTTCAAAGATGGCCCACTTCGTTCCTCTGACCGGTCTTCCTTCTGCTCCTCTGCTGACCAAGCTGTTCATCCAACACATCTTCCGCCTGCACGGCCTGCCGCAGCATAGTGTGCCTAATCAGGGGGTTCAGTTCCCCTCAAAGTTCTGGAGAGCCCTCTGCGGACTCCTAGGTGTAAAGTTGGACTTTTCCTCTGCCTACCATCCTCAGTCCAATGGTCAGGTCGAGAGAATCAATCCGATCTTGGAGAACTACATACGCCACTTCATCTCCAAGCAGCATGATGACTGGGTGCAGTTGCTTCCGTGGGCGGAGGTCTCTTACAATAATCACACCAGCGAGTCCACACAGAAGACACTGTTCTTTATCGTCTATCGCCAACACCCACAAATTCCTCTCCCGGTCCCTGTTACACGGCTTTTGTGGACTTTCTGCTAATCTGACAGCAGACTCGATCCTCCATCCTGCTTGCGGTCGAGCTCATGAAGCGGAAGGCGGACACAAGGAGAAGAGAACCTCCTCAGTTTCTTCCTGGCACGAAGGTCTGGCTGTCCTCCAGGAATATTCAATTAAGGGTGCCGTCGTACAAATTTACTCCATGGTTCATCGGACCCTTCGAGATCCTGCAGCAGATTAACCCTGTCGCCTACAAGCTTTGGCTGCCTCCTACCCTCAAGATCCCCAACTCCTTCCATGTTTCTCTCCTGAAACCAGTGGATCTGAACCGCTTTACCAAGACTCCTAGCCCTGCAGTTGCCTCCAGAGGCCCTTCAGACACCCTCGAGGTTAAGGAGATCTTGGACACCAAGACTGTGAGAGGAAAGACTTTATATTTGGTGGATTGGAAGGGGTTTGGTCCTGAAGGGAGGTCCTGGGAGCCAGAGGAGAACCTCAATGCCCCTACTCTTCTGAAGAAGTTTCTCTCTCGCTCCGGTCCCAAGAAGAGGGGGCATAAGAGGGGGATTTTTCATGTCTGTGGTTGCGGGCCGTCAGGTTCACTCTCCCCCTGGTGGCCGCAGCCATGGGTCGGTGAGCACTGGCCCCAATCTTCTCCTCAGGAGACACCAGCGCCCACTTCCACTTACCTCGGCCGGATCCCGTAGGGGGCAGCGCGTGCACCGGACTTTGATGAACTATTAGCCCATGAGTGCCTGTACTATAAGAGGGGTTCAGCCCCTTGCTTCTATGCCTGAGCATTGTTGTCATACCCTAAGTTTATCTATGCGATGGTCTCCTAGTGTGTTCCTGTTCCTGTTCCCGTTACCTGTATCCGTGCTATCCTGGTCGTGTGCCGTGCTGAGCCGGAGTCGTGCTGTGCTGTATACCATGCCTGTCCTGCTTCACCACGCCTGACGTCTGCCTGATGCCTAGTCCCAGCCGAGCCTGCCTTGCTACTGTCCGAGCTGCCATAGGTACCCTATACGAACTATAGACTTTAACCTGCGCCCTGTTGGCCAGCTGCCATACCGCTAAGGCGGTACGGTCCAGTGGGTCCACGAACCCTACGTGACAATACCCAATTCTTCCCAGTCTCTTCCATTGTTTTCTTGATTTTGTTTTTTAATATCCCATTGTCGCTGAATATTTTCTCAGGTATCCCAAACCTAGGTATTATCTCCTTTACCAATGCTTTAGTGACTGTGATAGCATCTGAGCTTACAGTGGGGAATACTTCTACCCATTTGGTAAATACATCAATAATCACTAAGCAATTTTTCTTCCATTTGAGTTTTGCATGAGAACCAAGGTCAAAGATAACTAACTTTAATAACATACGAAATTAGCATTAATAAAATTGTCTTAAAGGAACAATGTCTTTCTTATTTACTACATAAGAACAAGATGGGGTCTCCAGACAAGATGGCTGCTGCACAAAATGAATTAATTTAAACATTATTTTAATCACTTTCACATTTAGCCAAGCCCGGTACTTAAAAGGGGGCTTATCCACCTTACGGACTTTATTTTCTTAGCTTGGTCTATGGTCATACTTGTCCTGCATGATGCCAAAAAGGTCTATACAGTGGCAACAGGCTGGGCCAACTACTTGTCAAATGCTCCCTTAGGCAGCATTCAAAACATCAAACATATAATCTGTAACAGTGTTCCATCTGTCGGCCACTTACTCATAATATTGGCAATAATCCAAACTTGTCCTGCCATGGTATATATTGGTCATAATTGTCACATTGTCACTTACTGTCCTAATGGGACTTTTCGCTCTACAGATATGACAGGTCATGGGCAGCATCTTTCTCAAACCTAAAGACACCCAGATAACATAACCTCCGGGCTCTCATTGCTGCCATGTACTTCTTACTTATGAGTGACAACAACCAGTGACCTTCACCTCATAACTCCACATAAAACACCTCAAGTTGTTATTCATAATACCGTGGCATATTTACATACATTATAATTATAAACCTCAGACAATAGGGTCTCAACTAATAAAATAATACTATCACCAAGCTCATGCTATCACCCCTCAGGTTTGGGTCCCATCAGTTCATTGACAAGTCCTGTACATCAAATCAAACAAACAAATAAACAAACAATCAAACACCTTTATATAAGAAAAGCTTCTCCCTCTGGACAGGGCACCTAGAAAATGTGTAGTTACTGGGTACATTTTATTTGCACTTGGTGTTACTTTTTCAGCAGGATTTGTACCTTGCTGTGAGCTGATTACCTGTAACAGTTTCTATTCACAGAATTATACACAAATACCATATGTTTTATCTGACAAGTGTCTCAAACCAAATTTTTTCTTACCTACTCTGAGATTCAAATTAACACCCTTATACATATACCTAATATCTTAGGAAGCTAAAAACAATGAAATCCATACAAAATATGTTAGAATGGATATTGTAGACTTGGGAACTGTCCTCTTTTTGGTCTTACATTCCCCTGTGGATTATGGTTGGCACGTGTTAAACAACATTTTTAGAGTAGTTAGTAAAGCCATATGCCGTGAACACTTTAGATATGATTTCTACTTTCCCCCCTGTTGAGACATGGCTTGTCCCATGGCTCAATATGAATGCATATCTGAATAAGTTGCTGGGTAGGATGTATTTGTTCTTACAAGATCCATCTACAAACAGTATGAGATCACTATTTGGTAGTGGAGTATCTTTAAGATCTGATCTTGGTAACACTCTTTCTGCTATGGAGGATAGGCAATCATGTGGTTCACCATCCTCAGCAGTAGGCATCAAGGTCGCTAGAGGTTTAGCCTTTCCTCCATACTCCTGTGTTAGCACTGAAATCATGTATCTATTTTTACAATCTACAGTTTGAATAAAGGGTTTTGAATAATCAGGTAGTCCAAGCACTGAAGATCCTTCAAGAACCTGTTTTATCTGGAAAAAAAAATGCCTCCTCAGCTTCAGTAGTCCATTTAATGAAATCCTGGGCTGCAAGGGGTTCCTCATAAATCAAACACATCAAGGGTCCTGTAATAGCAGCATAATTGGCTATCCAACTTCTGCGGAGGTTGGTCATACCCAAAAAGGACATCATTTGTCTTTTTGTCAGAGGTTTTGGTGCTTGGAGTATTTCTGACTTTCTTCCTTCATCTAGATGTTTACCTTCTTGGGTAATATGGTGTATGGAATGCCTGTGTGATGCCGAAGCTAGTAAGTATATACCCTAATAGATCTCCTGTGAAGTGGGTTCCTCTGTCACTCTCAATTACTTCAGGGACCCCATATCGGCATACTACTTCTCTGAGTATTTTCCTAGCAGTGTTTTTTTTTTAGCTGTGGCTTTGGTTACTGGCTACCTCAGGCCAGTTTGAACACACGTCAGTACATACGAGGACATATTCATATACACCTACATTAGGGGTCTGGCATCCCCCCTTTCCCCTCCTTTCTCTACAACTATATTCATAGTGATGGTTGTGTGGGACTGGGTGGTCTTGGATAGCAGTAAACCTATATGGGAAAATTACAACAATAATGAGACTGTTTCCTAAGCACATATATCAACAGAGATACAATACACAAGAAAATTATCAACATATTGCAATAGACAAGTGGTGGAGTGTTTGAGTGTTTGGGGGACCACTTATCCAACAGTTCTTTCATTGCACAGATGACAATATATTTGGAATTTGCTGCACCCTGGGGAAACACCATCCAGGCATACTGTTTTCCTCTGTATGTAAAGGCAAAATACTAGTAACAATCCGGAGACAGAAGGATAGAGGAAAAACGGGATATTATAGGGAGACACAATGGCAGTTATCAGTCTATTTCTTAATAACTTAGAAATCTATATTTCACTTGCAAGAGAGAGAGAGAGAGAGAAAAAAAAAAGCATTTTACATTTCTTCTCACATTTTCACACATTGTAATCATTTGCTGCCCATCCCCCACAGTTTCTTCTTTTTTTCTTTGTTTCTTAAACTCCAACAGTTTAGTACAAGTTCAAGGCTTTCTATAATCGCCTAGACTTAATCACATTGGAGATATCTACATTCATGTATCCATCAGTCATCAAACATTATTTTACTTCCTGTAACTCACTTACTGGATATATTCATACTGTTCTAGGCTTTGGCATTCTGCTTATCATCATTATCATCATCATCATCATCATCCTCATCATGTTAGGTGACATACAATACATTGGTGAAGCATGTAGGGTTATAATTGCTGTAAGAGCATTACTCTAATATCTGTGTTAACTAAATCCAACCATTTATAATACATTTTCTTTTCTACATCATTTTTACAATACAGAGCAATAGTTTTCAGTACTTTAATATCTAGAGTACTCCCAAAGGTGGAGCTGGAAGCACAGTTCTCCACCCGTTGCAGATTTTGTATACTTTCTTACCATGTGCCTAGATCATTATGATCATACGGCTAGCTTCTGGATATGCCACAGACCGTGTCATGTGTCACTCTCATCTACGGAAGTCCCAAACTGCAGGGACACAGTATGGATCTTGTCAGCCCACCTTTAATAGGCAATATCATCGTATTAAACCTTACTACTACATGTCACATTTTGCTTCTATAGCATAGCAGTCAGAGATTAGTAACTCAAGCACAGGCACAGAAATATACAATGGAGAAACACTCTTATAGATACACAGAATCAAACCATCACTCAGTACAAAAATATTCCCTGCTTCCCTTTCTACCAACTCCTGCTACTGAGTGTAACACAGAGCATTAAATTAGACAGCGGACCTTTTATGGGATTCATAGACTTTTACCGTCTCTCATAGCAGACAGACAGTTTAGGGGTAACCCTTCACATGCCTTATACATTCGCACACCTTTCAAAGGTCCTTCTATTCTATTCACTGTATTGTTACTGAGAGAACAGTCCATACATCCACATCACAAGAGAACACAACATAGAAGTATAGTAGAAAATGCTTATAACCCAAATAAAATAGATATGTAGAACTTATGAACACAAAACAAGTCATATATACACTTCCAGTGGCGGACACAGACTGCAAAAGGCCCCTGTGCAGATAATGTGCCAGGGCCCCCCCGCCCCCCCCCAATACCGACAAAGTTACCTAAACATATATATGCATATAAAAATAAACCTTACTAATAAAAATTATGAAGGAAGATTTATATTGTACATTTTATTACCAGTTTAGAACACAAGTAACACATTTTTTTCCGGGTTAAATTCTTATCTAAACTAAGTCCCTAAATGTGGGCAAAGAAAATGAAAAACCTATACTCACCTCCTCCGGCGCCTCCGTTCCCCCTCCGCAGCCCCTATCCCTTTCTGTGTTTACAAAGCTGCTGTGGTGACGCGCGGTCGATGGCACATGACCGCTGCAGCCAATCAATGCCCTCAACAGCGATTTGCTGTGGAACTACTGTCCTCAGCATCACACCAATGAGGAGTTATTGGCAGCAGCGGTCACGTGCCATCGGCAGCGCGTCACCAGTGCAGCCTTGTACACTTGTAACACAGACCGAGACAGGAGGATGGGGGCTGCGGCGGGTGACGGGCCTCTGTCTCAGTCCTCAGCATCGCGCAGCTGAGAACTGAGTCGGCCAGCAGAGGAACGGGCCCCCTTCCCACGCGGGGCCCTTGTGCAGCTGCACCGGCTGCACATGCGGTATGTCCGCCCCTGTACACTTCTATCTTACTTTTCTCAATTGTTAACTCACTAACTCACTCCTGACCACTTGCGCAATAATAGTCAGAATGTGGACGTGCAAGAGTGCTATCCGGATTCGCGGACGGGAGTAGTTACCCGCCACTTCACACAAAGTTTATAATAAAGTGTCTGAACTTAGACCCACGTTCTGGTGTAAGTCTGTAAAACACAGAGAGACTATACCATATACTTCCATTCATTCAAACAGCATAAATACATTTAGTATAACAAAATTACATATTTTACAATATTACACATATTTTTACAATATGACACATATTTTACAATCTGTAATATAAACCAAAATCTTCCCATAGAGATTGGACATCAAATCGTTAATTACAGCAGTTTATATAGCCAATATGACGTATGCACACCAGGAGACAGAGAGACTAAGTATACAATACCACTGGCACAGGTCTATATTATATAATGCGGTAAAGATAAAAGTTAATTTATTATATACAATGGTTAGTTGAACAGATGGAATTCCTGTGACTCCCTGTCTGGTAACTCACACAATAGAATCAGTCTGTTCTCATATAAGATAAGTCACCATTCTCAACATTGATACATCAGCAAAAAGTTTAATTTCTTAATTTTTTCCTACCATACTCACAACAATCATTCACAAGTATTATGCTGATCAGTCATATACTTAATGTTCCTGGGTGTTTTAACAGTATTTTTCCTACAAATTTGTCCTGGCAACAATTTTACCTGGGACCATTCCTAATTGGACTCCCTTATACACACAGGGTTTTATTTGTTTAACCTTCATACATTCATTCTTCACAGTCAAGGAGTCTCATGTGGATTTTAGTTATAGTTTGGGATGAACTACAAGTAGTTCGCGAATAACAATGCTCGCTGCACCTTATAAATAATTCCGCTTACCAAAACATTATTCTCCCTGGACAGTAGTGCTCGCTGCAATCTAGACGCCTAGAGCTGCTTACCAAAACACAATCCCAAGACAGTAATGTCGCTCACCCGATGTGACCACGACGAGGGTTTTGTGAAAGACTGTCTCAACATTTCACTTTTGCAACATTGAAGACAAAACATACAAATAAACAGTTTCAACCAGGAATTCAATACTTATTATCCTATTATTTTCCTCTATAAGTATACTTCTCATACATGTTAAATCTATAACAATAATTTCTTTCAACTTTCCACAAACCATTTTATTTATCACATGGAAACGACCATCTTATGGCTGCCAGCCTTTTCAACCATTTTTTCTCTCATATCAACTTACACCGTAACCACCTGTGATTACTTACTTTGTCATTTAAAGTGGCCCAATTAACGGAGTTAACACCTGGCCATACACAATTCCTTATTCCACATTTTTTTTTGTATTTTTTTTTTTTAAACAAATAATCTAAATACTCTATAATCCTTAATCTATAGGAGATCCTACAAATCTCCAAGTACTTTATTTTTTACATACTGCACAGAGTTATTTATTGCCTGTAGCATTCTCACACAGGCTCTGGACTTCTAACCTCGAGAACCGTTATTCTCAGGTTTTTATATTAAGACCTGTGCTTAACCCCTTTAGGACACAGCCTGTTTTGGCCTTGTGGACACAGATGATTTTTTCAAATCTGACATGTGTCACTTTATGTGGTAATAACTCCGGAACGCTTTTACCTATCCAAGCGATTCTGAGATTGTTTTCTCGTGACATATTGTACTTTATGTTAGTGAAAAAATGTGGTCGATAAATTCAATATTTATTTGTGAGGAACCTTGGTCTGTGTACTCCAAACACAGAACGCCACGCGGAAAGAAGCAAAGGGCAGAAGTCATGGAGGAGGATGTACCTTGAACTGTCCAGTCTTGTTCGTGAGCTATGCTGTTTTTGTTTCAATTATTGATGTCTCTAACTGCTAATCTTAAAATTCTACTGTTTGGAATGTTTTATAGGGTACATTATTGTGACTAATAGATAATATGATAATTTGAGGTTTTTGGCTATGTGGATAGAGGCCTACATGTTTTACGGTACTAGATGGGTGAAGAGGATATGTAGACCTCTATATATGTACTATGATAAGGAGCTACCCAGAATAACAACTTGAAGCAGCTAGGCCACCTGATACGTACGATATGCAACTCCAGCTAATGGAATATAGTTAGGTATGTGGTTTAGTACGTATGTTCTGAGATAATACTACTTGGACAAAAGGGCCAAGTATGTTAATGGTCAATATATCATCTCAGAAGTAATGTGGGTAGTGACCGGCAGTTATTCACATAAGACAGACATTCTATGATAAGTGCCTGTAAGGGAAGGTTATTTCCTTCCAATGCTATTGTTATAGATAATATGTTATTTTTTACTATTTGATCTCTCCTAAAGTGAGAATAAACTATGGATCTGAGCCTGGCCTCGGCTCAGGAATTTTTCCCTCCCCTATCTCCGTATGCAACGATGCTATGGTGATAGAAGTAGGTGGGTAGTGGGATTTCTACTACACCTATTAGGTGGTGTTTTGTATATGCAGCCCAGTTGGCCATATATGAGCGGAAGTTACATAGTGCCTGGACACTTATTGCTTGTTTGTATGTCTGTTTTGTTGTATGTTTTCCTCCCCCTCTTTCCTCTTGTCCTGCTCCTACCCTGTCGATTGTTTTTATCTACCCAAATACATGCCAAACAATACCTTAGCAAAATGAATAGCTTAATACATACTCTACAAAAATGGCGACAATAAAGCTAGCGACTTACAACACAAATGGGCTGAACTCGCCTCAGAAAAGGAACCAGATAATAACGCTGTTAAAAAGGGAGCAAGTATCTGTAGCCTTTATACAGGAAACACATTTTAAGGCTGAAAAAATACCTAAATTACCTACTAACTATTTTTCTTCGTGGTTCCATAGCTGCAGTTCGGGCTCTGCAGTTCGAGGAGTCTCCATAGCGCTACATAGAGACCTACCGTTTGTACTCCTGGCGAGGCATGATGCGAAGGATGGCAGAGCTTTATTTATCAAAGGTAAATTGGGGGCACTCACATGCACCTTAGCGAATGTGTATGTTCCCAACAAATCTCAGGTTCCATGGTTACTTCACACTTTGGAAGAATTGAGAGCTTTTGCAGAAGGCCCTATTATTATTGGGGGAGATCTAAATTTAACTATTAATCCAGAGCTAGACTCTTCAACACAAAAGTCAACCATTCCACAGATTGGTAGACGGAAGCTTTTAAATAAGTTACAAGAATTTAACTTACATGACTCATGGAGAATTCTGCATACTACACAAAAAGATTATACTTTTTTTTCTCACCCTCACCGTTCTCATCAGAGACTGGATTACCTGCTTATACATGCACATTTTATATCATCACTGGAGTCGGCCAGTATTGGACAAATTACGGTCTCAGATCATGCACCAACATTTATTACGTTGAAGGTAGCTGAGCTGTCTCCTAGAGAGTGGACATGGAGGCTAAATGAAGCCCTATTGGATTTACCGGATTTGTCCAAGACATTGACCGAGTCATTACAAACATACTTTGAAATCAATACCACAGACGACGTGTCGGGCACTATAGTATGGGAAGCGCATAAGACATATATCAGGGGCATATTAATCTCACTAGGAACTAAAGTAAAGAGAGAGAGGGAGAAAGGAATATTATTGTTGCTATCGCAAATTGCAGAGACGGAAAAGATACACAAAAATACCCCAACCAAAAAGCTACAATCGGAATTGCAAATTCTTCGGAATAATTTAAAAGATTCCTTGAACAAAAAGCTGGCAGCTAATATGGTGCACTATCACCAGAAGTTATACGCGCACGGGGATAAGGGGGGAAAGTTAATGACGGCACTGATCAAAAAGAAAAAAGAAAAGGCCTTTATTCATAGGATTAAAACATCAGAAGGAAATACATACACGAATACTGAGGACATTGCAGGAGTTTTTAGTGAATACTACTCGAGTTTATACAATATCCCGGTCCCTTCCTTGAACTCAGATATCTCCAGATCTATGCAGATTGAAGATTTTTTGAGGCCATTAACATTACCTACAATCTCGGCTGCAGATGCGGAGGAACTTATGACTCCGGTTACTTTGGCGGAGGTGTCAAAAGTGTTATATTCATTTCCCTCAGGGAAGAGCCCAGGGCCAGACGGGCTAACTATCAAATATTATAAAAAATTTAAAGATATATTATTACCTCCTTTGGTCAAAGCTTATAATGAGTTGCTAAGAGGAAATAAATTAACGGCACAGTCACTTGAAGCGTATATCACGATACTGCCTAAGGAAGGAAAAGATCCCCTCTTATGTTCTAGTTATAGGCCTATATCTCTTTTAAACCTGGACCTTAAAATATGGGCTAAATTACTCTCCACGCGAGTAAGAAAGTTCCTAAATACTTTAGTGCATTTGGATCAGAAAGGTTTTGTGCCAGGGAGGGAGGGTAGACATAACTCCATTCGCCTGATGAATTGCATACAGAAAGCGCATGATTCAAAAACATCCCTGGTGCTCATAGGTACAGATGCAGAGAAGGCATTTGATAGAGTGGCATGGGACTTTATGACAGCTACGTTAGCTAAATTTGGATTCCCAGAACCATTTATCAAAGCGATCCTTACGCTATATAGCAAGCCATCGGCGAAGATACGGGTGAATGGGGTTTTGTCTCCCTCCTTCTCAATTGGGAATGGCACAAGACAGGGATGCCCCCTCTCACCGTCTTTATTCATTCTGACTCTGGAGACTCTCTTGCAGGCCTTGAGGCAGGATACACGAATTGAAGGCTTAAATATAAACTCAAAAATACACTTGGTTCACGCATTTGCTGATGATATGCTACTTACCATCACAAATCCAGAGAGCGCTATCCCAGTTATTTTAGAAACCTTTCACAGCTATGGAATGGTGTCTAATTTCAAGGTAAACTATACTAAGTCGGAAATTCTTAATGTAACCCTACCGCAGAGACAGGTGAAGGGATTGGCTTCAGCTTCTGAATTCCAATGGCCCTCGGAATCTGTGAAATACTTAGGTATGCAACTACCCGCAGATCTAAATGCACTATACAAATTAAATTATCAACCGCTCCTTCGGAAGATAAAAGAACTTCTTTCTGCCTATAATATTCCATACATATCGTGGATGGGCAGAAGGAATCTGCTACAGACCTATATCCTACCTGTGGTGCTTTACATTATGAATATGGTTCCAATTCTCTTACCAAGAACTTTCTTCAGGACAGTACAACAAATGATCTCAAAATATTTGTGGAAACAAAGAAGGCCGAGGATATCATACCGCAATCTCACAAGGAGCAAACGTCAAGGAGGAATGGGACTTCCAGATATAGAGGGTTACTACAAAGCTATACATCTACAAAGATGGTTAGATTTGGCAGCAGAGTCGGAGGAGCAGGGAGGGCTATCTAGGGACGCAGTAGGCGGATTAGATAATCCATTAGGAGTTCTTTGGGTGCCGAGCCAACAAGACATAGGAGCTATGAGAAATCCTTTAATGAAAGGCACTTTAGCGGTCTGGGCTAAGGTGGGCTTGACAGAGAAGGTGTTACCTCAACCGTCACCAATACTTCCAGTAGCGGCATTACCTAAACTTATTAAATTGGGGAGCGGATATAGCTCAGACCTATGGAAATGTTTTGCAGGAATTCAGATTAGAGACTTTATGTTAGACAATAGAGTACCTACAGCAGAGGAGATCCAGTCTATGATGCATGGTGAGGCTTTGAAGCTTAATTTTCTTCAGATCCATCACATACAAATAGCATGTACTAAATTTTTAAAAGATTACAAGACAACTAGAGAGCTCACATGGTTTGAGAAGCTTCTAGCTACTCATAGAGGGAATAAACATAAAATGTCTAAGATCTATCACCAACTTTCAGCAATGGAAGGGAGGGATTTGCCATCCTTCATAGCGTCGTGGGAAGCGGAGCTCGGACTGCGGCTGTCGGATCAGGAGAGGAATATGGTAATGGGCAACTCACATGGATTCTCTAGGTGTGTAAAACTACAGGAGAACCATTATAAATTGCTCACCAGATGGTACAAAACTCCGCAAAATCTTTATCGTATGGGTTTTGCCCCAAATGCTCTATGCTGGAGATGTAAGTCACAGGAGGGTTCTTTGTCACATATCTGGTGGACTTGCCTTCAGGTTAGACCCTTTTGGTCACAAATAGAAAGGAACATTAACTTGATATGTAATACAGATGTAGTTCTGTCGTTAGAGAACATAGCGTTGGGACTCCCTTCAAATTCTATGACTATGTCCAAAAAGTACTTACATACGCATCTGTTAGCGGCAGCAAAAATGTTAATTCCTTTGTACTGGCTACAACCTACTACTCCTTCCGTAAGTCAATGGATAGACAAAGTTAGTCAGATATGTCGCATGGAAGAACTTTCTAACAGAGTGGAAGATACTTATGAGAAGTTTGTGAAAATATGGTCTCCTTGGTTGCAACATAGAGATGATCTAATGAGAACAATTTCCTAAGTTTCTGATTTTTTATTGTGAGGTATTGCTGTAATCCTATTCACATCCTTACCCATAACTATCCCCTTGTATTACCCTTCCCCACCGTTCCATTTTGTCTTACCTCATGTTACCCAAAAATCACATGTTATGTGGTCTTAATCGAAATTACTGCAGTCATATGGATTTATCACTAAAGATTGGTGAAAGGTGTTAATACATTGAGTAAATCGAAACACATCGTTGATGTTTCTTAGAAATTCATGTTTAGCCATGTGTTAGATACAAGTGGATGTCACTGCTCACATTGGAAATGTACTTTTTCTTTCCTCTTTTTATTTACCTTTTCCTTTCAGCTAGCACATGTTAAATAAGTCCAACTGAATGACAATAATTCAATGTTTTTTGTACGACACAGGTAACTGTAGTGTCAGTTTTGTATTGTAATTTGTACTTTTATACTAATAAAAACAGATTTGATAAAAAAAAATATTTATTTGTGAAAAACTTAGCATTTTTCTAAATTTAAATGTATTTGCTTGTGAAACAGATAGTAATACCACACAAAATAGTTACTAGTTAACATCCCCCATATGTCTACTTTATGTTTGCATCATTTTTTTTCACGTACTTTTATTTTTCTAGGACGTTACGAGGCTTAGAACTTTGGCAGCAATTTCTCATATTTTCAATAAAATTTCAAAAGGCTATTTTTTCAGGGACCAGTTCAGTTCTGAAGTGGCTTTGAGGGCCTTATATATTAGAAAGTCCCCATAAATCACCCCATTTTGAAAACTGCACCCCTCAAAGTATTCAAAACCACATTCAGAAAGTATTTTAACCCTTTAGGCGTTTCACAGGAATTAAGGCAAAGTAGAGGTGAAATTTACAAATTTAATTTTTTTTGCCGAAATTCATTTGTAATAAAAAAAAATCTGTAACACAGAAGGTTTTACCAGAGAAATGCAACTCAATATTTATTGCCCAGATTCTGCAGATTTTAGTAATATCCAACATGTGGCCCTAGAGTCCTAATGGACTGAAGCACCGGCCTCAGAAGCAAAGGAGCGCCTAGTGGATTTTGGGGCCTCCTTTTCTTAGGAATATATTTTAGGCACCATGTCTGGTTTGAGGAGGTCTTGTGGTACCTAAACAGTCGAAAACCCCAAAAAGTGACCCCATTTTGGAAACTACACCCCTCAAGGCATTTTTCTAGGGGTATAGTTAGAATTTTGACCCCACAGTTTTTTTGCAGAATTTAGTGGAATTAGTCTGTGAAGAAGAAAATCACCTATTTTTCTGTGGAAACATAGAATTTTTTCATTTTTACAAGAAATAAAGGAGAAAAAGCCGCCCAACATTTGTAAAGCAATTTCTCCCGAATATGGCAATACCCCATATGTGGTCGTAAACTGATGTTTGGACCCACAGCAAGGCTCAGGAGGGAGGGAGCGCCTTTTGGATTTTGGAGCGCAGATTTTGCTGGATTGGTTTTCAGTGCCATGTCGGGTTTGCAACGCCCCGGAGGGACCAAAACAGTGGAAACCCCCCAAAAGTCACCCTATTTTGGAATCTACACACCTCATGGAATTTTTCTAGGAGTATAGTGAGCATTTTGGCCCCTCAGGATCTTTTTTAGAGCTAAGGTGACCAGAAAACAGCAATTTTGGCGCTTTAAATTCTTTATTTATTACAGCGTTCACCGTGCGCAATAAATAACGTTTTAATTTATTCTGCCGGTCGGTACGATTACGCCGATACCATATGTGTATAGTTTTTTTTACGTTTTGCAGCGTTTGCACAATAAAATTAAGTTTCTATCAAATAATTTATTTTCTGGGACACGCTATTCTGAGCCGTAACTTTTTTATTTTTTCGTCAAAAAAGCTGTGGGAGGTCTTGTTTTTTGCGGGACGGGTTGTAGTTTTTATTGGTACCATTTTGGGGTAAATGCGACTTTTTGATCACTTTTTATTCTATATCTTGGGAGGGGTGGTGACCAAAAAATAGCAATGCTGACAGTTTTCCGTTTATTTTGTTTGCTGCGTTCACCGTGCGGAAAAATTAACATTATAGTTTCATAGTTTGGGCCGTTACGAACGCGGCGATACCAAATATGTGTACTTTTTTTTAACATTTTCATTTTTTCCCTATAATAAATGACTTATTATAGGAAAACAAAACCTTTTATTTTTACACTTTTATAAAACATTTTTATTAACTTTTTTTTACATTTTACACTTTATATTTTTGTTTATTTACTTTTTTTTTACTTTTTACACTTTCTTTTTTTGACCTGCAGCTCTGATCGCTGCTAGAATACATTACACTACCTAGGTAGTGTAATGTATTCCAACTGTCAGTGTGACGTCACAGTCACTCTGACAGTTGGTCTACGAGGATCGCCGACAGTGTGCATCGGGAACGGCACAGTGACTTTCTGTCACTCTGACAGGAAGCCTATCAGGACCAGCCGAAGGTTGGTCCTGATGGGCTTCCGTCCATGGCAGACCCGGAAGCCATTGTTTGGCTTCCGTTTGCCATACTAACTATCGGCAGACCCCGCGATTTCGGACGGGGGTCTGCCGATATGCTAGAAACCCCTAAAATTCGGCGATTGCACCCGATCGCCGAATTTAAGGGGTTAATTCACCGAAATCAGCGGCAAAGGACCGCTGGCCGGCAAGTGGGGAGTGTCAGCTGTCGGCGACAGCTGACCTCCCGGTTCCCGGTGCACACTGTCGCCGACAGTGTGCATCGGGAATAACTCAGTAACTATACGTCCTCGTGCGGGAAGTAACCTCCCGCAACGACGGACAGTTACGTCCTGGTGCGGGTAGGGGTTAATATAACTAAGACCCAGTCTTGGTACCTAAGATCCAATTTAGGTTTTTATCACATAACCTTATAACATCTAAATACGAAAAATAATAAAAACATATATAAACAAAATTATATTACCTTTAGTCAGATGAAAACATGAATCATCAATTCTTCTCTATACGTTCTTTTAGAATCCTTCACTCCACCCCGTCCCATCAGACTGGCCTCAGTTTGATGGCAATTCAGCCGGAGGTCTTTAGATTTAGTGAGTTCATTGAATAACTCACCCCGTGCACGGAATGCAGTCCTCGGGTAGACGAGGGGTCAGGAGATGTTGGATTCCCGGCTCAAAGAACCAAATGATAGAAGAATTTATGATCTTATCAAAGAGATTCAAGGAGTCATCTGAATAGAGATGCGCGTCTTTTATTCTTATCGATTAGGACAGTATGGCAAAATATCTGCCTCTATCCTGAATGACAGAGTTTTTATACATATTCTGAGAATAACATCTCTGGACTAGTTCTTGTTACATTTTGCTCCATATATCACAATTGACATCTAAAGATTAAACTAATTAGAAGTTAAACCTCTGTCTAGAAATTCTAATCCCACTTTTTAGGAATTCAGCTACCCCCTCCTCATATATAATATCAGTTATCTTAACAATAAAACATATTAGACATTTTGTTAGTCAAGGCTTTTACAGATAAGCTTGCATACACATTTTTAGTCTTCATTAGATAAAGTAATCATACATTTTAAACTTTCCTAACACTCATCTCAGCCGCTATTCCCCTGAATTCTGCGATCAAAGCTGAACGCAACATTGAGGGGAAAATGCAAAGGGAGATGCCCCTTGGATCGTGTCACAGGTATTCCCTGTGACGCGATTGAGGGACATACCATATATGGGCAGACAATGCAGGGTTCATTGAAAGAACCCAGGGCTGTCTGACCATATTTCCCGTTGTTAGGGCATACTGAGGTATGATCTAACAACTGCCTGTGTACTATCAGTACACAGGCTAATATACTATCATATAGATATATGCCAGTACATTAAAGTTAAAAAACTAAAAAGTAAAAATAAAGTAATGTTAAATCAAAAAAAGTAAAAAAAATAAAATAAATTTTTTACAATAAAAATTAAAATAAGTCTCAAAACATAAAATATATACACATTCGGTATCTTCATGACCGTAATAACCTGCACAACAAATTTATAGCGTCATTTATAATGTGAACACTACAAAGAAATATAAAATCTTGCTTTCTTTCACTTACTAATGTGAGGCACGAGGTGTTATGAATTTTGAGCCTCCATGTGCCTCACATTATTAGTAATTAACCCCATCATGTACCCCACACATTAACCTAATGTTGTCCGTTATGACTGTGAGAAACACTATGGGGTTAATTACTATTAATGTGAGGCACATGGAGGATCAGAATTGTTGGCTAGTATTGTTTTGGTATTGAGAATCGCAATACTACACAAAGTATCGGTATCAAAGTCCAAATTTTGGTATCGTGACAACCCTAATGTAATTTACTGTCTTCAATTGTGTCGGCGTCCTTAGGAAGCAGATACAATTGAAAGCTCCGGTGAAGTAGGGGAACTATTAGTTCCCTTCCTCATCATTTGGCACATTATTGTGGCGCAGGTGGTGCGATGACGTCATTACGCTGGAGCAGACCTGATCAGAAAAGACCAGGCCTCCATCAACAGAAATGTTATTGCTGAGCCCCGCCAATGCTAGTAACTCCTAGCGCGGGGACTCCTTTTTATCTGAAAGCGTCCCCTTACTAGGTTTATAGTGGAACACGCACCTGAGGTGCGTCAAAATTCTGGCTCATCTCGGGTGATCCTGAGCCACTAATAAGGCTCAGTAACTAAGCTCTAAGCTGTTATTGGTTAGTTTACATCAAGTGGTGGCTGGTTACTGTCATGAGGCGGGGTGTGGACCCACTGGGCCGTACCGCGTAGCGGGACGGCAGCTGGCCAAACAGGTTTGGTACAGAGTCTATAATCCAGAAGAGGGTACCTGAGGCAATGTAGACAGCAGCAAGGCAGGCTCATCTGGGACCAGGCAGCAGGTAGACGTCAGGCATGGTGCAGTAGAACAGGAGTGGAGATGCAGCAAAACATGACAACAGCTCAGCACGGCAGTAGACCAGGATGGTACTGATAGCACGGGAAACAGGATACAGGATATAGATACGGGGAACACTGGGATGCTGGAAGACACTTAGGAGACTATTTTCAAGACAGACTAAGGGAAACAACAACAATGCTGAGGCGAGGATAAGAAGTGCGGTGACCCTCTTATAGTCCAGGAATTCATGAGTTAATGATGGTGATTTTCAGGTGTGCGCGCTGGCCCTTTAAGAGCGGGACAGGCTCGATACCCAGAAGTGACTGCCGGCGCCTCACAGGGGACAACATAGCACAGCAGCAGGACGTCAATGGCCGCGATCGTCGAGGGGTAAGTTAGAACGACAGACCGTGGCCTTAGACGTTACAGTATCCCCCCACTTACGCCCCCTCTTCTTGGGACCAGAACGGGAGAGAAACTTTCTTATGAGGACAGGGGCATCGATGTTCTCCTCTAGCTCCCAAGACCTCTGTTCTGGGCCGAATCCCCTCCATCCACCAAATAAATTGTCCTTCCTCCCACCTTCTTGGTGGCTAGAATCTCCCTTACCTCGAAAGTCCCAGATGAAAAAAAGTGCCTTAGATAGTTCTCCATAATGTGGTTAATCCTCTCGACTTTTCCATTGGACTGGAGATGATAGGCCGAAGAGAAGTCCAACTTTACACCAAGTAGACCGCAGAGTGCTCTCC
The DNA here is from genome assembly GCF_050947455.1 of Rhinoderma darwinii. Classification (NCBI taxonomy): domain Eukaryota; kingdom Metazoa; phylum Chordata; class Amphibia; order Anura; family Rhinodermatidae; genus Rhinoderma; species Rhinoderma darwinii. Next base: position 230,430,133 of record NC_134689.1, on the reverse strand, counting down.
AAAATTTTGAAGTGAACTGGACCCCTCGATCCAAAACAATATGCAGGGGCAAGCCGTGCAGATGGAAGATGTGTTGTATGAAGAGGTCAGCCAGTCGAGCAGCAGAAGGCAGGCCAGTCAGGGGAACAAAATAAGCCATTTTAGAGAATCGATCCACCACCACCCAGATCACACTGCAAACCACAGAGAGAGGGAGCTCCGTGACAAAGTCCATTGCAACATGCTGCCAAGGGGCATCGGGCACAGGCAGTGGTTGGAGCAGACCAGCTGGTCTGGAGTGTACAACATTATTTGCTGCGCATACTGTACATGAGGAGACGAAGTCCATGACGTCTTTGGGCAGCGTGGGCAACCAGAACTGATGGGCGATTAGGTCTTGGGTCTTACGAGTACCCGCCTGACCTGCCAGCTTGGAGCTGTGACCCCTGCGAAGGATTCTTCCTCTGTCTGCCAGACGTACAAAAGTTCTTCCTGGAGGAATGTCTCTAACCTGCAGAAGGTTCACAGAGAAGATGCAGGAAGGATCAATAATATTCTGTGGGGACTCCATAGTGTCCTCTGTTTCTAATTACCTAGATAAGGCATCGGCCCTCACATTCTTGTCGGCAGGTCGGTAGTGGAGTTAGAACCGGAATAGAGCAAAGAATAACGACCACCTGTCTTGACGAGGATTCAACCGTTGAGCCGTTGGACATATCATCTGATCTTGCTGCAAGATGTAGCTATTTAAATAGGGGCAAAAACCGCAGTGAAAAACAGTGTGGGAAACACACATTAAAAGAGAAGGCGGCAGGGCTTATATTTTGTGCCACCCACCTGCTGATGTCTGATGTTTATGGAGTACAGAACAAGAAATACAAGTAAAGTACATAAAACTACAAGCAGTATTTACATATATGGAACACATTAACTTGCAGTAAAAAGAAAGGAACTGTTATGTTGAATGGGGGTGCAGTACGAGTGTATACAGTGTATAGTGCAGTGGCTATATCCCTTTCATATTAACATGGCTGCCGGAGGAGTAGGTATGGATGCCCACAGAGGTAAAAATTTCGGATGTTGTGATGTAATGATACAGCGGGGCAGGTTAGTATTAGCTGGAGGCTGGGCGTGGATTGCAGCTGTTATGCCTGTGGTGGTCCAGTGGAGCTTAGGTGCGGATTGGGCCAAATGGAAGTTAGTCAACTGTAGTTGTTAAAATAAAGAGTCTGAGGAAACAGTGGTGTATGTGGGCGGTTATGTATGAAAGAGTTTGGAATACTGGTGGTGTGGTTTCCCTCTGTGATGGGAAGTACTCTATGTGGGGACACATATTGCCAGATTGTTGGGGGTCAGAGCATATAGTTTGAAGATATAATGAGGGAGAGACTAATCAAGGGGAAATAAAAGGGTCCATGGATTGGGGATAATATTGGCTGGTGATTTATGTGACTTATGAGAAAATCTTATATACATAATCTGGCAATATTAGAGTATATTGATGTACAGTGGAAAATGGAGTACGGTGGAGAACTGGTTGTAGACAGGATAAATATTTAAAGTGAGGGGGGATGTGAGATTCGATAAAGTATTGTTTTTGGAGAGATGGATGAAGTGTACTGTCCTATAGTGGATGGTGGGGATTGGCAGAGCACTAATTAGACATATGAAACAGAAAGGGGGACATGATATGAGAATGGAGTAGGGTATAGTAGGGTACGGACCCTGGACATGGGAAGATGCTGAGCTGTAAGCATTTCTGGGAGTGGGGTGAAGGGGGAAAGTTAAAAAATGCAGAATGAGTGAGTCCTTGATATTAGAGTATCATTTCAGTTTGTTTAGACCTTCGGGGGTCAATGTATTTCATTTGTATGTCCAGTAGGCTTCTCGCTTCTTTAACCCATTCCCGACATCCGCCGTAAATATACGGCGCACATCGGGTGGGGGAGTCTGGAGCAGGCTCATGGGCTGAGTCCGCTCCATAGAACAAATGTGTCATCTGCAGGGAGCTGTTGGTTGGTATGGCAGCCTGGGGCCCTGATAATGGCCCACAGGTCTGCCATCTTTGTACTCCTATGAAGCCTTGCCTCCGGCAGGGCTTCACAGGAGAGTGTCAGTATCAAGATATAATTAAATACATTAGTATTGCAGTATATCATGCAAGCGATCTAGCGATCGCTGGTTCAAGTCCCCTAGGGGGACAAGCAGAAAAAGGTAAAAAAAAACAGTAAAATAGCTTTTTTTTAATAAATTTTAAAAAAAAATGTTAAAGCTTAAAAATAAACAACCATTTCCTATTTTGACTCAAACACAATGTAAAAAAATAAAAAATGAACATAACATATATTGACGTGTCTGTAAAAGTCTGAACTTTTACAATATATCAATATAAGGTCCGCACAGTGAACGCTGTAAATAAATAAAAAATGAAAACCCCAGAATCGCTGTTTTTTGGTACTTCATCTCCCACAAAAAAATAGAGTAAAAAGTGATCAAAACATCTCATGTACCCCAAAATGGTAACAATAGAAACTACAGTTAGCACGGCAAAACATAAGCCCTCATTACGCTCAATCGCCCTAAAAATAAAAAAGTTATGGCTCTCAGTATATGACGACAAAACTCTAATTTTATTTTTAACAATCAGTTTTTTCCTTGTAAAAGTAGTAACACATAAAAAAAACTATATATATATTTGGTATCACCATAATCGTATTGACCCGCAGAATAAAGTTAATATGCCGTTTTTACTGCATGGTGAACGCCGTAAAAACAAAACCCCTAAAAGATTGAGGAATCACTGTTTTTTTCCTATTCCACGCCACAAATATTTTTGTTCCAGATTGCCACTATATTATATGGTACAATAAATGGTGCCGTGAAAATCTACAACTTGTCCTGCAAAAAAGCAAGCCCTCATACGGCAATATTGATGAAAAATATAAAAAAGAAAGGGTATAATATTTAGAATCTGTTCAGTGTTTCGTCAGAAATCTGATCTATAGATGTGATTTTGAAATATTGTTTTAGCCTGGTAATATTACTGCTCCTCATTTTATGATGTCGTAAATCACAACTTCTGATGACTGGTAAACGCAGATTGATGTGGTCAGAGCTCCAGAATACCTACCAAGAGTACCATTAGTGAGTGGTGCATAAGTTGGAGCATGTTTCGTCTTCACTCTTAGGCTGGGTTCACACGACCTATTTTCAGATGTAAACGAGGCGTTTAACGCCTCGATTTACGTCTGAAAATACGGCTCCAATACGTCGGCAAACATCTGCCCATTCATTTCAATGGGTTTGCCGACGTACTGTGCCGACGATCTGTCATTTACGCGTTGCTGTCAAACGACGACGCGTAAAAAAGACGGCTCGTCAAAAGAAGTACCGGACACTTCTTGAGACGTAATTTGAGCCGTTTTTCATTGATTCCAATGAAGAACAGCTCCAAATTACGGCCGTAATTGACGCCTCGCAAAACGCGAGTACATGCAATTACGTCTGAAATTACGGAGCTGTTTTCTCCTGAAAACAGCTCGGTAATTTCAGACGTAAATGCAGTTAGCGTGTGCACATACCCTTAGGCTGGGTTCACACTGAGATTTTTGCAGGCAGAAAATCTAACTCAAAATTCCGTTTGGAATTTTGAGGCAGATTTTGCTCTGCCTGCACGCCAATTGCGTTTTTCGCCCGTGGCCAATGAACGCAGAGGGAAAAAAACAGCGAAATACGCTTTCTCTGCCTCCCATTGATGTCAATGGGAGGTCAGAGACGTAAACGTCTGAAGATAGGGCATTTCGCCTATTTTTCCCGCGAGCAGTTTTTCCTGTTTGCGAGGAAAAAAACTACTCCGCCTCCCATTGAAATCAATGGGAGGCATTTTCGGCCCTTTTTTGGCGAGTTTTCCGAGCGGTTTCCGCATCAAAAAACGTGTAAAAAAACTCAGTGTGAACTGACCCTTAGAGGGACATTGGATGGTCATTTTAAACAAGAACATGGTCAGCTAGTTGGGCCAGCACAAGAATCACACCAGGTACAGGAATGTAGCAGGGAAAGAATATAAGCTGCCAGCAACAGAAAACCTCTCAAGTCAAAGTCTCAGGCTTCGTTCACATCTGAGTTGGAGGCTCTGTTATGGGCCTCGATTGCAGATCCAGCAGAGATTACCAGAGAAAATAGCGCAGCATGCTGTGCTATTGTCTTCGGTAAAACGACTGACACCATGGCGGAAAGCCGACTGAACCCATTAGAGTCAATGGGTTCCATTGGCCACTGGTGGTATCCGTCGTGAAGCGAAACCGTTGCCTCCGTTATTCCCTTTTTCTGCTCCTCTGACAGAGCAGAACTATGGAACACACCGACGCAGGTGTGAACCAAGCCTTATATTGGCAAGAAGGCTGCTGGGAAGTAAAGACACAGCAATTACACCAAATAGCACTGAAAAGGAAACAAAGACAGAACAGAAAACATCAAAGAGATTCAGGCTGTATTCCAGCAGCTACCAAGCATCCAAGAAGAACCGCTCATCTTGGCTCATTGTTTTTTTCATTGCTACAACATATAATTCACATTTTCAAAAGCCAGAAGTCGTTTGTCATAGGTGCTGCCATGATGCCTCTGCTAATGGCGCAATATAAATGTTCATGACCTGATTCCTCCCCGAAACGCACATATTTTAATTCACTATAACTGGCAGTTGCGTGTACAAAACTACACTTCACTAAGGATTACCTCATGTTTGCTGCTATCTATGGTTGCACATGATTGTTTAAACTGACTCAGAGTCTAAATGTTTGTCTTCTATTCAGATCAAATAGTCCTTCCAGTACAGTACTTTACTTTGCTCTTAATTGGCATATTAGCCATAAAAAAAATCATAAAAGATGTGTAATAATAAAAAATGTGAGTAAATGTGAGTGTGTTAAAGGGTTATTTTCATCACAGAAAGTGATGGCTTATTGCTAGTATAAGCCATCACTTACTGATGTCATCAACCCCTTCACTCTCAGGATCGGAGGGGGTCTGGGTAGTCAGACCCTCACCGATACAAAAGTGATGCCATATCCTAGTGGTGTGGCATATTCTGTGATGGGAATAAACCTTTAAAGCAGATTAGTGTCATATCCTAACATTCACAGGATTTAGCTTGCTTTAGTTTTGTGGTGACATTTGCTCTTTGACAAATACAGTGTACAAATTTGTTTTCATATCATATTCATTGCCACAGTTTTTTTGGGCTTTTGCCTGTCATAAGAGTACCGTGCTTCACATTTAACAAACTCACACAAAGATATAGAGACAGCTTTTATTACTTTACGAAGAAAGTGCATATAAATGAGGCATCTTAAAGATTGTATATTGTATTTAAGTAATATAGGTCATGTCACTGACATTACCAAAAACTAGGAAGAATGATAATGAGAAAATGCCTGAATTTTCACCATTAAATATGAAACACACTTTTTTTGGTTCACCATTCCATGTCCTTTGTCCTAAATTAATTTCCAAATTCTTACTAGTTTTTTATAGTTTTTTTTTTTGTAATATATATCTATGCCAGTCATTGTACCTAATTGTTGTGTTAAATATCAGCATTGTATACTTTGGTCCTTCATTCCTCTGCTTATCTCATGAAGACCCTGTCCATGTGGCCTATTAGGGCACATAGAATTAATAGAGGAGGACCCCGCTTGGGACATCCCTCTAAGGCCTCATTCACACGACAGGGTCCGAGTGTCGGCCGGAAAATCGGCTGTTTTTGGCCGATTTTCCCGGCCGGTTTGCATCCATTCCGATTCCGTTCCGGGCCGTGTTGCCGTTTTTACCGGCCGATTTTGACCCGATTTGCATCCGTTTTTTCCCCTGACCGTTTTTTAATCGGATGAATTTCATTTGTCAATTGTTTTTCTGAGTCAACACACTATAAACACACACAGTAAGGTCACATGATTGCCAGTCAACCTTTTTCACTTGCTGACAGAGTATAGAGAGCTTTATCTGAACCCTCAGCTGCATTTCATTGGATAGGATTCAATAGGATATAAATGAAGTTTATAGTGGAATGAACACATATTCCATAGCAACAGATGCCTAATTAAACTACACATAGATACTGTTCATTCCAGGTCTATCAAGCACAGGAATTTCCAAAAACGTCTGTTTATATGGAGTTTGTGTTTATTTCCTCCTTACTTCATTAGTTTTCAACATTCTTTTGTATGTCCCCCTGGACAGAGCGCTTGATGTCTCTGTCCATATCTGGATAGGGACATCAGGGGCAACTCCTGAAGTGGAATCTCCATGTGGCCGGTGATTCCACTTCAGGAGTTTCCCCTGATGTCACTGTCCATATATCAAGCGCTCTGTCCAGGAGCGGAATCCCCGAACACACGGGGATTCCGCATCCTTCAGGGAGCTAAAGTGGGGCTAGCACATAGAGCAGGGACCTTGCTACAGCAGTAGCAGCCGCTGCAGCTGCTAGCGGCGCCATCGGCCATGGTAGATGTCGCCGCTAGCAGCCTCTATGGCTGCTATAGCTGCAGCGACGCCTGAAGAAGCGCCAGGGCGGAAAGGAGGCTGACTCGCCGGGCCAGGGAGATTTGGGAAGGGAGCCATCACAGCGCCCCCTTCCACCTGCTGTACACCCCAGCCCTGTCACACAGTACCCCTGCACATAGTAGAGCAGGGACCTCGCTACAGCAGTACCCCCAAAGTGTTACCTTCAGCATACAGCGCTTCTTCTGAATGGGATACACTCCTCCTCCTCACATGCACTCTGCGCTGTGAGGAGGAGGAGAGAGTGCGCGAGCGACGGTAGACCCGGCCATCACTCGGGACACATTCCGGTGATGGCCATGTATTACCCGGCCCCATAGACTTCTGTGGGAGCCGGGCGGCCGGGTACCCGTCCGAAAAAAGGGCATGTCCCGGGTCGTCAAAAAATCGGTCGTGTGAATAGCCCCATTAGCGGTCTATTGTTCCTAATGCAGCCGGGTGACGGCCGATTTATGAACAGCCGTCACCCGGCCGGGAAACCCTGTCATGCGAATTCCGCCTAAGAGACAGAGTGGAGAGCTACTCTTTAAAAGCAGCTTCCACTTTATAAGACCATCTCAAGCTCTGTTGTACTCAAGTCTTTCATGTAGAGAAAATGTCTGGCTGGCCGTGGCTTTACTGGCAATATTAGTCACAATGGCTTCCATATGGAAGGGATTGTACCTTTATAGGTTTTTTATTATTATTTACAGGAAGGACTATAGACAACGCTTTCCGTATAAAGCTCTCCGTTTCTGATGAACATAATCAGATCCTAAACTTTACAGATCATTTCACCTATTTTATGTAGGAAATCCTCCTGGAGTTTGGCTGTAAAATCTTAGACTAAATCTCTATCTCTGACAGCCATTTTAAGGAACATAATCCCACTATAGTCCATAAAATATCATGTTGTGCATGGAATTAAAATGAAAGAGAAGCAATAACAGTGAAGGGAAGATGAGAGGTTTGATTTATTGCTGTGGCTATTCTGAGCAGCTTCCCAACATAAATGTACTCAGATGTAAGAAAGAATGAAGAAAGACTTGTCTACAGGGAATGACAGTTTATGAAAGCAAAACAATTACGGCTTTAGATTTGTGTGCCGAGTAAACGCACTTGATTCTCCTTCCTCCACAAAACAGACTAAAGAATTAAAGGGTGTAATTCATCAAGGAAATGAAACGTACCATAGGTGGCACAAATGCAAATTATTTTTGAACCGGCTTCCACACAATTTGCTTGTAGTTTGTGATTAAACTACAATATCAACGTTCTACGTAATTGTCCAAGGCAGTTGCTATATGAAAAGCAATAACTTGCTTTACAAACTGTATTTACTTTGGCAGAAAGCTCTCTGGTCTAGCCATTACTTCGAAAAAGGAAGATGCGTAGATTGAAATAGCAGGTTTGCTGATTGGGAGACTAAAAACCAGCTTCTGTTTGCAAATAACAGAACTTTCTACAAATGGACAGTTTTGTAGAATGAAAGCTAGATGAAATTAATACATTTAGAAGAAAACAATGGGGAGTATTTATATAAATTAGTCCAAAAAGTAGTGGAGGTACAAATACCAGTAATTCAAAGGCATTTCGACCAAGTATTCCGAGGATACTATCAGTCAAGTGTTTGAACAAATTGCTCAACACACAGGGAAATGGAAGCCTCCTTATAAATATGTGGGACATAAATATGTGGTGCTCTGTCTTCACTAATCTACAATCACAGTGCCTCCATTCCAGTGTCTTTATAATAGACAAAGACTGCAACTGTGCCCCCATAACAAAGGCAGATTGCAAAAGTCAATAAAATGATAACAGAGGTATCTTGTAACAGTACCACCTAAATAGATGTAACATGCGTGTAAGAGGTTCAGTTGTTGATGCGTGTGGCTCTATAACCTGACAAAAGACTCCACCTAAGGATGATGTAGAAATGGAGACGAACACAGCACAGTTCAATATTTTAGAACTTTATTCCGGTAGAGGCAAAAAACATAGTGGTTACAAACAGTGGTTCTTAGCCCAGTGGTTACAAATGGCAGCCCACAGTTTGGCAGTTACAGTCTCTTACAAGCACTTTGTTTGGTGGGTAAAGTCTCTTATGGGAACTTAGCTTGTCGGTTACAGTCTTTTATGCAGGAGCTTAGAAAGGGGCGTCAGGCGGGGCATGTGCCAGGGGCGCAACTAGGAGGGAAGGAAGGGAGATACTGGTCTGGACGGCACGGCATAGCTGACAACATTCCCGAATTCACTGGCACTGTCCCGAATTTATAGAGACCGTCCCGGCAAGCTAATGTCCCAGACATGTCCCAGTAACTGCCATATTCAATCGTATCTGCGTCCTCAGGATGCAGATACAATAAAATATTATGGCAGAGCAGTAAACAATCTGCCCCATGCTCTGACATTCACTCCTCCTGGCCGGGTATTCTGCTTCCAGAGGGAGCCCCTGATATCCCTGTCTATATATGGACAGTAACATCAGGGGCTCCTCCTGGAGCTAAATCCACGGTCAGTGAGTTGCCAAAGCTCTGGCCGGGTATTCCGCTCCTAGAGGGAACCCCTGATGTCCCTGTCCATATATGGACAGTGACATCAGGGGCTCCTCCTGGAGCGGAATCCCCGGCCAGATGGTGTGGGAAACTATCTACTAGTGTGGGAGTGTGGCAATATCTACAAAGGGGACTGTGTGGTAGTATCTACAAGAAGGGGTGTGGCACTCTCTACGGGGGGGGCTGTGTGGTACTAACACAAAACACAAGCAGGATCCTCCTCAGGGGGAGGGCTGGCCATGAAGCTACGCGACAGTGCATCAGCTTTAATATTTTTAGACCCGGCCCTATAGGTGACCACAAAGTTGAATCTAGTAAAAAAACAACGCCCATCGAGCTTGTCTCGGGTTTATCCTCCGGGCAGATTCTAGGAAAACCAGATTCTTGTGGTCGGTAAGGACCGTTACCTGGTGCCTAGCCCCCTCCAGGAAGTGGCGCCACTCTTCAAATGCCCATTTAATGGCTAAGAGTTCGCGGTTGCCAACGTCATAGTTACTCTCAGTGGGGAAGAACTCCCTGGAGAAGTAGGCACAGGGACGGAGTTGGGTTAGAGACCTAGTACTCTGGGACAAGACAGCACCCACTCCCACCTCGGAGGCGTCAACCTCCACGATGAATGACTCCATTTGGTTAGGCTGAATCAGCACTGGAGCAGAGACAAAGCACCTCTTAAGGACCTCAAAAGCCTGAACCGCCTCCGGAGGCCAGTGGAGGAGATCAGCAACCTTGCGAGTAAGGTCCGTAAGAGGCTTAGCGATGACCGAGAAGTTAGCAACAAATCTCGTGTAATAATTAGCGAACCCCAAGAAGCACTGTAAAGCCTTCAGGGAGGCAGGTTGGACCCATTCCGTCACAGCCTGAACCTTGGCAGGGTCCATGCGGAAGTCGTTAGGAGTAAGGATTTGACCCAAAAAGGTATCTCCTGAACCCCAAACATACATTTTTCAGTTTTACCAAAGAGTTTGTTTTCCCTAAGGCCCTGGAGCACCTTCCTGACATGCTCAATGTGGGAGGACCAGTCCTTGGAAAAGACAATTATATCATCAAGTTACACTACAAGAAATACCCCCAGGTAGTCTCTTAAAACCTAATTTATGAAATTCTGGAAGACCGCGGGAACATTACACAACCCAAAGGGCATGACGAGGTATTCGAAATGACCTTCGGGCGTGTTAAACGCAGGTTTCCACTCATCCCCTTCCCTGATTCGGATAAGGTTATATGCCCCCCAAAGATCAAACTTAGAGAACCATTGGGCCCCCTGAACCTGATTGAAGAGATCAGGAATCAAAGGAAGGGGATATTGGTTCCTTACAGTGACCTTATTCAAGTTCCGGTAATCGATGCATGGCCTAAGACCACCATCCTTCTTCCCTACGAAGAAGAAGCCAGCACCTACCGAAGAAGTAGAGGGGCGGATGTAACCCTTGGCCAGGCTTTCCTGGATATATTCTCTCATTGCTTCACGTTCCGGACAATAGAGATTAAATATCCTACCTTTAGGGAGATTAGCTCCTGGTACCAAATCGATTGCGCAATCGTACTCTCTATGAGGAGGTGAATCTTCAGAGGCTTTTTTAGAAAAAACATCAGCAAAGTCCTGAATAAACTCAGGTAGAGTGTTCACCTCCTCAGCGAGAGAAATGAAATTAATAGAAAAACAGGAAGTCATGCATTCATTACCCCATTTAGTAAGATCCCCAGTATTCCAGTTAAACGTGGGATTATGCATCTGCAACCAAGGAAGGCCTAAAACCAAATCAGACGATAATCCCTGCATCACCAACACTGAACACTGCTCCAAATGCATGGAGCCAACCATGAGTTCAAATACAGGGGTATGCTGTGTAAAATAACCATTAGCAAGTGGAGTGGACTCGATACCCACTACCGGGACAGGTTTAGGCAAATCAATCAATGGTATAGCTAGAGACATAGCAAACTCCACAGACATAATATTAGCAGAAGACCCTGAGTTCACGAAGGCACTGCCGGTGGCAGACCTACCACCAAAAGAGACCTGAAAGATTTTATTAGGCTTCATATTTACGGGAAATACCTGTGCTGCTTATTCTTACGCCTTAGGACAGTCGTTCACTTGATGCTTGTCATCCCCACAGTAGAAGCTGAGACCATTCTTCCTGCAGAACTCTCTACATTGTTGGGGAGACACAGAGGCCACGAGTTGCATAGGTTTATCCGAGTTTTCCGTAGAAGAACTAAGCAACGGAACCTCTGGAGCCATCATAGGGGAGTCAGAGGAGAAGGCACAAAAACGTTTGAGTCATCGTTCCCTGAGACGTCGGTCAAGACGTACCGCTAAAGCCATAACCTGATCTAGAGAGTCAGAAGAGGGATAACTAACTAACAGGTCTTTCAGGGCGTTCGACAGACCCACTCTAAACTGACACATCAGGGCAGGGTCATTCCACCGAGAAGCTACACACCACTTCCTAAAGTCAGAACAGTACTCCTCAACGGGTCTCTTACCCTGACGTAAGGTCACCAGCTGACTCTCGGCAAAGGCAGTCTTGTCAGTCTCGTCATAGATGAGCCCGAGAGCAGAAAAAAAAAATCAACAGACGAAAGTTCAGGGGCGTCAGGAGCCAAGGAGATGGCCCATTCCTGGGGGCCGTCCTGGAGCCGGGACATAATTATACCCACTCGCTGGTTCTCAGAACTTGAGGAGTGGGGCCTTAAATGGAAATAGAGCCTACAACTCTCCCAGAAGGAGAAAAAAGTCTTCCGGAGGTGGGGGGCACTACCAGGGTAGCAGCACGCTGATTGCACTTCTGAGCCAGGTCTTGGAACTGTAGGGAAAGACCCTGCAGTTGCTGAGCCAGGGCCTCAAGGGGGTCCATAGTGTGTCAGGGACCAGGGTAGAAAAGGTACATGGGCCTGTGATTATGTAATGACGGGGTAGGGAGACGGACAAGTGAGCCCTAATCTACCCGCTACCCAGTCCCTGCCTACTTGCACGGCCCGTCCTAGGCGACGGCGTACAACTGGGCGACGGTCCCTACACTCAATATGTGCATGACAGACAACCCTGAAGAGAGGGAAGTGGGACAGTTGCCCACGGCAACACCGTGAGCAACAGGAGTAGTGAACGAGCCGAGTCAAACCAGGAGAGTACGTGGTAACAAAAGCAGAGCAGAAGAATAGTCAGTCAATCAAGCCAGGGTCGATATGGCAGCAAAGCCAGGAACCAGAGTGAATCACAGGCACAGGACAAGCAGCAAATGCAGGTATACATAGACCAAGGGCGGGATCTAGAACCGTCTGGCCAGGCTGTGATAGGTTCTCCCACTCCTCAGCCTCCCAGCCTGATTGGTAGCAGAACGAGTCACTCTAGCAGACCTAGGAACAGATGCAGGCTGATTAACCACAGGCGTCGACACAGAAGCTTTGTCAGGCAAATCCTTTACAACAGGCAATTCAAAGTGCCCCAGGGTCTGTGGACCAGCACATATAACATGGTGCATTCAGCTACACATGTACGTATGAGGTTGGTAAAGGTTCTCTTCAAATTGGTGTTTGGTCACACTAGCAGGCAGGGTTGACTAAACTCTCACCGACCCTTTGGTACTGGATACATGACAAAAGTGGTCCAAAACCACTTGCAGGATACACAAGACCTTTTCTGTTCACGGAGTACTCTGTCCTAAAGACCCAATTTATACAGCAGTCCTGTTAGGGTCAAGACACTGGAAGAAGTCAAACACCTCTCAGCAGGGCACACAGGTTCTGCCTATTTAGTGACGAATGCTGGCATAACCAAATCCCCTTCACAGACACAGTTCCCTGCTACACTGTCAGTCCCATGCATTACTTCACGCGCACCTGACAGTATCTCTCTGTACGCCCTCCAAACACACTCGACACTTTGGCCACGAGGCACACCAAAACACCTCCTTTATAGTCTCGTTCCACCCCAGAACGGATTCTGTGTGATGCCACACTTCTGCATCCGCACACATAACTAGAGACCTTGCCAACCCACCGTGCCTGCCTGAAAATAGGGTACACACAACAACGTTCCTTAAAGGCACAATACCTGTGAATAAAAGCAGGTTAGCCACACTTTGGTATAATGCACAACACTACAAGTTAGCGTCAATGAGATATCAACTGTTCACGTGCATAGCAACAGAGGACAGTACAAGTGCACTGTAGTGTAAGGAGTGCTTGTCCATTCTCAAATGTACTTTTGTGTAAGTAACCCTCTTACATGCAAAACTGGAGGAGAGAGAAAGAGGTCGGTGACAAAAGGAGGGAGGAAGAAGTCTGCCATACATCTTTAGATAGACACTTTCCGTTCGTCTGGAGAGGAGGTTTTTTGCATACTTTTTTCCCATGGAGCATTGTTCTTTATTCTCCCTACCAACTGGATGTCCACAACACAATCCGTACTCTCCAAGTACTGCATCAAAGGCATCTCATTCAGCCTACTATAATCCTAATCTATACTGATGTGAAGCATGGTTAAGACTCTATAAAGGGTCAGACATTGACTTACAGGGCAGTCACTTATAGGTGGCACTAGAGAGATAGTTTTCTTACTTCTTGAGGAGAGCTATTTTGCATATTTGAATTCCCTGGGAATATTTCTCTTAAGACTCCTACCAACTGAGTCTTCACAAGAGAATCAGTACCTTTTAAGAACATTATTTTGTCTTTGCAACAATGCACACTGGTACGTCCTATTAGGAGAAAAGGCTCAAGTTAAACTGTGCAACATCTGCATGTGTCAAATTATCATTAAAATGAAGGCCACAACCCAAGGTTTCCCAGCAGAACATTACATAGAGCATCACACTGCATCTGCCAGCTTGCTTTATTTCTATATTGCAACCTGGTGCCACATCTTCCCCAGTTAAACAATGCACCCCCACGGCCGTCCATATGAATTAAATGAAAACGTGATTCATCAGACCGGGCCACCTATTGGTCCGTAGTCTAGTTCTGATGTTCACGTGCCCAACGTAGGCACTTTCAGCAGTGAACTGTAGTCAGCATGGGCACTCTGACCAGTCTGGGGCTATGCAGCCCCATACACAGAGAGCTGTGATGCACTGTGTGTTCTAACACCTTTCTAACATAGCCAGCATTACATTTTTCAGAAATTTGTGCTATAGTAGCTCTTCTATGGGATTTGACAAAGCAGGCTGTCATTTGCTCCTCACGCACATCAATTAACCTTAGGAACCCATGACCCTGTTGCCGGTTCACTGGTTGTCCTTCCTTATACTAATTTTGGTTGGTACTAACTACTGCATACCGGGAAACCCCCAACAGGGCCTGCCGTTTTGGAGATACTTTGATCCAGTCTTCGAGCCATCACAATTTGTCCCTTGTTTCTTAGATCCTTACTCTTGCCTATTTTTCCTGCTCAAACACATCAACTTCAAGTACTGACTATTCACTTGCTGCCTAATATATTCCACCCCTTGAGAGGCGCCATTATAATGAGATAATTTATGTAATTAACTTCACCTGTCAGTGGTTTTAATGTTATGACTGACCAGTGTATATGAATATATGATATATAGTCATGCTGCACTCACCACACCTTCTCGTAACCCACAAGCGCACAAACATATTTCACAATCACCAAACAGCAGGTGACCCGCGGGGCTTTCTAATGCCAGAGATGAATGTTAGTCCCAGTCCGACCCTGGTTACATAGTTACATAGTTACATAGTTACATAGTTTGTACGGTTGAAAAAAGACACATGTCCATCAAGTTCAACCAAGGGATGGGAAAGGGGAAGTGGGATGGGAAAGGGGAAGTAAAAAATTTCTACACATACCAGTTAATAATTTTTTGTTCTAGGAAATTATCTAAGCCTTTTTTAAAGCCATCTACTGTCCCTGCTGCGACCAACTCCTGCGGTAGGCTATTCCATAGATTCATAGTTCTCACAGTAAAGAAGGCTTGTCGCCTCTGCAGGTTGAACCTTTTTTTCTCCAGACGGAGGGAGTGCCCCCTTGTTTTTTGAGGGGGTTTTACATGGAACAGGATTTCACCATATTTTTTGTATGCGCCATTCATATATTTATATAAGTTAATCATGTCCCCCCTTAGTCGTCTTTTCTCAAGGCTAAATAGGTTTAGTTCTTTTAATCTTTCCTCATAACTTAGATTCTCCATGCCCCTTATTAACTTCGTTGCTCTTCTTTGTATTTTTTCCAACTCCAGGGCATCCTTTCTATGAACTGGAGCCCAGAACTGGACTGCATATTCTAGATGAGGCCTCACTAATGCTTTGTAAAGTGGTAATATTACATCCCTGTCCCGCGAGTCCATGCCTCTTTTGATACACGACAATATTTTGCTGGCCTTTGAAGCAGCTGATTGACACTGCATGCTGAAATTTAGTTTATGATTTACAAGTACACCCAGATCCTTCTCAACAATTGACTCCCCCAGTGTAGCTCCCCTGGTTCTAAAGACAAAGCTACTTACATAGAAATAAATGTAGGCTTACCTATAAAACATGATTAAAACAATGGTGTAATCTGCTATCAACAGCTGAAATTGGCCCACAACCAGCTTTACAATATCAACATGTGACATGTTGTGTCACCAAAGGCTGGTTAATGTTATTTACACCATTGCATAAATATTCTGAGAATTTTTAAAAAAAGTATTCAATGACAACAGGCACCCCAAATAATAAAACATGCAAATAGTTGTTTGCAAAACATTATTTCGATCACTACATGTTGTGATTTATTCTATTTCAGCCAGGCATTAATTTAGCAGACGACCTTTGTGCACTGACCTCTAAAGGTCAACTGAAGAAATAACATTAATTATCCTTTTAAAAGTCATGAATGATTTTAACTGCAATACTTAAGATACAAAAAAAACAAATAATTATATGCTCTATAACACTATTTTGAATATGATAAAGTGTTGAAGCTTTGCCCCAATTTGCATTTTTATTCATATAAAAAGGATAACTTTACCAATTCTGTTAGCATGCGGAAGGCATGACAAACTGGTAGAAATGTCTATTTCTTTTGGAATTATTTTTAAATATACTCATACCGCAAAAGATACATTAAAAATAAACATCCCATACCCTACCCCCCTACCCCTTCATCGCAGTGGAAAAAAAAAAAAAGACAAAGAGAAACCTACAAAAATTTAGACACAAAAATAAATGCCTCTCTACCCCTGCTCATATGGAGTCATTCCAATCTAACCAAGTTTGACAAAGCAGGGACCCCTTGCCTCTACGGTCCATAATATATTTTTCTGATGTGAACAACAAATTAATTCTAGTAGCCGAAAGACTAACACTAGGCGACTCCTCATTCTTTCAATTTTGGGCTATTAATCTCCTGGCAATTTGTAATTCCAATTATTATATTTAGTATACAACCCCATACACTGATTTTACTACCCAATACTATGTTAACTCCTTCTAATGGAATTACTATATGAAACGCCGCATTTAATTACCCTACTATGGTTTGCCAGTACCAGTGTAGCTTGGGGCATTTCCATGTCATATGAACCAAATTTGCATTAGGACCCCTGCATCACTGACAATAAGAGTCTGATCTAACCACAAACCCACACAGCTTTTTTTTGGCGTATAATATGCCATATGAAGTATAAAGAGTTGTGACAATCTATATGAAATATTCTTAGTTGTCCCCACCACCATATTCAAAGCATAATTCTAAGCCATGAATAAGGACGGAGACACCATCCGAAACGCGTAGGCTACCTACCTCCACATTTTTCATTGCAAGATATACCATATACGCCGATGAATACCCTCTTTTAATCAAGAACGAATAAAACTTGGAAAAAGATTCCTTTTTACTTTTGCCAGCGCTGGATCCAACCACTCTTTCCTAAAAATAACAAAGCATAATTCCATTGGGATATCAAAAAAGTTGCCACTTAGAATAAGTTAATGATATACTTGGGCTCCAAACAGAATTCTTTAGGGATGTTGCTTTTTTCCTCGCGCATACTGTATGCAGAAAATGTAATCCCTTATGGTGTGCAGTACTTAAATTACTCTAACTTACAATTTCTTAAAGCATGATCAACCTGTACATAGGAGAAAAAATTTGATATATGAAGTCCATATTCCAGGTTCAGCTCCATAAGGCTTGTAACCCCTTAGTGACCGGGCCGTTAAAGACCTTAATGACCAGCCAAATTTTTGTGGTTTTGCCTCTCTGCCTTTCAGCAGCCATAACATTTTTATTTTTTCATTGACGTGGCTGTATGAGGCCTTGTTTTATGAGAGAGAAATAGTATTTTTTTTTCCCCAACAGTTTGGGGGTAAAAAAAAATCTTTTTTTACGGCTTGAATATAGGAAAAAGGATTCTCTGCATTGTTTTTCTTGTTTATTTTTTCACGCTAAATAACCCATTAGATTAATTCTTGAGGTTATTACGGTCGTGTAGATACCTAATATGTGTAGGTTTTTTGTTTTTATATAGTGTAGGGGCAATAAAATATATGTCATGCAAAATAATTACTTTTTTTGGGGACTTTTTTTCATTTATTTATTTTTTTTGTTACTTTTTAAAAAAATCCCATTAAGGGATAACTTTATTTATAACTTTTTTTTTTTACTTGTAATGTATTAGCATACTCCTGTATGCTAATACATTACACTGTGTCACTATGACACAGTCTGCTGATCGGGCAGCACATAGTGTGCCCGAACAGCAGGCAAACGGAACAGACAGCCCTGGGGTCCTTTCTAGGTCCCAGGGCTGACTGCAGAGGGATTCCCCGGTGTTTGATTGCTTTACCGGAATCCCGGTGATGCGATTAAAGAGGGAAATTCCCTTTGATGGTGCCGCAGTCACGGACCGCGGCAATCAAAGGGTTAAACAACTGGGGTCTGAATGTGTTCCAACCCCAGCTGTATTCAGGAGGCTTCTCTAGGATCAGGAGCTGTTAGTTACAGCTCCTGCTTAGAGGATGAGCGCTTACAAGAGTGCTCATCAGCCTGATCTACAGTGACACCAACGGTGGGTGGTCGGGAAGGAGTTAATATTATCCTGATCAGTGAATTGTGATATAAACAAAATATCGGCATCTTTTCCCAAGGGACTATGTTCTTTTCTAAATAATCTTTGACCTTTGGGGTCACCTAAATTCCAAGATATTTAAATGTACTGTATCTACAGAGTCAAACCCTATATTTTATCTCTATCACTCCTTTCCCTAAAAGGCATAACTGCTGATTTTGTCCAATTTAACATGAACCCAGAGCATTTCCCAAATCTCCATAACCCTCTCTATGGAATCCTCAACATTCTCCAAGAAAATCAACACATCATCTGCCTACATCAGCACCTTATCTTCCATCCCTCCTAACCCAATTCCACATTCTCTCTCTCTCTCTCTCGCTCTCTCTCTCCCCCCCCCCCCACCAATGGCTCAATCATCAAAGCGAATAATAAGGGAGAGAAGGGACAGCCCTGCCAAGTTCCCCGCCATGGAAAAAATAACAACGGGGAGGCCTCTCAATTTACACATTTCTTATGGAATTACTCTTAAACATTACTCAAATATAAATTAATCCTAAATCAACATGTACATATGAATTAAGGAAATTTATGAAGAAGTATATAAAGGAGTTTATGCTGTGGGAGGAGACTAAATTTATTTAGTCGAACTAATATAGCAGCACAGCTTCATGATTACTCAAAAAATTTGCAGTCAGTGCACCCAGCATTAGGCCCCGGTCCGAGGATCCAAGTCATATAATATAGGATATAGACTGCATCACTCCAAATACCATCAAATAGTGTTCTTAAGTTATGAAACACCTGAAATGTTTTGATCCCCACTGCGGTCTTTATCAAGCAGAATTATACTTCATGTATTTATAGTAAGTGACCTCATTACATTCATCTGAAAATCGATATCACATGTGTGAACATTATACACCCCCAGTCACATTACATCATCTATCAGTATCTCTATTATATTACACAGTGACACGTAAACCCACACAATCATCAATCCCAACAATATTGTCTTCAATATATTTAATTATTTGGAAATCCGGACATATATTAAACAAGAAAACTCACATAAGGTTGTTGCGACTTATACAACTCAGATGGTTCCCTACATGGCACATGCGTCATACTTCATGTCAGTCTGACCCAGCCAAAAAGATAAGTCAATGAAATGAGGAGCACAGAACAAATAACTAGATCTATAGTCCTAGGGGTCTCATCATCCTCCAGCAGATTTACCACTCCAATAATAATGCAAAATACTGTATATATAAAAAGGGGACTAGTTTGCTTATATATCCATTTATTACTCATCATTTAATGACCTATAGCTGAGTATATTTCCCATTATATAAATAAGGGCCTGTTCACATCAGCGTTGGCTTTCCGTTCAGGGGTTTCCGTCAGAGGTTTCCGTCAGGTGAACCCCTCAACGGAAAGTTAAACGGAAACCTTAGCTTCCATTTGCATCACCATTGAGATCAATGGTGATGGAAACATTGCTAATGGTTTCCATTTGTCAACATTCCGGCAGGTTTCTGTTTTTTTGACGGAATCAATAGCGCAGTCGTCAAGGCTTGGATGCTAGCTCAATGCTTGAACCCTCTGGTCTAATCCCCATTTACCCCACCTATATTCTATATACATACTCCAGCTCTCTGGGAAAAAATGGTGGTTACCTATTTTTAAATGACTGAATTTTACTCATTTGAAGAATTAAGAGATAGGTACTATTTGTGGTTCCACGGAGTGCCTTCTTTTATTATTTCCTGGTCTGTCACACACTACAGGCCCTTTTGGAGCCTTATTATTGCTTAGGAGAAATATCCATAATAAAAACACCCTCAAATATCAATGGGCTCATACAGTACCTCTGTGTGCCTCCAATTTCATATGGAGGCCTAATGATTTTTTTTTCTCACAGATTCATATAAAATCCGTAAGAAAAAATAATCATGGCTTGTTTAATCACATGCCGTAGTATGGAGGTAATCTCCCATAGAAGCAGAACTCCTCGGGACTAAAACTATAGGCACCCTGTGTGCCACTATACAGGCTCTGCAAATATGGCTTTGCCGTGTGAATGAAGCTTTAAAGGATTTATCCGGGTTGTTAAAATGTTTTAGTAGTGGCTGCAAATGCCCTGAAATAAAAAAAAAACAGTACTCACCCATCCTTTCCCCCTGCGATTGACCGATGACTCTTCGGTGCCCCCTCCATCAATTGTTTACATGCAGGCAGTGTGTGACTACTGCAGCCAATACGAAAGCTCGACGGTCATTTGCTATATATCTGGCATGATGCCAGAAATACGATTCATCACCTCTGAGTCCTCTGAGCGGTCACATGATGTCTGTATGTAAACATTTACTGGGAGGGCCGCAGGAGCATCAGTGCGGATCCTCGGGGTATAGGATAAGATAATACTTTTTTATTTATTTCAGCCATTCCCCAAAAAATGTAAGAACCCGGATAACACCTTTAAACCCTTAACAACATGTCATGTACATGTACGTGACAGCCGTTAACGGGAAGTATAAAGCGGGCTCACGGGCTGAGTTATATAGCCGACACGTCACTACAACGGGTGGAATCAAAGATCACTGGGCTTCAAAGGAGACTGTCAAGATCACGATATACTGCAATACATTATGTCGTGGGGTTCGTTAGGTTAATACACGATCAACAGAGTCAGTGATGACAGGGCAACTCCAACAAGATTTATTGCATCCAATGCTGACAAAACAGGCAGCATTTCACGCAGGAACAGCACACAGTCCACAAAATAATGTAATCACAGGAAGATCCTCGGAGTGCAGGCCACAGCTTCAGCTCCCATGAAGGTCTAAATCCTGAACTCCCATCCTCTCCAGGTGAAGCCCTTATATACCCCTCAGGGGGAGGAACATCTTGGCAGTTTCTAGTCACCATGATTTGTTATAAGATTGACTTTAGTTTGGATTTCTACTGTTTGTATGGGAGATGTGGTCTTTTGTACTGTTATGTGTATTGCCCGGCTATTGTCTGCCCCAGCCAAGATGAGAACACAGTGGGGGAAGATAATGGATCTGCTTCGTTTGCTCGTCTGCATCTGAGCTGAGTGATGATCCCCTGTGAATACTGGACAAGAGGACACTTTATGTGGTCTGCACCTCTGACTCATCTGATTGTCCATATGCTGGAGACACTACCTGTGGTACCTGATGAATGATGCATTCCCCTCTGATGGGGGTTTATTGTACACCACACAGAAATGCACCATCACACATTAGTATTGCAGTATACCATGCAAGCGATCAAATGATCGCTGGTTCAAGTCCCCTAGGGGGACTAATATAAAAAAAGTAAAAAACTGTTAAAGTTTTTTATAATGTTCCAAAAAAAAGCCAAAAAACCTCCCTTTTACCATTTTTCCCTAAAGCAAAGTTCAAAAAAATAAAAGTTAACATAACTGGTATTGCCGCTTCCGTAAAAGTCAGAACTATGACAATAGAGCATTGTTTAACCCGCTCGGTAAACGGAGTAAAAAATATATATATATAAAATACCTGCAAATTGTTGTTTTTGTTCACCTTAGCTCTCCAAACAATGGAATAAAAAGCGTTTAAAAAGTCACATGAACCCCAAAACTAAAGCTTGCCCTGCAAAATTTAAGCCCTCACACCGCTAAATTGATGGAAAAATAACAAAGTTATGGCTCTGAGAATATGGCGACACAAAACATTTTGTTTTTAGCAAATAGTTGTATTTTTTTAAAAGTGGTAAAATATAAAACAAAACATATAAATTTTATATCGCCATAATCGTATCAACCTGTAAAATAAGGTGAATATGTAGTTTTTACCGCCTTATGGACGCTGTAAAAACAAAACTCCCAAAAAATTGCGTAATCGCTGTTTTTTGCCCATTTTACCCCACAAATACTTTTTTTTCTGCTTCCCAATACATTATGTGGTACAATAAATGGTGCCATGAAAAAGTATAACTTGTCCCGCAAAAAACAACCCTCATATGGCTATGTCGATGGAGAAATAAAACAGTTATTGCTTTTGGAATGCGGGGAGGAAAAAACTAATATGGAAATACTCAAATTGGCCTGGTCTTTAAGGGGTTAAGCCTAAATATTAGGGATGGCCCTAGACAATTATGTTTTCAAGCTTAAAAAATGACAGGCATCAGCTGTTTATTAGTATTCCATATACTTACGAGCAAGTGATTTTACAAAGTTTATTACAAGAACAATAGAAGACCAGAGGGGAAAATATTATTATCTTAATCCTCCCAATCCTTAGCTTCTCATTTTCCTTCATCACAAAGACTTAGCCTTAAAATACACAGATAAAGCAAGTATACCATCCAGATGACGTTGTTACTCTATTATGCGCTGATTGAAGATTTCATTTCAAAATTGTTGATATCATTTGACACTAACAGGCAAACCCAATTTTGATGTTTTTTAGACTGTTCGAATGTCATATATAAGGTAGAATCAGAATCTGCTGGAAACTCATTACGACCACCATGTATACCATCTTATCATTTACTTAAAAATGGTATAGTAAACCACAACAACCAGACTTTCAAGTATGTAATCATATTCTAGTATATTTAAAGTGTTTATTTTTTTTTCCCCTACAACAATTTACACTGTTGCTTTAACCAAAATGTTCTTAGCCAAACATAGCTTATACTTAAAGGCTATTAAACCTTTGAAATGCAATTTTTTTAATTTATTTTTTTAATAGAAAGGTTAGTCAGTGTAATTGGTGCAACATTCTAAATAGTTTTTATTAAAAATTAGTTTTACTTTTTGAGATACAGCTGCTCTGTATTCTCTTTACATAGCAGCTGTATCTAGCGCTAAATCCTGCTCCTGTAAGGTCCGCGGGACTGACGGGTTCAGTGATGGCTGGTCCTGCATACCTCTGACACATAGGATCCAGCTGTAATCTATCACATCTAAGTTCATAACTTAGATGTGATAGATTACAGGTGGATCCTGTGTGTCAGGGACACGCAGGACCTGCTGAGACTGAACCCGTTAGGAACACGGGAATGAAAGATTCAGGTCATAGCAAATGATACAGCTGCTCTGTATAGAGAATACAGAGCAGCTGTATCTCAAAAAGTAAAAATAATTTTAACCAGTTCAGGACCGGGCTATTTTGCGCCTTCAGGACCAGACATCGTTTAGCCCTTTTTAGCACGCGTTACTTAAATGGCTATAACTTTTTTATTTGTTGGGCTAACGACGTGATTTTTGCGACATTTTTTCCGTAGACAATGCAGGTTTCATTTTTTTTCGTTTTTATACACACATTTTTTGCTATTTTAGAATTTTTAGTCATAAAGTTTGAAAATAATAGTAAAAAAATAAGCTTTTTTACGTTTCAGCTATTTTTTTTTGGTAATAACATAGTTTTACCCTAAAATAGACCTTTTATTTGTGATCGTCATTGTCTACCGTAAATTTTAATATATTACATGTCTATATTAGAGTAATTGGGTCAGCGCTAGTGTTACAACAATGATTGGCGGGGGGGAACTGTTTTTTTGGGGGTGGGTATTTTATGCGTATTTATTATTTAATTTTTTTTTGCACTTGACTTTACTATTTTTTTATTACTATGGTCTGTCCCCCAAAGGTCTTTTTTGAACTTTATATATTTTTTTTCTTTCTTTTACACCATGTTTTTCCACTGTAACTGGAGCTGCACAGCAGCCCCAGTTACAGGGGAAATCAGCCCTCTCATAGTGACGATTGTCACTAATAGGGCTGTGCTGGGTCTTGTTAGACCCAGCAGCAGTCTGTAAGTAACGGCACCCGGCGATCATGTGACCAGTCACATGATCACTGGGAGGAATAGAGACAGCGCCGCTGCTACTGCTGCCTCTATTCCTTTACACATTGTTCATAGAGCACTGTGTAAAAAGACATCGGAGAAGACAGAAGCAGCTAAAGCTGCTTCTATCTTCTCCTCAGGGTCCCCGGCAGTCACTGACAGCCGGAGACCCGACATTCAGCTGCCCGATCGCGCGGGCAGCAAGTTAAAACCCGAGCCGTAAAAAGTCTAAGGACCCTGACCGCTGGCCGTAAAAATACAGCCAGCGGTCGGGAACCAGTTAAGTAAAAACTATTGAGAAAGTTCTACTAATCATACTGACTAACCTTTTTATGGGGAAAAAAACAACAAATTGCCCTTTAAAGGTGTACGTAGCCTTAAAGTTTTAGGCCATGTGCATACTACAGTAAATATATGGTCCAGTAGTTTAATAGTAGTGAACACTCAAGGTCTTTTTCACACCACATTTATGGGCTACAACAGAAGTATAAGTTTGTATAGCAAAAAGAAATAATAATAAAAAAAAATAAATATATATATATACTGGTCCTTCTCAGTGAATTAGGGCATAATCAAAAAATGTATTTATTTCCATAATTCAATTCAAAAAGTGAAACTCATATATATATTATATAGGTTCATTACACACGGAGTGATCTATTTCCAGCAAATTTTTTTTATTTTAATGTTGATGATTATGGCTAACAGTTAATGAAAACCCAAAATTTAGTGTCTCAGAAAATTAGAATAATATATAAGCCCAATTTCAAAAATGATTTTTAATACTAAAATGTTGGCCTAATGAAAAGTATGTACAGTAGATGCATGAATTACTGCATCAACGTAGCGTGGCATTGAGGCGATCAGCCTGTGGCACTGCTGAGGTGTTATGGAAGCCCAAGTTGCTTTGATAGTCCTCAGCTCGTCTGCATTGTTAGGTCTGGTGTCTCATCTTCCTCTTGACAATACCCCTTAGATTCTCTATGGGGTTTAGGTCAGGTGAGTTTGCTGGCCAATCAAGCACAGTGTTACTGTGGTTATTAAACCAGATATTGGTACTTTTGGCAGTGTGGGCAGGTGCCAAGTCCTGCTGTAAAATGAAATCAGCATCTCCATAAAGCTTGTCAGCAGAGGGAAGCATGAAGTTCTCTAAAATTTCCTGGTAGACGGCTGCGTAAACTCTGGACTTGATATAATATAACACAGTGGACCAACACCAGCAGATGACATGGCTCCCCAAACCATCACTGACTGTGGAAACATCACACTGGACCGCAAGTAACTTGGATTGATGCCTCTCCACTCTTCCTCCAGACTCTGGGACCTTGAATTCCAAATGAAATGCAAAATTTACTTTCATCTGAAAACAGGACTTTGGACCACTGAGCAACAGTGTTGGTCCACTGTGTCATATCAAGTCCAGAGTCAACGCAGCCGTCTAGCAGGAAATTTTAGAGCGCTTCACGCTTCCCTCTGCTGACAAGCTTTATGGCGATGCTGATTTCATTTTCCAGCAGGACTTGGCACCTGCCCACATCTATATAATATATGAGTTTCACTTTTTAAATTGAATTACTGAAATAAATTAACTTTTTGATGATATTCTAATTACTTGAGAAGGACTAGTATATATATATTATATTATACAGCTAACACCTGATGCGGATGGTCTGGGCATAGGAGCATTGAAATAATTGCTTGTTGTCACGTTGAGTACGTGGACCCAATGGGCCGTACCGCCTTGACGATATGGCAGCTGGCCAACAGGACACAGGTCACAGTCTATAGTTCGTATAGTGTACCTGTGGTAGCTCGGACAGTAGTAAAACAGGCTCAGCTGGGACTAGCTAGCAGGCAGGCGACAGGCGTGGTATGCAGCACAGCATGACTTCAGCTCAACACGGCACTTGACCAGGATAGCACGGGGCACAGGCTACAGGTAGCAGGAACGGGAAACACTGGGAACTGGGAAACACTAGGAGACCATTTGCTTAGACAAACTTTAGATAAAACAACAATGCTCAGCCAAGGCAGGAAGGGGCTGGGCCCCTCTTAAAGTCCAGGGTGCTCATGGGCCAATTTTGACTTTAACTCAGGTGCGCGCTGGCCCTTTAAGAGCGGTCACGGGACCCGGCTGAGGTAAGCGGAAGTGAGCGCTGACATCTCCTGAAGATGAGGCTGGGGCCAGCTCTTGCAGATCCATAGCTGTGGCCGTCAGGAGGTGAGTGAGCCTGATGGCCCGTGGCCATGGGCATGACAGTATCCCCCCTCTTACGCACCCTCCACTTGGAACCAGAGCGAGAGAGAAACTTCTTCATTAGGGTAGGAGCATTGAGGTTCTCCTCTGGCTCCCAGGACCTCTCTTCAGGACCAAACCCCTTCCAGTCCACCAAATAAAAAGTTCTTCCTCTTACTCTCCTGGTGTCCAAGATCTCCTTAACCTCGAAGGTGTCTGAAGGATCGCTGGAGGCAACCGCAGGGCTAGGAGTCTTGGTATAGCGGTTCAGAACCACCGGCTTCAGGAGAAAGACATGGAAGGAGTTGGGGATCTTGAGGGTAGGAGGCAGCTGAAGCTTGTAGGCGACAGGGTTGATCTGCTGTAGTATCTCAAAGGGTCCGAGGAAAATGGGAGCAAATTTGTATGATGGCACCCTCAGTCGGGTATTCCTAGAGGACAGCCAGACCTTCGTGCCAGGGAAAAATTGGGGAGGTTCTCCTCTCCTCGTGTCTGCCTTCCGTTTCATGTGGTCGACTGCAGGTAGACTGGAGGATCAAGTCTGCTGCCAGATCTGCAGGAAGTCCCAAAAAGCAGAATCAGCTGCTGGTACCTCGGACATAACGGGCACCGGGAGAGGAATTTGTGGGTGTTGGCCGTACACAATGAAGAACGGTGTGTTCCTTGTGGACTCGCTAGTGTGATTATTATATGAGAACTCAGCCCAAGGAAGAAGCTGCACCCAGTCATCGTGCTGCTTGGAGATGAAGTGGCATAGGTAGTTCTCCAAGATCTGATAAATCCTCTCGACTTTACAATTGGACTGAAGATGGTAAGCTGAGGAAAAGTCCAATCTCACATTGAGTAGTCTACAGAGGGCTCTCCAGAACCTAGAGGTGAACTGGACCCCCCGATCAGACACATTATGCCGCGGCAAGCCGTGCAGGTGGAAGATGTGTTGGATGAAAAGGTTGGCCAGTTGAGGAGCAGAAGGAAGACCGGTCAGCGGAACAAATTGGACGATTTTCAAAAATCGGTCCACCACCACCCAGACAGCACTGCATCCCGCAGAGGGAGGCAGGTCGGTAACAAAGTCCATAGCTATATGCTGCCAGGGAGCATCGGGCGCAGGCAGCGGTTGGAGCAGGCCAGCAAGTCTGGAGTGAGCGACCTTGTTAGCCGCACACACCGAGCAGGAAGAAACAAAGTCCATGATGTCTTTGGGCAGTGTGGGCCACCAAAAATTACGGGCAATCAGGTCTCGGGTCTTACAGGTACCCGCGTGACCTGCCAGTCTTGAGCAGTGTCCCCAGCGGAGGATTCTCCCTCTGTCAGCCAGGCGCACAAAGGTCCTCGCTGGAGATATGTCCTTAACTTGCAGGGGGTTGACAGAGACAATGCAAGACGGGTCAATTATTATTCTGTGGAATTTCCATGGTGTCCTCTTTCTTGAATGACCTGGGCAAGGCATCGGCCCTCACATTCTTGTGAGCCGTGCAATAATGGAGCTCAAACTGGAATCTTGTAAAGAACAGCAACCACCTGGCCTAACGAGGGTTCAGCCATTGGGCCGTCTGGAGATAGGTGAGATTTTTGCGGTCCGTAAAAATCATGATGGGATGAACTGCGCCCTCTAGTAGATGTCTCCACTCCTCCAGGGCCACTTAGATGGCCAGTAACTCCCGATCCCCAATCGAGTAATTGCATTCTGCAGAAGAGAAAAGCTTAGAGAAATAGCCACATAACATTGACTTGCCTTTGGAACCTCTCTGGAACAGGAGTGCACCAGCACCGACAGAGGAGGCGTCCACCTCCAACGAGAACTGTCGAGAAACATCTGGATGATGGAGGATAGAGGCTGACGTGAAGGCACTCTTCAGGTGATTGAAAGCGGACTCTTCCTTTGGAGCCCACACCTTGGCGTTCATGCACTTCTTGGTGAGGTTAGAGATAGGAGATGTCAGTGAGGAGAAGTGTGGAAAGAACTGTCTGTAAAAATTGGCGAATCCAGGAAAGCACTGTATGGCCCTCAATCATTGAGGGCGTGGCCATTCCAGGACGGACTTTACCTTTTCAGGATCCATCTTGAGACCTCGATTCGAGATGATGTAGTCCAGGGAGGGTAGCGCATCTCTCTCAAACATGCACTTCTCCAACTTGGCGTACAGGCGATTCTCCCTTAACCGCAGCAAAACTTGACGGACATGTCTCTGATGAGTCATAGGATCTGGAGAACAAATCAAGATGTCATCAAGATAGACCACAACACAAACATAGAGGAGGTCACGGAAGGCCGAAGGGCATTACTAGATATTCATAGTGTCCGTCACGGGTGTTAAATGCAGTCTTCCATTCGTCATCCCAGCGAATTCGGCTTAGGTTGTAAGCCACACGCAACGGTCGAGACACTCGGGGGCCCCACTTGAGAACCTCTGCAGAGTTCCAGTCCAGGACTGGGGCATGTAGTCTGAGCCAAGGCAGACCCAGCAGCACGGGTTTAACGGCCCTGGGCAAGACAAAGAACGAGAGGAGCTTGGAGTGGAGAGCTCCCACTTGGAGCCTCAGCAGCTTGGTCACAGCTATAACTGGGTCTGGCAAAGGTAGTCTATTTACAGATGCAACCATCAATGGACTCTACAGAGGGGGGTAGTGGGCAATTGGAGAAGATCCACCAGGTCTCTACGAATTAAATTAGCAGCGGATCCAGATACGCAGAGACCCGATGCGTTTTTTCGCCGGACATTATGGTCACGGGAATGGACAATTTAGACAAAAGTCCTTCTTTATCCAAGGTTGTCTCTCCTACCAACCCTACACTTTGGGGCTTTTGTGACACAGACGCACAAGATGGCCTCCGAGGCCGCAATATAGACAGAGTCCCGAGGTGCGTTTGCGTTCTCTCTCCTGGGTAGATAGCTTAAACTGGTACATCCTCACAGACTCCTTAGATCGGCATCTGAGGACAGCAGGGGTTGCTGCAAAGTAGGGACCTGATTAGGGAGTCCTCCCACCCAACGAGCTTCATGGAGCCGTTCTCGGATCCTTATCAATCCGGGCAGCCAGAAGGATGAGGTCATCCAGGGTAGACTGTAGATCTCGAGCGGCAAGCTCATCCTTAATCTTAGGAGAGAAAAAAGCCACGGCGCCACTTGGTATGGATCAAAGAAGATGAGGTAAGGATAGAAGGAAATATATAAGCTCACCGTGTGGTTTAGAAACGTTCAGCGTCGGGGTCCACGGGGTAGCTGCTGCCAGATCCGAGCCGGTCGCCAGAGGGACCGCTTGAGTACGAGAGATGCAGATGAAACAAAGGATCTATGATGGCGCTGCTAATTGTTCATGGACAAAATAAGTATCCTGAGATCAAGTGTAAAGTTTTGTAACAAACTATTTATTCGCAACGCGTTTCAGCACCGAACTGGCGCTTTCATCAGGCATAGGATTACAGAAGAAAGTGACATGTTTATATAGGGCCAGTTCAGATTGGATGATTGGGTAAAAAACCGCGAAAGCACAGTGACAGGTCAAAGTTCAAAATATACGATCTAATAGGACAAGTTAAAATACAAATACAAAAAGGGCAGGTAAGGGGTGTGAATAATAAAAGGCTGCATGTTTTGTCAAAGAATGATTATGGGATGCAGTGAGTTAAAAAACATGTGCGCAGCATAAAATGTATATGATAACAATAATATTTAAACTAGAAACAATAAACAATAGTTGGTACCATAGGGAAGCAGGGGTGGGTAGCTATAATTTTATTAGGGGTATGTGTATAGTGTTATTAGGAATAGTACTGTGTGTAGTTTTCAATGTTTACACGTTGCCTCGGGAACCAGAAGAATTACGGAAGCCGAGACGCTCCAAAAGGAAATGGAACGCACGGTGAACCGCATTACGCGAAGGGAGGTTGAGATGTTCAGACTGGACCGGCGGAGATTACTGGGCCGAATTGAAATAGGAAGATCGGGCAGAGGGTGAGTGAAAACAACTATATCTAATGTCTAATGTAGATATGTTCAAAAACCTTAGGTTTAAATAGGTTGATATAACACTTGTGGGCGTTAATTCGGAAGGGACGTACATTAATGTTAGTGGGTGAGGGTAACGGCGGTAAGGATACCCATACCTATATTAGTTGTTTCGGTGACAATGTCACAGTGTGCATTATTAACAGGAGAGATGGATAGTTGGTATGTTAGTATAATATGTGAATTCCGTGATAATAGCCACAGTGTGCATTATTTAACAGGAGAATTGGATAATTGGTTTGTTAGTTTGTTATGTGAATTCCGTGATAAATGCTCATAGCCCAGCTGGAGGTTGAATATAGCTAGATGCTGTAAAAAATGCTGTAAAAAATAATAATAATAATAAGGGGATCTAGGTGATGTTTTGTTTATAATATTTTATAATTCTGTTTTTGAAATGTAACAATTAATTAGAAAAAAATTAGAAAAAAATTAAAAAATGGTTTAGTCTAGAGATGACTCTGTAATGTCATTTAGACCCAAAGGGTGGAGTGTGTTCATTTTAAAAATCCAGTAGTTTTCTCTTTGTTTTAGCATGCTGAATCTGTTTGGGACATCGATACTGATGTGTTCTATTGGTGTGATATTGATTTTATTTGATTTGCAGTCATGTACTTGGAGGAAATGTCTAGAAACGCTGTGCTTGAGGTATCCATTGTTTATATTGTACCGATGGTTGTTAACTCTGGTCCTTAGACACTGAGTAGTTCTACCAATATATTGTAAACGGCAAGGGCACTCCAATAAGTATATGACATAGGAACTGCCACAGTTTAGGAGAGTTTGTATATTGAAGGTTTCATTGGTGACTGTTGATGTGTAGTCTATGGTACCAACTATTGTTTATTGTTTCTAGTTTAAATATTATTGTTATCATATACATTTTATGCTGCGCACATGTTTTTTAACTCACTGCGTCCCATAATCATTCTTTGACAAAACATGCAGCCTTTTATTATTCACACCCCTTACCTGCCCTTTTTGTATTTGTATTTTAACTTGTCCTATTAGATCGTATATTTTGAACTTTGACCTGTCACTGTGCTTTCGCGGTTTTTTACCCAATCATCCAATCTGAACTGGCCCTATATAAACATGTCACTTTCTTCTGTAATCCTATGCCTGATGAAAGCGCCAGTTCGGTGCTGAAACGCGTTGCGAATAAATAGTTTGTTACAAAACTTTACACTTGATCTCAGGATACTTATTTTGTCCATGAACAATTAGCAGCGCCATCATAGATCCTTTGTTTCATCTGCATCTCTCGTAATCTTAGGAGACAGTCCCTGCCAGAATGTAGCCACCAGGGCCTCATTGTTCCACAACAGTTCTCCCGCCAGGGTGCGGAAGTGGATGGCGTACTCGACCACAGAGGTTTCTCCCTGGCGTAGGTTCAGCAGGGAGGCGGCTGCAGACAAGACTCGTCCAGGTTCCTCAAACACAGTGCGAAATTTCCAGAGGAACTCCTGGAAGTTACGGGTCTCTAGTCCTTGCTTCTCCCAGATAGGATTCGCCCATGCAACGGCCCTGCCAGTGAGGAGAGAGACGATGAAAGCGACAATTGCGCCATCAGATGAAAATGCCCTTGCATACAGGTTGAAGTGGATCTGGCACTGGTTCAAAAATCCACGGCAGGTCCTTGCGTCTGCATCATAGCGGTCAGGAAGTGGCAAAGAAAATCGGGGATTAATACTGCCAGGAGGTGTAATAGGAGGATCGTCAGCTTGCACCTCCAGTCGACGAGCAATACTGTTCAAGGTCTGGCGGAGTTGGTCCTGTTGAGACTGGAGTTCTAGCATGTCCGCCCGCATCTCTTGTGATGTCATCATGGTCTTGGATTGACCAGCAGGGTCCATGGCCTGAGCGTACTGTCACGTTGGGTACGTGGACCCACTGGGCCGTACCACCTTGACGGTATGGTAACTGGCCAACAGGACACAGGTCACAGTCTATAGTTTGTATAGTGTACCTTTGGTAGCTCGGACAGTTGTAAGACAGGCTCGGCTGGGACTAGGCAGCAGGCAGGCATAAGGCGTGGTATGCAGCACAGCACGACTTCAGCTCAACACGGCACTTGACCAGGATAGCACGGGATACAGGTTACAGGTAGCAGGAACGGGAAACACTGGGAACTGGGAAACACTAGGAGACCATTTGCTTAGACAAACTTAAGGTAAGACAAAAATACTCAGGCAAGGCAGGAAGGGGCTGGGCCCCTCTTATAGTCCAGGGTGTTCATGGGCTAATTTTGACTTTAACTCAGGTGCGCGCGCTGGCCCTTTAAGAGTGGGCACGGGTTTGCGCGCGCACCCTACGGGACCCAGCCAAGGTAAGCGGAAGTGAGCGCTGGCTTCTACTGAGGAGGAGGCTGGGGCCAGCGCTCGCAGATCCA
This sequence comes from Rhinoderma darwinii, assembly GCF_050947455.1. Lineage (NCBI taxonomy): Eukaryota > Metazoa > Chordata > Amphibia > Anura > Rhinodermatidae > Rhinoderma > Rhinoderma darwinii. The sequence continues at coordinate 230,397,564 of NC_134689.1, read as the reverse complement.
TGGCTGTGGCCGTCAGGAGGTGAGTGAGCCTGACAGCCCGCGGCCATGGGCATGACACTTGTGATGTAAGTTCACTATACAAATCTATTCATCCTAACAGTCTTGATGTGGTTTTTAAAAAAAATACAGCAATTACTTTATTTTTGAAAGAGTTCATTATCACAGCGTTTGTTTACCCTATAAAACTATTTTGTTTTTGACAAACAATATTATTTGCAAGTAACGGGAGCTTTGATGGGTGCCAAGTTATTCCCGTCACTTGCAAGAATACATGTATGTATATGTCATGGTGGGAATCTCTTTTTGTTTTTCTGTAACTAATCCTGCTATAGATGTGTTGATATCGTATGGTTGTTACATAAATTATTTCCTCCTTATATGATGGCAGATGTGGCGGCTACACCATTATTCCTATCACATTTGAATGACAATTTTCTAAATGTAAAGTTCACGGCAAATTGGCTCATGAGTGGCATTGGGGGAGATTTAGTAACAGCTTTATGACACTTTTGTGAGGTAAAAAAGTCAGTTTCGTGCATGCCATATTTGTGAAAAGCCGTGCGACTTTTCTACCCTTTCGCCTCTTTTGAAAATGGCAAGAAAAGTGGTTGGAGTTAACTCAGATGGACCACTATCAGACCGGCAAATTTACTATTAATTACAAAAGAAATTGGTGGAAATATAGCACAAATCTATATCTGCTCATAGCAGGCGTCAATTTTAATTTCTGTTGTTAGAACAACCCAAGTTGAGCCAAATTTATTAAGAAGTGTGAGCCTCTTAAAAAAAATATGCATCTTACTCCAAGAATTGACTATTTAGACATATGGCAATTCCATAAATAGCACTGTTCAAACTCAAACATATAGAAAGGAGACAGCAAAAAATACAATGCTAAATTCTGCATAGAGCCACCCTCCACATGTCATGAAAGTAATACCTGGCAGAGAAAATTCCTATATTATAATAATGAAAAAAGGATGAAATAGAATAATACGTGAAAACAGAAGCCCCCTATCTTTGTTACTACGTACAGTGCAGCATTCAATAATAATAAAAAAAATTAAATATATATATATATATATATATATATATATATATATATATATATATATATTGTGTCAGGATTATATATTGTCTAAATTTGTTGAGAAAGGCATCAGAGTTGTTACTAGAACAGCTTCTACTTTAGCTCCCACTTTAGGACAGAAATTGTTCCTAAGTATTTTTGTCTAAAATCAAGAGGGTGATGATTGGCTGATACAGGAAAGTTTTTAATACTTTAATGATCAGGCCATTTTTAATTTTCGCTTTTCCCTTTTTGCCTTCCAAGAGCCATAACTTTTTTATTTTTCCATTGTCATATGGCTAAGTATGAGGGTTTATTTTATTTTTTTATTTTTTTTGCCGGACGAGATGTAGTTTTTAATGGCAACATTTAATGTTCCATATAATGCGCTGGAAGCTTTGAAAAATTATTTTGTACGGTGGAATGGAAAAAAACCAACAATTTCCCCATTGTTTTTTTGTTTCTTTTTTGGGCATTCACCCTGTGGTAAGAAATAACATGTTAACTTTATACTGTGGGTCAATATGTGTACGGCAATATCAAATTTCTAACGTTATTTTTAGGTTTAACTACTTTTACAAAACAGAAACATTTTGTTAAAAAAAAAAGTGTTTTTGGGGGTGAGCTGTAGTTTTATTGATACCATTTTGGGGTACATATGACTTTTAAATCATGGTTTGTTTTTTACTGCATACTCCATGTGGGATACATAATGTTATATTATAGTAGATCGGACATTTACGGATACGGCAACACCAATTATGTTTTTTTTACATAGCTTTTGGGGGAAATGGTAAAATGGGGGGTTGTAGAACTTGTATTTTTTTTGTATATAAAAAAACTTTACTCTACTGTTTTTTATTTTTTTCATTAGTCCGAATAGGGGACTTGTACAAGAGATCGTTGAAACGCTTTCGCAATATATTGCAATGCTTATGCATTGCAGTATATTGTGATTTTTATTGGCTCCTATTGAGCCCTGCCTCTGGCAGTGTTTAATAGGAGCACAAAGCTGGCCAACCTGGGACCTTCATTAGGTCCCAGGCTGCCATGACAAGCATTGGCACCCCACAATTGCATCGAGGAGGGTCGATGGGCTGTCGTAGGGAGGCCGCCCCCTCTTTCAACAGCTTAGATGCTATGTTCACTGTTGACCGCAGCATCTAAGAGGTTAAACAGCTGGGATCATAATACTCTGCAATACCAGCAGTTAGAGCAATATACAGCTGACACCCACATACAACAACCCTCCCCCGATGACATACATACCCAATGGGTGGTCTTAAAGGAGTTAGGCCGGATTCACACGAGCGTGTTCAGTCTGTGATATACGGTACGCAGGTCGGCCGCATTTCCCGGACTGAGCACACTGCAGGAAGCTGGGCTGCTAGCATCATAGTTATCTATGACGCTAGGAGTCCCTGCCTCTCCGCGGAACTACTGTCCCTTACTGAAAACATGTTTTCAGTATGGGACAGTTATTACAGGTTTCAGCGCAAGATACAGCTGCTCTGTTTACAAAATAGAAAGCAGCTGCATCTAAAAAAAAAAGTTAATAAGAAGAATTTTGAAAGTTTCACCAATCACACTGACAGACATTTTTATTAAACAACAAAACAAAAAACGATTTCCAAGGTGTACATAGTCTTTAATACTAGTTTTCCAAAAGGCTTAAACCACAGACAATAATTGAGTTTACATTACTGAATTATTCTTATATATTTTATATTCAGCTGCTTTTATAACTTTGGCTATCATGTGATCTATAAGGGTCTTTCTGCCCAAAGTTTACTTATACACCTGTATCAGTATTGCCAATAATGCTATAAATAAGGACTTATACGTCAGAAATGAGTAAGTGGTTCAACTGTTGATTTTTATTTCCTTTTTTCAAATTTTTTTTTTTTACCACTGTAGTGCTGGAATGCCTTGATATCCTTTAAGTATGACTGGATGCTAAGGGCGGCATTTCCAGTTCTTGCCTTCATTTGCTCTCATGCATGAACCCCAAACAGGCCTGAATCACTGATCCAATAATCAACACAAAAAAGAAACCGATGTGGAGCACTCTACATGTGGATCAGGGACAGGACAAGCTCCCTTGGTGCCCAAGGCAGCGGTCTTCAGAATGTGCCCACCCCCTGACCCTCCATCCCTGAAGTTATTAATATTTCACACACACACATATATATATATATATATATATATATATATATATACATAGCGTTGGACTGGTGTTCCTTGGCTGATTCTGAGGGCCCACCCTCCATCTATATAGAACATGTACATGTTCACATTTCATTTCATCATAGCCATTGTTGTTGTTATTGTGCACACAGGATATAATCATCAATAAGGTCTAATTGGTAACTTGTGAATCATGCCATAAGAAATAGACCCTAGTGGCAAGTCATTGGATCCAAAGAACTCCAAATGGGGTTATGGTTGTCTGCTTTAAGGCCCATTATTGTGTTAGAACCTGGCTTTTTATTTTTATTTATCAATAAATTGTGCCCCCTAGCTTCCATGGGGCCCTAGTCAGATGTTTGCTCCACCTACCTCTTGTCCCGGCCCTGATATAAATAATTTTTATCACGATGTATCAGCAGCTTGCATTGGGTGAAACAGTAGAAACTGATCAGCAAAAGTTGTTACATGGGACATATTCCCATACATCTATGCATAGACGGAGATTCCTTACTGTGAGAGAGTGAGACTGTGGAACTCTCTGCAACAGGATGTTGTGACGGTTGATTCATTGAGCAACTTCAAGGATGTCCTGGATGCCTTTCTTGAAAAATATAATATTACATGTTATGAGTACTAGATTCTGGAGATGGGACGATGATCCAGCGATTTATTCTGATCGCCATATTTGAAGTCAAGGCAATTTGCATCCGTCTGATGGAGGTTTATTCCTTCCTCTGGATCAACTCTGTAGGATTATAGATAAACAATTTAAGAGAAAAAAGAGTGCAAAAATCGAAATACCTTAACCCCTTAACTCCGAAGGACGGATATACCTGTCCTCTGCATCTGCTAGTTCGCGCAGGAGGACGGATATATCCGTTCTCTGATCGTGCGGGTACTGCCAGTGTATCCACGCGATCAGCGGCAGGAGCACGGCTGTTATACACAGCAAGCAGTTAGCTCCGGCCATGGAATAGCGGCCGAGCTGCGGTACTGCAACTCTGCTCCTATTCAAGTGTACGGAGCCAACTGCTTCCGGGCTCTGTACATAGCATTATGTGCCACAACATCCGGTGCCCGCAGTCCACCGGAGCGGCTTATCGGTACCGGGTCCAGGTGTCGAACCCGTGCCTATGACATACTGATGACCTATCTGGTGGATAGGTCATTAGTTGTCAGAAGGTGGACAACCGCTTTAAGTGTGTGTTATAGCCCAAGCTTTACAATAAATAAATACATACAAAATATTTACATAAAATATTACACATTTTGTTTTAAATAAATTAAAAAAAGTGTATCCCTACTAAAGAAAAAAAGAAAAAAATGTTTTCCTGTAGAAAAAAGAAAGTGATCATCATTTATTATCTACATTACAGAAAAAAATAGCATGCTGCTTTAAAGAGTAATGGAATCCAATAAAGGTGACGTTACAACAAAAAAAAAAGAGTAATGGGTGAATATGCATACAAAGTACCTGCTTAAAACAACATATTCTTAAGATGTGTGTCTGGGGGGAAAAGCCACTTATAAACACAATAAATTAATGCAAAGTATAGTGATTTGTGAGGAAATTTGCAGTATACTGTATGCAGAATAGGACATTGATAGTCTTTGTCCTGGAAAAGAACAGTAAGGCCTTATTCACACGACAGTGAAAAAAAATGTCCATTAAAAACTGATCAACTGTCAGTTTTTCATGGCCATTTTGCATCAGTCTGTCTCTAAATTTTCATCCATTTCCAGTCCATGTGTCCATTTTTAATGGCCGTTTGACATCCATTTTGCATCAGTTTTTCATGGCCGTTAAAAAAACTGATGAATTTCATTGGTCAGGCTTTTTTTGTCCCAGCCCCCTGAAAACACCCAAAGTAAGGTCACATGTTCACCTAGTCCTAGACACTATTACAGCCTCCCTGTATATGATGCCACACCAGCCTCCCTGTATATGATGCCACACCAGCATCCCTGTATATGATGCCACACACCTCCCTGTATATGATGCCACACACCTCCCTGTATATGATGCCACACGCCTCCCTGTATATGATGCCACACGCCTCCCTGTAGATGATGCCACACGCCTCCCTGTAGATTATGCCACATGCCTCCCTGTAGATGATGCCACACGCCTCCCTGTATATGATGCCACACGCCTCCCTATATATGATGCCACACGCCTCCCTGTATATGATGCCACACACCTCCCTGTAGATGATGGCACACCAGCCTCCCTGTAGATGAAGCCACACCAGCCTCCATGTAGATGATGCCACACCAGCCTCCCTGCAGATCATGCCACACCTGCCTCCCTGTAGATGATGCTACACCTGCCTCCCTGTAGATGCCACACCAGCCTCCTTGTAGATGCCACACCAGCCTCCTTGTAGATGCCACACCAGCCTCCCTGGAGTTGCAACACCAGCCTCCCTGTAGATGCCACACCAGCCTCCCTGTAGATGCCACACCAGCCTCCCTGTAGATGCCACACCAGCCTCCCTGTAGATGCCACACCAGCCTCCCTGTAGATGCCACACCAGCCTCCTTGTAGATGCCACACAAGCCTCCCTGTAGATGCCACATCAGCCTCCCTGTAGATGACACACCAGCCTCCCTGTACATGATGCCACACCAGCCTCCCTGTACATGATGCCACACCAGCCTCCCTGTACATGATGCCACATAGCAGAAAAACTGAGTTGGAACCAGCGCTGAGAGTGATGAATCTGTTCAAAACGGGAAACTTTGTTGATGTGACAATTACGCTCACCTTGAATAATGGACACCGGTGGGTGTCATAAAAGCATAAAAAGCTGCAGCCAGGTCCATAGCACAGCAAACAAAGTTTGTTGTCAGATGAGGGATTTGTTGAAGTGGAAAATTGGGACCACCGGCGCTGCTATATGGAACAGTGAGCAATATGGAGACTTAGGCAGGCATCAAGATAAAGAACTTTATTGTCAACAGGCTACGCGTTTCAACACCGAACCGGTGTCTTCATCAGGCCAATATAGACTGTGCGGTTCAAGCACATTTATACACACAAAGAGGCAGAAAAAACCGCCAAAACAAACAGGTTGAAGGTCACCGAGATAAAAAGACAATATCTATCATATTTACAGCAAAAATATACATGTGCGGCGATCAAGAACGCTTGAAACATGAAAGATGACGATGATGATAGCTTGAACATAATTTGGATAATACAAATGTAAACATATATCAATCGTGCCGTTATGGATCGGCATGCAGCGTTGGTGAAAATAAATTGTTATACATATTTATTGTGAGTATTCATTATAGGACGAGGGAATAGTAAATTTATCAAATAAAGAACAACGAAAAGTGTATAATTTTAGGATGAGACAAACAAATGTAATGTAACGCCGCTGAAACAAGCGTCACTGGTTGTTAGAGCAACAGAAAAACTACGGTGGCCGAGGAGGGACAAAAACCAAACGTTACTGTAAATACCCGTTATTTGCTAATATTTTTAATGTTTGGTACTCACTGTCTGTAGCATTCCTGTCCCTCTCTGCCCGTCTGTCTTCTCCACTGTTGGCTCAGTTGTATCTGCGGTCCACCATGCGTTCCAACGTTTGGTTTTTGTCCCTCCTCGGCCACCGTAGTTTTTCTGTTGCTCTAACAACCAGTGACGCTTGTTTCAGCGGCGTTATATTACATTTGTTTGTCTGATCCTAAAATTATACACTTTTCGTTGTTCTTTATTTGATAAATTTACTATTCCCTTGTCCTATAATGAATACTCACAATAAATATGTATAACAATTTTCCACATCAACAAATCCCTTTTATGCATGATAGATTTTATGTTGTACTGAAGGAATCATGGGAATGTTTATACACAGTCGTGTCACATTATTATGACCACCACCTACTTTCGATGTCAGCTGTGCGTAGCAGATGTAGGAAGTGATGTGTCGTGGGCTGGCTTGGTGGGTATTAATGTTGTGAGATAGGCTGTCTGAACACATATCACTCGTTGTTGAAACCGATAAAAGAAGCGATTTATCAGAGTTGCAAAAACGGATGATTATTGATTTGCAGGCCAAGGGTGGAGGTATTTCTCAAAGAATGCAGTTTGTGAACTGTTCGCATGCTGCTGTGGTGAAAGTGTATCAAGAGTGGACAAGTGGCACCATTTGGAATAACCGAGGTGGAAACTGCGGAGCACCACGTGCCATTGATGTGACGGGTGAACGTCGGCTATGAAGGTGCGTGATGGTCAAACAATACACTACAGTGAAGCAGCTCACTGTGAAAATCAACCAGGGGGCTACCAGACGAGTGTCTAAAATAACAGGTCAGCGGACACTACAGCATATGGGGCTCCGAAGCAGACGGATGGTCACTGTTCCTATGCTAATAAAGATGCATCGGAAAAAAAGGCTTCAAGTTGCACGGCAGTATTGGAATTGGACCCCTGATGATTGGCAAAAGGCTGCCTTCTCCATTGAGTCACGTTTTCTGCTTCATCGAACAGATTGACGTTGGCGTGTCAAGCGAGAAACATCAGAGAACAAACACCCTGTAACCATTGCTGGAAGAACACAAGCTGGTGGCGGCAGCATTATGGTCTGGGGAATATTTTCATGGCATTTTCTGGGCCCACTCATTCATGTGGAAGCCACTCTGAACCGATTTGGGTATGAATCCATCGTTGCAGATCACGTCCACCCATACATGCTGTTTCACTTCTCTGGGGCAGATGAAATCTTCCACAAAACAATATGACATGTCACAAGGCTAAAAATGTCCGACAGTGGTTGGAAGAGCACAACCAAGACTTCCGAGTACTTCCCTAGCCCCCTAATTTGCCAGACTTGAACCCCATTCAGCATCTTTGGGACCACCTCGATCATCTTGTTCGCTCTATGGAACCTCCCCCATGGACCCTCCAACAAATGTGGGATGCACTGCAGTCAGCATGGCTCCAGACACCTGAGACAACCGACCAGCACATTATTGAGTCACTTGCAGCCCGTCTAGCTGCTGTCTGTGCTGCACAAGGTGGTTACTCTGGATATTAGCTGGTGGTCATAATAATGTGACTCGCCTGTGTATATCTTACATATAAAATATTATTTGTGAAGCCTGTTAATTAACCAAGATTTATTTTATGCATGCATGCTTGGTCGTATTAGTATTTCACCTCATTGTTTGAGAATGTAAATTGTTCTAATTAATCAATCATCCATTCATTGTCTTTTAATAAGCAATGTTTGGATAGATACAATATAAATTCTCATTAGGGTGTATGTTATCATCTCTGTAACATTACACGCAATACAACGCTCTAACTTTTTATGAGTATTGTGGATTCTGTCCAGCGTCACAACGTTATGTGCGCCGCACATATAATGTCCTAACGCTGAATGGCATCAGGACCCAGCGCTGCAACTGAAGAGGACCCGACTCAGAAGCAAAGAGGGTAAGTATACTGTTACTGTGGACAGACGTGGTAGGGGAAGCCATGGGCCCCCAGTTTCAGGACCCGGTCAGAACTGCAACTGCTGCAACCCCTCTAAATATGTCACTGGATCATACAGAAAAGTGATATTATCTGTGATATTATTCTATGTTTTAAAAGTGCATACGCACCATAGAGGCAGCCCATGCTATTGGTTTCTTGAAGAGAGAGGGAGAAGCTCTATTTGGACACATTCTCTCTGCTAAGCCCGTGGCATGTCCAGCAATTCCATCTGCCACTACAATGATCACTATGTCCATCCCCCTACTTTTTGTTTATCAGTTGTCATAACAACCTTCCCACAACGGCTTCCATAGAAATACCACTCCGTTCCCCATAGTATGGTAGCTTCTTACAAGAATAGCATATGACTTTTACTATGTGACTTTTTCCAAATTAGCTGAAGGTTCTACGCCATGGAGCTCCATCTTTTGTCTTTCGAATGATACATGTAAAGAGCATGGAGGGGGGGGGGCAACACCTGGTCCTTACATAATTATATAGTACGGTTGTAAAGAGACATATGTCCATAAAGTTCAACCAGGTTCGGAAAGAACGAAGATGAAAGGAAGGGGTATGGGAAAAGTTTAATACTTTGTTTTACCAAGATTGATCCAGATGAGGAGAAAAAATTAATAATCAAGGAAAAATTTTGCTTCTAATCCTAATTGGCGATCAGACTGGATCAACATTAAAAATAAATTCTATTCATTTTCATACGCGTTAATATTATTTTGTTTTAAGAAAACATCAACGCTTTTTTTTAAGCCATGTACTGTTCCTACTGTCTCCAGATCCTGAGGTAGACTATTCCACAAATTCACAGTTCTTATGGTAAAGAAAGATTGTCAACTGTGTAGATTGAACCTTTTTTTCTCCAGCAGAGGGAGTCTCCCTTGTCTTTTGAGGGGGTTTTACTTAGATGATATTTTTTATAAGGGCCATTTATATACCTTTACAAGTTAAATCATTTTCCCCCTAAGACATCTATTTTGTAAATATAATTCTTTTAATCTATCCTCATAACTTAGATTCTCCATGCCCCTTATTAGCTTCGTTGCTCTTCTTTGTATTTTTTTCTAACTCCAGGGCATCCTTTCTATGAACTGGAGCCCAGAACTGAACTGCATATTCTAGATGAGGCCTCACTAATGCTTTGTAAAGTGGTAATATTCTATCCCTGTCCCGCGAGTCCATGCCTCTTTTAATACACAACAGCTGGCCTGGGTGTTAAAACCCGGCAACATAAAGGGCTGACCAGCATGATCTTTTTCATGTGTGCCACAGCTCTACAGGTTTTATGGTTGATGATTTCATTTACTATTATGTTTTTAATTTTTTTTTTACTTATTATTGTTTTTCAGGTGTAATATAAACAGTGTTTTTTTTTTTACTTTTCACTTTTTTATTGACGGCACAGGTTCTTTATCTAATAATGCATTAGTTGACACATTTTTAATTGGTAACAATTCTTTTCCGGGCTGCATTGCTTCTGCCAGTAAGCACAGATAACATTTTAAAATTTCCTAAATTTATCAACTATGTTTCAGTGACGGGTTTTTAAAAACTATTATTAATTTGAGTGATATATATGACATAAGTAAAACGTGTACTCCACTTTTATAACACAAAATGCTGTCTTCAGACATTAATAAATTTGTCATATAGTTGATGTTAACACGTTGCACCCCCACTATACCACTTTAACACCCCTTTGAAAACTCAAAAATCAAAAGTGCCTTAGGCATTGTAAGCAGCTTCAAATTCTCATTTCTTTGTCTAGTTTTAAAGCAACGACACATCATATCAAATCTTCCCTGTTATGTCCAAAAAATGTTGCAGCCTTGCTACCCCGCTACTAATTTTAGCTGAGCGGAAACACAAACAATCAGTATATGGCCTTAGATTAACTAAATGCAAGACTATAAAATCAAAGCATATAGAAACCATCAGACTGTCATATTATTGAACTATTGGAAGTCCATCCAGAAAAAATGGCAGCATCAAGGCAGGTACACTACCGTTCAAAAGTTTGGGGTCACCCAGACAATTTTGTGTTTTCCATGAAAACTCACACTTATATTTATCAAATGAGTTGCAAAATGACTAGAAAATATAGTCAAGACATTGACAAGGTTAGAAATAATGATTTTTATTTGAAATAATAATTTTATCCTTGAAACTTTGCTTTCGTCAAAGAATGCTCCATTTGCAGCAATTACAACATTGCAGACCTTTGGCATTCTAGCTGTTAATTTGCTGAGGTAATTGGGAGAAATTTCACCCCATGCTCCCAGAAGGCCCTCCCACAATTTGGATTGGCTTGATGGGCACTTCTTGCGTACCATACGGTCAAGCTGCTCCCACAACAGCTCTATGGGGTTGAGATCTGGTGACTGCGCTGGCCACTCCATTACAGATAGAATACCAGCTGCCTGCTTCTTCCCTAAATAGTTCTTGCATAATTTGGAGGTGTGCCTTGTGTCATTGTCCTGTTGTAGGATGAAATTGGCTCCAATCAAGCGCTGTCCACAGGGTATGGCATGGCGTTGCAAAATGGAGTGATAGCCTTCCTTATTCAAAATCCATATACCTTGTACAAATCTCCCAATTTACCAGCACCAAAGCAACCCCAGACCATCACATTACCTCCACCATGCTTGACAGATGGCATCAGGCACTCTTCCAGCATCTTTTCAGCTGTTCTGCGTCTCACAAATGTTTTTCTGTGTGATCCAAACACCTCAAACTTCGATTCGTCTGTCCATAACACTTTTTTCCAATCTTCCTCTGTCCAATGTCTGTGTGCTTTTGCCCATATTAATCTTTTCCTTTTATTAGCCAGTCTCAGATATGGCTTTTTCTTTGCCACTCTGCCCTGAAGGCCAGCATCCCAGAGTTGCCTCTTCACTGTAGACGTTGACACTGGCGTTTTGCGGGTACTATTGAATGAAGCTGCCAGTTGAGGACCTGTGAGGCGTCTATTTCTCAAACTAGAGAATCTAATGTACTTGTCTTGTTGCTCAGTTGTGCAGCGGGGCCTCCCACTTCTCTTTCTACTCTGGTTAGAGCCTGTGTGTGCTGTCTGAAGGGTAGTACACACCGTTGTAGGAAATTTTCAGTTTCTTGGCAATTTCTCGCATGGAATAGCCTTTATTTTTAAGAACAAGAATAGACTGTCGAGTTTCACATGAAAGCTCTCTTTTTCTAGCCATTTTGAGAGTTTAATCGAACCCACAAATGTAATGCTCCAGATTCTCAACTAGCTCAAAGGAAAGTCAGTTTTATAGCTCCTCTAAACAGCAAAACTGTTTACAGCGGTGCTAACATAATTGCACAAGGGTTTTCAAGTGTTTTCTAATCATCCATTAGCCTTCTAACACAGTTAGCAAACACAATGTACCATTAGAACACTGGAGTGATGGTTGCTGGAAATGGGCCTCTATACATCTATGTAGATATTGCATTAAAAACCAGACGTTTGCAGCTAGAATAGTCATTTAGCACATTAACAATGTATAGAGTGTATTTCTGATTAATTTAATGTTATCTTCATTTAAAAAAACTGTGCTTTTCTTTCAAAAATAAGGAAATTTCTAAGTGACCCTAAACTTTTGAATGGTAGTGTATATGCAAAAGAATGTCCTTCTTTTATTATATCCAGCATGTTATAGAAAAAGCTACTTTTTGTTGCTTTGTCTGGGATGTGCTGGGAATAATAAAAGAATGAGTCAGTACTGAGTCCCCACAGGGATTGGGGGTGAAATGGCACGCACATTCTGTTTGGTATAACTATTATAATTTTTACTCTTCCGGTCTGGTGACTGTTGTAATTGAGGATTTGTAGTGTGCTGTTGATCTTTTTAAATTTTTGAACTATTGGTGACATCTTATTAATCCCAACTGGACCAACAAAATGCAGCATGACCTAAAACTGCTTAAATCCACATATTTAAAAGGGAAGGCCTGTGAACACTGGGGTTTCCCATTTTAATCATTGATTAGGGAGTACTTCCAACTCCCAGTCCACATCAGTCCCCAGCACTTGAGCTTTTTATAAATGTTTTTACATATAGTGGTAAGGGATGGAGAGAGGCTGGTTGGAAAGACATAGTCTTCCCCCAAAAAAATGTATTTGTTTGTATCTAAAGAAATTGAAAATCATATATCCCTAGTCAGTGTTGTGACATATGAACACCTTTAGGCCCTCGACACAAAAGTTGTATGAAAACTCAGTAGTAATCGGCATGCTGCATTGATTCACAAAGTGCACAGTTCAGAATTGTAGTTATTTCTGACTGTATGTTTCCATATGGTGTTCTGTACAGGTACTGTGTGAGTTCAAAAGTATTTCCAACTTCATAACCAGTCCTCCTTACTAGTGGATTAGGGGAGAGGAAAACGGTCCTTACGCAGTACCTGTAAAGAGGTTTTTTTTATACTGATCTGTTCACATAGATGCAATTATTCAGTCTCCATTGATCTGAAGGAAAATCAGCATCTATGGAGGAAAATCATCTATATGGGATCCGATGGAGCATAGCATGATTGTGTTTATAGGCTGGCATATAGAGTGCATACAAAAACACCTTAGTGCACACAGAGGTAAGAGAACCTCCATAGTATTACATTACCAACATATTACAGCTCTGTACAGCTCAAAGCTTATACAGGGAAGTAATACATTAATGTCAGTCATATGTTCACCTATTGGATGTGTTTTTTGCACATTAAAAAACACCATTGAGTGACAAGTAATAAGGACCAATAATGAATCCTGTAAATTTATATTGCTGTCAAATGATGTTGCTCATCTCAAGCCTATACATTTGGTATTATGTCTTTTTCCACATTGTCTACTATGATAATTCAAGGTGCTATATTTATCATATTTTTAATATGAACCCAAAAGAAGAAAAATACCTAACATCTCATTTAGACTATTAGACTCAATACCTTTTTCTTCTCAGCTAGAAAATTTATATAGTATATAGATCATTCTGCTAAAATAGAAATAGAGATATTATAAAAATTGGAGAAAGATGTGGAACCAAACCCGTATATCTCACATCCAAATTCTTTTTATTGGTTTGTGACATTCACGGTGCTTGAGTGCTTCATTCTTTTGAGATATATGGAAATGAAAATGTGGATTTCATGGTGAAATAAGCTGTTAAGAAATATGATGTTGATATTAAACTGTCACTTTGTGCAGTGATTGGCACATGAGGTATTTTGTGATTGGGCCATTATATAGTTGAAAAGAGCTATAATAAAGATGTATTTGGAACAGCATTTACCTTCCTAAAAGTTGATAAATGTTCTTGCATGATGATAGAAAATTTTTCTTTCTACGTTTTTTTTTTATCTCTCCTCTAAAGTATTATCAAAGACAGGATTTTTGTCCTTTTTATACAAATCTACTGTTGTACATACATATTAAAGATGATTACTAACCACAACACCGGCTGCAAAAATGAATGTTTATGGTTTGATGAAATTGCAGCTGACAGATGGAGATCTTGTATGGAAGATCAGTGTTTACAGGTTCCAACTACCTTTCATATTGTACACTAAAAGGTGTGTTTCTATCCCAAATTGTCGATCTTCCAAACTCTGTCTCATTTTTAATGCCTTATGTAAAGAGATTTACCATTAACTAGTTTTCACATTGAAACCTAAGGCTGGATTCACACGAGCATGTTCGGTCCGTAATAGACGGAACGTATTTCGGCCTCAAGTCCCGGACCGAACACACTGCAGGGAGCCGGGCTCTTAGCATCATAGATATGTACGACGCTAGGAGTCCCTGCCTCGCTGCGGGACAGCTGTCCCGTACTATAATCATGTTTTCAGTATGGGACAGTTGTTCCACGGAGAGGCAGGGACTCCTAGCGTCGTACAAAACTATGATGCAAGGAGCCCAACTCCCTGCAGTGTGTTCGGTCCGGGACTTATGGCCGAAATACGTTTCGTCCATTACGGACCAAACATGCTCGTGTGAATCCAGCCTTAGAAGGACATAATATTTTACATAAAATGTATCTACTCAGATGAGTCTTGATCCACAGCATGGTTCAAAATCTTATCTCTATTTCTCAGAGAAATACAGAACTGTAAGGTTGGGTTTCCACCGAGCAGATTTGCTGCAGATTTTGAATGCGTTTTTTTAAGCCAAAACCAGAAACGGATCCTAAGCAGAAGAAATATATAAAGAAAGGCCTTATTGGCCTGCTCTCCTGGATTCTGGTTTTGAGTTACAAAATGCAGGCAAAATTTGCAGCAAATCTGTACTGTGGGAACCCAGCCTAAAGATGCAGAACTCCCAGTGTAAAGAGACGGGCTGCTGACTTGGGATGTTACAATACCAGAATTTGGACTTCGTGTAGTATTGCGATTTCGATACCAAAACGATACTTTGCCAACAGTTAGAGATGAGCGAACTTATGAAAAGTTCGGTTCGGCTGGTTCGCCGAATTTCACGAAAAAGTTTGATTCGGACCGAACTAGTTCTGACCGAACCTGTAATTTCCTTGCGCCAAGCATGGTACTGTCCAGGGTGCTGAAAGAGTTAATGGGCTGCACTAACTCTTTCAGCAACCTTGACAGTACCATGCTCGGCGCAAGGAAATTACTATATAAGTGGATAGAGCGGGTTCCCCAGCAGCATTTAAAAGAAACAGGATCCTGACCTGTCCACAGAGTTTAAGGCAGCACAGAGTATTTCAGGAGATGAGCGTGCGGATTTTATGCAGGGTGGTGACTTGCCAATCATGTGAAGGTGTTATTGAGGGCAAGAGTGGAGGAGAGGTAACAGACTGAGAGCTACGTAATGGTAAGAGCAAAGTTCACAGCAGCACAGAATATTTCAGGAGAGGAGCGTGCAGATGTTGAGGAGTGTATGACGCTGACTGGTCACTGATTGGTCAGCGTCATACACATAAACACGCCCAGTTAAAAACACAATACACGCCCAGTTGGACATAACGAAAAAAAAACGCCCAGTTGTCCATTTCAAAGCCCATTTGCATATATGCACATGACCGTAAAAACTCCCGTTATTACGGGTCGCATTTACGATCCGTAATAACGGGCTCATAGACTTCTATTGGCCACGGGTACCTTCACGTTTTCTTCCGGGAAGGTGCCCGTGCCGTTGAAAAAGATAGAACATGTCCTATTTCAGGCCGTAATAACGGCACGGGCAGCCCATAGAAGTCTATGGAGCTGCCGTAATGACGGGTGGCTACATGTGTGCACCCGTCATTACGGCAGCGTTGCTAGGCGACGTCAGTAAATAGTCACTGTCCAGGGTGCTGAAAGAGTTAACTGATTGGCAGTAACTGTTTCAGCACCCTGGACAGTGAATTCCGATCAGAATATAGAGTAACCTGTAAAAAAAAAAGACGTTCATACTTACCGAGTACTTCCTGCTTCCTCCAGTCCGGTCTCCCGGCCATTGCCTTGGTGACGCGTCCCTCTCGACATCCGGCCCGACATTCCTGGATGACGATTCAGTCCAAGTGACCGCTGCAGCCAATCACAGGCCAATCACAGGCTGCAGCCAATCACAGGCCAATCCCAGGCTGCAGCGGTCACATGCACTGCCGCGTCATCCAGGGAGGTCGGGCTGGATGTCAAGAGATGGACGTGTCACCAAGGCAACGGTGACGCGTCCCTCTCTTGACATCCAGCCCGATTGTGATTGGCTGCAGCCTGTGATTGGCCTGTGATTGGCTGCAGCCTGTGATTGGCTGCAGCGGTCACTTGGCCAATCACAGGCTGCAGCCAATCACAGGCCAGCGGTCTGTGATTGGCTACAGCGGTCACTTGGACTAAATCGTCATCCCGGGAGGTCGGACTGGATGTCAAGAGAGGGACGCGTCACCAAGGCAACGGTGACGTGTCCCTCTCTTGACATCCAGCCCGATTGTGATTGGCTGCAGCCTGATATGAAGGTAACCTGTAATAGTACACGGAGTGCCTATAGCTACATAGTACAGAGGTACAAGGACGATGTCTGCCTTTGTATAGGCTCAATGCTCATGGCGGAGCTGTGTGCAGTAAGAAATTTTTAACAATGACTGACAAATGTTTAGCTTGTGTATAGACACATGTAAAATAAAGCTGTTAACAATAAGGTGTTTTCATGGTTGCACCACGAGAAGTAATTACGGTTTTATCCTTCAATTTTCTGTTTTACTATTACTTCTGTTATTGCCTTTTCTCATTATCCTTTTATTAACTTATTCGAAGGAATTGGAGGGACATTGCAGCGGTTTCATTGTCAGGTGGTTGACCTCAATATCTTACAAGAAGGTCATCTGTTTCTGCAGCCAATCACAATCGGGCTGGATGTCAAGAGAGGGACGCGTCACCGTTGCCTTGGTGACGCGTCCCTCTCGACATCCAGTCCGACCTCCCGGGATGACACGGCAGTCCATGTGACCGCTGCAGCCTGGGATTGGCCTGTGATTGGCTGCAGCGGTCACTTGGACTGAATCGTCATCCCGGGAGGTCGGACTGGAGGAAGAAGCAGGGAGTTATCGGTAAGTAGGAACTTCTATTTTTTTTACACGTTGATGTATCTTGTGATCGGAAGTCACTGTCCAGGGTGCTGAAACAGTTACTGCCGATCGTTTAACTCTTTCAGCACCCTGGACAGTGACTATCTCCGCCGGGTTTGGTCAAAACGTGTTCGGCCGAACCCGGTGAAGTTCGGATTCGCTGCGAACCGAAATTTTCCTGATGTTCGGACCGAAACCGGGTTCGGTTGTCCCGGTTCGCTCATCTCTACCAACAGTAATAAATTTTCTGATGTGAGGCGCGTGGTGTGATGCTGAATTTAACCTCCATGTGCCTCACGTTAATAGTAATGAACGGAAGGTATTTCGGCCGCAAGTCCCGGACCGAACACACTGCAGGGAGCCGGGCTCTTAGCATCATAGATATGTACGACGCTAGGAGTCCCTGCCTCGCTGTATAAAAAGGACAAAAATCCTGTCTTTGATAATACTTTAGAGGAGAGAGAAAAAAAAACGTAGAAAGCTAAATTTTCTATCATCATGCAAGAACATTTATCAACTTTTAGGAAGGTAAATGCTGTTCCAAATACATCTTTATTATAGGTCTTTTCAACTATATAATGGCCCAATCACAAAATACCTCATGCATCGAAGTTTCGATGCATCGTGCATCCCTATTGCCGACATGCAGGGCCGATTCTAGATTTTCTGCTGCCTGAGGTCGAAAATGGAATGGCGCACCCCAAAAAACCACACAAAAAAAAAAGTAGAAAGTAAGAAACAACTTGTAAAACGAAACAAAAAAATGAAAACTGTGTAAACAAAAAAATACACTATTGAACATCATTGTTATAAGCTGCAATGTCTCATATTGCTACATGCAATTGTGTAGTAAATATCCCTATATTGCCCCAGCTATAAGCACTAGTAAAATGACCAGGGCAACATGTATCCAAAATGCAAACACAAAAAATGAAACAACAATGTCAGTGTTCAAACTTGTGTCAGGGCCCCTTTAATGGCTCTTTACAGTCAGCATAGTAACGCATGCTGCAATTTACAGTCAGCATAGTAACGCACGCTGCAATTTACAGTCAGTATAGTAACGCATGCTGCAATTTACAGTCAGTATAGTAACGCATGCTGCACTTTACAGTCAGTATAGTAACGCATGCTGCACTTTACAGTCAGTATAGTAACGCATGCGGCACTTTACAGTCAGTATAGTAACTTATGCTGCACTTTACAGTCAGTATAGTAATGCATGCTGCCCTTTACAGTCAGTATAGTAACGCATGCGGCACTTTACAGTCAGTATAGTAACGCATGCTGCACTTTACAGTCAGTATAGTAATGCATGCTGTACTTTACAGTCAGTATATTAACGCATGCCGCACTTTACAGTCAGTATAGTAACGCATGCTGCACTTTACAGTCAATATAGTAACTCATGCCGCACTTTACAGTCAGTATAGTAACGCATGCTGCACTTTACAGTCAGTATAGTAATGCATGCTGCACTTTACAGTCAGTATAGAAACGCATGCTGGACTTTACAGTCAGTATAGTAACGCATGTTGCACTTTACAGTCAGCATAGTAACGAATGCGGTACTTTACAGTCAGTATAGTAACGCATGTGGCACTTTACAGTCAGTATAGTAACGCATGCGGCACTTTTTCTATCCACGTGTGTTGGATCTGTACAACCAATCCGTAATATTTGTAAACCGAAACTACACAGACCGGACTAGGAATGAATGTAATCATCGAGCCAGTAATATAATCTGAAAACTATTCACTGGATGTTCAGGCCCTAAAGGTATTGTCCCAAGATTAAATGTTATCCCCTCTCTACAGGATAGGAGATAACATGCTGATCAGTGGGGGTCCCTCGTACCCCTGAATTAATGATGCTGCAGGTCAAGCACACACCCTGCCACTCCAGTTATTCAGGGGTACAAGGGACCACCGTTCTAGTTATCAGTGGGGGTCCCAGTGGTCGGACCCCCACCGATCAGCATGTTATGTCCTATCCTGTAGACAGAGGATAACATTTAATCTTGGAACAACCCCTTTAACCCCTTAAGGACACGGCCAATTTTGGCCTTGAGGACAGAGCAATTTTTTTAGATTTCCCTCTTTGCATCCTGACGCTCATAACTCTTTTATTTTTTGTACGACGTAGTTGTATGAGACTTTGTTTTTTGCGGGACGAGTTGTACTTTATGTAGGTACCATTTTTTGGTACAAATACATTATTATTTAATTTCTATACATTTTTATTTTGGCGAAATTGCAGAAAAAAAGCAGTTCCGCTGCAGTTTTAATATTTTTTTTTTACACCATACACCGATCATCATAAATAATGTTATACATTTGTTGTACAGGTTGTTACGGTCGTGGCGATACCAAATATGTCTTTATTATTTCATGTTTTGGGACTTATATTTTAGAAAGTTTATTTATTATAAAAAAAATGTGTGTTTCTGTGTATTTTTTGACTTTTTATTTATTTATTTATCATTAATTTTTTTTTACAATCATTTAACTTTTTTTTTTTAATCCCATAAAGGGATTTATCATTTAGATTTTTATTTTGTAACTGTAATGTACTGGCATAGATCTATATGCCTGTACATTAGCCTGTTACTGATTGTACACAGGCAGTTGTTAGGGATATACCTCAGTATGCCCTAACAACAGGAAATATGTTCAGACAGCCCTGGGGTCCTTCAATGGACCCTGGGCTGTCTGGCCATACGAGTTGTGGGCTTTGATCGCGTCATAGTTATCTTCTGTGACGCGATCAATGTGCAGTCCCCCCTCCTTGAACGCCGCGATCAGCTTTCATCGCGGCGTTCAAAGGGTTAACGGCGGAAAGAAGATGTTTCTCTCCTCTCCGCTGTCAGAGCGGGGCCGTGGCTGTGTATTACAGCCATTGCCCCGCTCTCGATCGCGCGCAGGGACGGCTGTCACACAGGACGGAAATGCTCGTCCTAATGCGCGAAGTACCCGCCGCTCAGGACGAGCATTCTCGTCCTGTGTTGGCAACCAGTTAACTGCAAGGGGCAAAAATGGATATTTAGAAAAAAAAGGTATATGGAACAGTAGCAAAGCAAAAAATAAACTGCGCACAACATATAAATAAATATGTACCAGCAGTGTATATACCGCACAGATCCATATATAGCAGCAGTGAATACACCGCACATATAAATAAATACCAGTAGTGAATGTTATCAGCCACAGTCCGCACTTCTCCTCCTCCTCTCATTCAATAACATCTGGAGACTGAGGAGAGGTGCAGAGTTGTAAAGCCAGCCATACTCACTCGTTAGACGCGCTCTCTGCATCGTGGTCCGCAGGGGCGTGCGCTTCTCCTCTGCAAGCTCTGTTGTGAACTTGTGATATTCTGCACACAAGGACGGATATAGAATTGAAATCTAGGGCAGGGGTGGAAAAAACACAAACTATGAACGGACCATATTTTCCCCCCTCCTCCCCCTAACACCACTCCTATTGATCTCTGCTACCTGCCAACGGAAAAATCATCTGCCAGAAGGAAATATGTTTCCCGATGAGTACAAGAAAGCCTCACCTGGGAATTAGACTTTCTTGTACTCCACCATGGGGAAACATTTTTTTCCCTCTGGCGGATGACTTTTCAGTTGACAGGAAGCAGAGTTACATGAAGGGAAATTATTTTTCCTTGACCTCTAGTTTCTATTGTGGCGCAGTGGAGAAAAAAGTATAGGTTTTATATTTTTAATACTGCTAACTTTTATTTTTTTGCTATGTTCGGCTGGACCATTTAGACCAGGGGTCTCAAACTCGGCAGAGTAGGTGGGCCGCATATAGAAAAACTGGGAAGTTGACGGGCCGCATTTCTTTCAAATTATACAACACAAAATTATTGTTAATAAATTACTTATTTGAACTACTATCACACTATATTACTAGAATAATACTACATTACTATAAAATTAATACTACATTACTATAATAATACCGCAGCCCCTTTTTAGATAGTGCCACTGTGCCCTCTGTGGATGCTGCCACAGTGCCCTCTGTGGATGCTGCCGCAGTGCCCTCTGTGGATGCTGCCGCAGAGTCCTCTGTGGATGCTGCCGCAGAGTCCTCTGTGGATGCTGCCGCAGAGGACTCTGTAGATGCCAGGCGCAACCCCAGAGCTGGAGTCCCGGGCAGAGCGCTAGTAGGCTCTTCCTGGGACTCCAGCTGTGGTCCTGACATCACTGGGACTCCTGCTCTGGGGAATTCCACAGAGTCCCGGAGCAGAGCCTGTACTAGCGCTCTGCTCGGGACTCCGCTCTGGGGAAGACCCTGACACACTGTCCATATATGGACAGCGATGTCAGGGAATTCCACAGAGTCCCGGAGCAGAGCCGGTACTAGCGCTCTGCACAGGACTCCGCTCTGGGGAAGACCCTGACACACTGTCCATATATGGACAGCGATGTCAGGGAATTCCACAGAGTCCCGGAGCAGAGCCTGTACTAGCGCTCTGCTCGGGACTCCGCTCTGGGGAAGACCCTGACACACTGTCCATACATGGACAGCAATGTCAGGGAATTCCACAGAGTCCCGGAGCAGAGCCTGTACCAGCGCTCTGCTCAGGACTCCGCTCTGGGGAAGACCCTAACACACTGTCCATATATGGACAGCGATGTCAGGGAATTCCACAGAGTCCCGGAGCAGAGCCGATACTAGTGCTCTGCACGGGACTCCGGCTCTGGGGAAGCCCCAGACATCGCTGTTCATATGTGGACAGAGATGTCAGGGAATTCCAGAGTCTTGTGGCTCTGTGTCCCGCTGGCCGCAGATGACAGCCCCAGGGGCCGCATGCAGCCCGCGGGCCGCGTGCTTGAGACCCCTGATTTAGACTAAGTCATAGATTAGTTGGACTACTTCGATAATGTACGTTTTTTTGGTTTTTTTAAATAAAATGGTGAAAGAGGGTTGTGTGGGAGAGTTTTTATTTCAATAAAAAATGTTTTCTTACGTCTTTGTTTTTTAAAATTATATTACCGCCTTTGTAATGGCCGCTGCCTGCTTGACGGCTTCCATAGTAAGGCAGGGCTTGGCGTTAGCCAGTAAAAAGGCTATCAGTAACCCCCTATTATTACCCCGTTACCCACCGCCACCAGGGGTGCCGGGAAGTGCTGGGTACCATCCAGTACCAGACCATCTGTAGTGATGGTCAGGTACTGGAGCGACTGCAGGCTGGTATTATAAGGCCGGGAGGGACAAAAACCCAAAAGGAACACGGTTTTATGTTTCCCCACCCTGGTAATGCTAGCCTGCTGCTGCTGTGTTGTATCTGGCTGGTTTGAAAAATGGGGGGACCCCACGTCGTTTCTTTTAAAAAAAAAATAGTTGAAAAAAACTACGTGGGTTTCCCCTAATATTTCATAACCAGCCAGATACAACATAAAAGCAGCAGCCAAGCATTACCAGGATGGGAAGGGCCAAGGTTTCTGTCCCTTCCCAGCCTGATAATACCAGCCTACGGTTGCCCCAGTGCCCGTCCATCACTACAGATGGTTGGGTACTGGATTGCACCCGGCTCTTCCCGGCACCCCTGGTGGCGGTGGGTCCCAATGTAATAATGGGTGGTTAGTGTCGGCCTTTTTACTGGCTAACGCTAAGCCCCGCCTTAGTGGTGGACATCAACAATCAGACAACTTCCATTACAAAGATGGTAATAAAGTATTAAAAAAACAGACACAAAATAAAATTTTTTCTATTGAAATAAAAACGCCCCCACACACACCTCTTTGTAACTTTTTTTTTTTTTAAATGAAGTGTAAATCATCGATGTAGTCCAACGAATGTCCTTGATGTAGTCAAAACGGTCTAGTGGAACCTGCAAAACAAAAATTTGCA